>NC_135018.1:4584188-4928771 GCF_051020955.1 Megalopta genalis | reverse complement strand
ATAATCAGGCACTACATTATTCTGATCTCCTTCTGCAGGTAGAAGTAATCCAGCTATACATATGATTCCAGCAAGCAATGCAACATAATTTGTTCCTCCTAAAAATTAAATAATAGGTGTAATTTCTTTTTTAAGTCAAGATACGTCTAGTTCAATCTGTGTCTATACAATATATTATTTTACTTTATACCATTCTTAGTAAAACTTACACAAAAAAGTAATAATAATTATAATATACTGTATACATATAATAGAAAAAGCATGCTTTTATTCTACTTTGGATTCTAGTGTATTTCACACTAAGTTTTTCAGTCTATTAAAGATGAATGACATTATGAGCATACAGAATAATAATCATGTGCATATATGAACCCAAAAGCTAGTTTCAGAAACTAAAATAGTAACCTCCATCCACAAGAATATAATTTTTATTTATCATATCAAATGGCATAAATGTGTTTGTAAATTTATCTTGAATGTCTCGTTGAAATAAATCATTTTGCAACTTTGGTCATTTTAATGGTATGTTGGATTTACATTCTGTAATGGTAAACAATAACATTTTTCAAATAAACTAAATCTTTTCTATTCTCTGTTAATCACATTTTGAAGGGTAATTGTTTTAAGTTTTTTTAACAGCTAAAAATATTGACTTACTATCAATTGCTTTATTTTGAGCTAGAAGTGCATAAGATTGTTGCTGTATAGTTTCATTTATGGGAAGCTGTTGAAACATTTCTGGATCAGGAGTAGATCTGCCAGTGGTATCTGTTGTCCCAGGAAGAAGTTTAGCTTCAACATCTCGTTTTCCTATAGCCTATTAATATTCCCAGTGTCTTAAATTATATTATTTTAATAATATAATTAAAATGTTACTTTTCTATTAAATTTTTGCTGTTTGAAAATTACCTGCTTAGTTGGATGCTCTTGCATTTGTATTCTAAATTTATCAATAACATTGCAATTGTTTACTAAAGGTGCTATATGTCTGACAACGATATCAACACAGCACCTTGCTTTGATTGTACCTTCTGGATCAACAACTTTATACTTGTTTGGTGCAGTGCATAATACTGTAATAATAGTAATAATTTCTGTAAGAATTTCATTGTGGAAATATGTCTATTTCCACATTTCTATATGTCTATTTGTTATTAGTTTTCATAGATATAGAATATTTACCTTTAAATTTGACAGGAAAGTCATATGGATTATATAAAGTTAAAACTTGTTTGTGAGTAGATTGATCGTCCAAGAAGAAAGTAACACTTTGGGGAAATACAAATACTGGTAATTTTCGAGGAGTTGCTGCTAATTGGAACTGCATTATTTTTGTTGTATTTTTTGTAGTCCATGCACCTATAAAATTTAAGATATGTAATTATGTATACGTCATCTTTACCTACTTCTATCAGATCATTACTATATTTACTTTATCTACTACATCTTTCTTAATTTCAATACTCTTTCAGATAATAAATAAACTCATATTTCTTTACAAAAAAAGAGTTGCAACGCTTTTTCAATAGTTCTCTAGTGTCATATTTGTAATTTACAAGTAACAACTTTAGTTACATACAATGTAGTTGTACACAATGTAATAACTTACCTTTAAAAGTAAGTACTTCACGAAGTATATAAATAGGGATGAAAATCGTATGCCACTAGATTTAAACACAAAACTAAAGGTTTAAAACAAATAATAATATCAATAAAACACTACAATATTTTTGTAAATAAAGACTTCAAAATCTTATAACCACTTTAATATTACAACTCGCATAAAAAAATGTCTAATCACGTTAACAAATAACTTCGTTGTGTTAATCAACTGCGATAAATGTATAATTAATTATGTAGTAGCTTCTGTTAGAGTTTGCATTTGTAAGTTTGTTGGCATCCTAGGTCCGTTTAATTGTAGTTGATTCTACTAGCGAGTCATTCTTTTGTATGCGTATCGCATCGGATTTAACAACATTTACCACTGACTATGTGAACAAATCTCATAAAGCATATGTCACATACAGATGTACATACAATACATCACTATCACTCCTTACTGTATTGTTCAAAATCAACTGTTTCTGTATCCTTGTTTTTGTTAAAAAATGTAAGTACATAATTGAAAACCACTTTCTAGTTCGTTTAATACTGAATAACATATACATACAAATTACATTACATACAAAAAAATCATAATGTAGGGTATTCAAAACGATTTAAATATTTTGGTAATCTTAAATGATTTTATTATTAAATGTAACCACCAATTACGTATACAATTCATTATTTTTATTTTTTTGTAATGAAACGATACATGATAATTTATATAAAATTTCTGAAAATTGGTTCTTAAAAAAGAGTTTTGTATTTCGCTTCTTTATATATTACGAAGTGATCGGTTGCTATAAATATGGAGTGTGTATGTACATAAATTTTGAATTCATTTCTACTAGTCCAACAAAATGTACGTATACATGACTAGTTCCAAGCTCCAATACCTACACGTTTTTCTTCCTCTCTAAGCAAGTGCTTGTATCCTCGCCATTTTATTGCGTATCTAATCCGGAATGAATCTTGTCTTAGCATTGAATCGCTAGCCAATCAGAGCAAAGAAATTTCTACTCCTATTCTTGTTAACGGTGCGTGCTGCGGCCAGAGAGTCTTCCAGAACTTAGGTACATATTATTATATGTAGAAGAAAAAAGTGCATTGGTAACGGTAACAAATGAGGATTGTGTCAATATTATATAATATTGCATTAATATACTTTTTTTCGCTACTTCTAGTAAGGACGCTAAAATATTATAAAATTGATAAATTTTGTCAAATACATATACGTACATACAATGCAACTAATAATTGCATATATGAAAAAAGGATAAACTCTTAAGAACTATTTTATCTTCGTTCTGATTGGTTAACGAATTCTTTGAGCTTCGCGTTGATTCTGTTACGGCTACGATGAGTCAATTCATATAACGACTTATGAAACACCTTGTATATTAACAATACTATCATGGATTCAACAATATGGCACTGAGTGATTACCTTCGCAATTGACTATATATTTCATTACTACGGTTATATGTTGTTGATATTTACGTATTGATACAACAAACGTACACTAAGGGAGGAGAAAATGATATATGTGTAGTGTACATATTAATGAGTTCACAGTTCATTAAGTAAGCGGAGCGGTTGGATTGAGCAATCCTAACCTTACTCCAGAAATTTCACCTCTGGATTTCACGCGTGTTTCTGTTGCTTATATCGGTAACATTTTCTATTTTTGGAAATAAATGTACTTTTTAATGCATTTTATATTATTGTTCACAAAGACATAAGAAATAGTACAATTTTTTCTTTCTATCTGTAATATTATCTAGTGATATATATTCAATGTATGCATGTGATAAGAATTCATACAGCACATCTAATTTATACAGAATAACTTTTAAGTGTATGAATAATTTTTAATTTTTTGTAATTTTTTGTACTTTCAGGAATATAAAATAGTACAGCCATAATGAATGTCAATCCACGAGTATTTTTTGACATAGAAGTGGGCGGTCTCCCAATGGGTAGAATAGTGTTTGAATTGTTTGCTGATATGTGTCCTGTAACATGTGAAAATTTTCGTGCTTTATGTACTGGAGAAAAAGGACTTGGAAAAACAACTAATAAACCATTGAATTATAAAGGAATTGTTTTTCATAGAGTAGTAAAGGATTTTATGATTCAGGGCGGTGATTTTTCAGTAGGTAATGGAACAGGTGGTGAATCAATTTATGGTGGAACATTTGCAGGTAAATTTATAAACACTGATTCGGTTAAAAGCATTGATAGAGATTATCTTATAAAGAACAATGTATAAATTAATTAAAATAATATTTTTCAGATGAAAATTTTATTATAAAACATAATAAATCATTTCTGCTATCAATGGCGAATCGTGGCAGAGATACAAACGGTTCACAATTTTTTATGTGAGTATTTATACAAAAAAAGTATTTACATTTATATAAGTATATATCTTTTGAAGAATGTAAATCTGTTAATTAATTTCACACTAGATAAAAGAGTGCAAGATGACGTGATAAGTTTAAAATATTATAAAATGAATGCATTATATCTTTCTACCAAAAAATTTATTTTGCATGTTACTAATAATTGAAGCTATGCGCTTACTAAAATATTTATAATTGCAAGTCAAAAATTTTGTGTACATAGATTTTATTTTTTAATCTTCCTACTGGCTCAAAATTATTTTTCTCTGCTGACAGATGTATTCTTTGTCAACTACAAAAGGTAAAGGTAATAGGAGTTTAATATATATATATATATATATATATATATATATATATATATATGTATATTATATATATATATATTATTCTCACATTTTAACCATTTTCTAGGCTTTAGTATATTTTTAAATGTGCTTTAAATCAATAACAGGAGATACATTAATTAAATAAAATGAAATTTGGGTGTGTTTTGATATTTCTAATAGATCTATCATTTTCCAATTACTGATGCTATGTAAGGTCATTTTAAATTTGATAGTCTATAATAGTACAAAAGTATGTCTATGGTATGAAATCATATCGTACGTCTGAAGAATATTAGAAAGCATAGAAATAAGAATATCTTTGGAGGAATGAATAACTTAGCCATATTTCTGTGTAGTCATGAGGGAAGGGTCTGCACACCACTACTACAACACAATGACCAATGAAAGCTGGCTCTTTCTGTTCATCTCTCATCCCCTTAATCATATTTTGTTGTTGTAGTACAACACAACCAGCGCCTCACCTCGACAAGTAAGTAATAGTAAATATTGCCTTGAACTCTTTCTGCAATTATTTTCGACTACTATACTTATAGTTGAATATAAACGTTTTCAGTGTCCATGTGGTTTTTGGAGAAGTAGTATCTGGCCAGGAAATTGTTTCACATATTGAGGGACTTCCAGTAGACCGTATGTCCCGTCCACTGCAAGATGCTAAGGTTGTAAATTGTGGAGAGCTTGTGTTAAAGGTCAAAAGTAAAGGTACGTTGAATTTGTACAACAATTTATTTGAAAAAATAATTAACTTTAAAATTTATTTCATTGTTATTATTTGTAGCAAAGAAACGCGAAACAAAAGAGAGTAGTTCGTCAGGCTCAGACTCAGATTCTTACGCAGAAAAGTCGAAAAAGAAGAAAAAAGCCAAGAAAAAGTATATGTTCTGGAATTCATCTAAAAAGTTAAAGTTAGCAATCAGTTAAATAACAGCTTCTGTTAATATTGCAGTAAAAAAAGGGCGAAGTCAGAAGACGGCGAAATACACGATTCAAATGAAGATGATCTTGGAAAACCTCATCCACTTGTATCAGTAACGAAAATTGATCCAGATGAAATACCGGAAGTTCCAGCGAATAAATTTTTGTACAGAGCAGGGCCTACTAATAATGCAAATCAAAAAGAATTTAGACAACACTATGGAAGGGATCGGGTACGATCACATAGAAAAACTGGTCGTGTATTTAAAGGAAGAGGAATATTTGTAAGTATTTGTGTACAATTTATGGTACACGGTATGTATGCATTTTTCAAATATTTAAAAATATTTCGATTGTAAATTGTGATAACTTCTTTAATCAAACAATGAAGGTAAATACCTATAATCAAATTTACAGCGATATCATACACCCTCACGTAGCCGTTCGAGAAGCGTCACACCACCTCATTGGAAACAGGCTCAGAATCGTACAATAAAATTACATGAATTTCAGGTACTAGACATTTTATAATTATAACAATTTTTAAGAAATTTTAACTTTTTCTTTCGTGTTTAATGCTCAACGTATTTAGTATTTGGTGGTTCTGTTATATTATGCAATTAAGTAATTGACCGCTATATCAGCGTTGGCTACCGTTATCATCGACACACGTTTTGCAAAACTCCTGATTTCTGTATTGAAAACAAAATATGATTTGTATTTTCTTTGACTGTCTTCTGTAAAACAAATATTTCCTCCATTGCGTGGTGAAATTAAATTTCTTCATATACTCTGCTAATGCGTATTCAGTCTGTAGAATAACGAGAGTAACTGCATGAGTGATTATTATTAGAAACATAAATCATCCCTTATATTGAAAATTTGCATAATTTTTTAAATTGATTGTTTTGCAATTGTACATGGGGGGGGGGGCGAGAAAAAAGATTTCCAGATTTATACTTGTAAGACACACTTATTGAAAATCAGAAGTCTAAATATGCATGTAATGTATAGTTAGCAGTTCTTTCTTTACTTACAATATTGTGTAATTATAAAATTGTACCGCAGAAATTAGAAAAGGAACGTTTAAAGAAAGAAGAGGAAACCAAGAAGCGTGAAGCAGATAGAATTAAAAAGTTCACAGAGAATCCGGACGAAGATAATCAAATAATAGACAAGTTTGATACTGATGCACGGGTATCTGAAGAGCTTGAGAACAAAGAAAACGATCAGTTAGAAGAAAAGACGGTCGACAATAAGAACATGGAACAGGATCCTGATAACTTGAACACCAATTCTGATGTAAATGATTCGATGATAAAGGATAAAACAGATGGAAAACATAAAAATGAAAAGTCAGTAAAACGTGACTCACATCGATCTTACGGCGATAGATCTTCGCGACGTGATTCGCGCGATAGGAGTAGAAGACGAGGAAGTGGTCGCTCGAGATCACGGGATCGCAGAAGATCTCGGGACAGGGATTATGATCGTAGGAATAGTCGTGACAGACGAAATAGACGAAACTATTATCCACGCAGGCGAGATTCTTATAGAATAAATAGACCAGGCAGAGAAAATTATAGATATTATGATAGACGTAATGATTATAGAAGGACACACAACTCTAATCCCAATTACGATGCAGATAAGAATCGAAGAAAGAGTGACAATATGTCGGACTCTAATAATCAACCGAAATTTAAACGCCGTTCACGTTCAACTAGTTCTAGTAGTCAACACTCCAAAGACTAAATTTTTTGTTCTTTTATTATTTACGCAACATCAGGAAATATTATTTATGAAGCAATCTACATCTATTTACAATGTTTGCAAATTCATTTCTTGTCAGATTCATTTCTTGTCCTGAAATACTTGATTTTTTGTATAGATGGTCTAGCCTTACATTTGCTATAAATTAAATAATATTAACATCAATATTTAAATGTAAATTACAATTTATATATAGTTATGTGACAGTTTTTTTTATATTTTTGTCATGAGGTTATATTCAAAAATATAATTCTTTGATTGTCAAGAAAAATTCTATAATACATATAGGCTAAAGTGATTGAATGAACAGTAAATGTGTCTTCTAACTGTATAGCATTATACTGTAAATTAAAGATTCTTTTACTATAAGTCAATAAGGTATAAGTTGTATTTCAATATTCTATTTTAAAGTGATTACCTCACGCACGGATAACCTCTTCATACCTTTTGAAGTTTGTGACATGTTTTAATTATACTTTTGCGATTGTATTCTTGCAAATTTGCAAAATTTCACGTAAAATTAAGAAGTGTAACTGAACATTAAAACTGTTTGAATATATATATATATATATATATATATATATATATATATATATATATATTTGATACTTAAATTAGTACTCAATTGTTTGGGAACTTTAAATAATTCGAATAGTGGAGTACTCTGCTCATTCTTCAGATACTTAATTCGTTCTGTCAACTATGCATTTCCCTGTAATTTTAAAAACATTTTTATTAAGGCATTATGTAAGAATTAAAAATTAAAAAAATTCATGATATAATTATGTCTACAAAATTATTTTTACAAGCTGTTTACTATCTGTATTTGATTTAAACAGGAAAAGTTCCTATTCTTCAGATACAATAGTTTCTAAGTTGCTATGAATTAGTAGAGATTTGTTAAAAAGAAGTTATTGCAAAATTAACTTTAATTTCAAAAATTGTCCTCAATCCTACCACATGGCGACGCAACATGGTCACTAAATTCATTTTTTAAGAGTGGTAGCATTGATGATCGGAAGTTGCCGTGTGAAATCCTTTGTGCTGATTGGCTTCAAAAAATTGTTTACGTTAAAGATTGAGAGTTCAAAAGTTATGTGATTGACAGCGCGTAATTAAGTATAGAGTTACTTGTGTATTCATTTGAAAGTTTATTGCAATGGTGCGACATGCTGCGCTCAAGGGTTTATACGATTTGGAAAAGACTATTGGAAGTGGAGGTTTCGCAAAAGTTAAACTTGCAACGCACGTTGCGACCGGCGAAAAAGTTGCTATCAAAATAATGGACAAAACTGCACTGGGCGTAAGTAGCTCTAAAATTGAATAGATACGTCAATTTTGTTTAATTCAATTGAAATAATTGTCTGTATTTCTAGGACGACTTGCCAAGAGTTAAATTAGAAGTTAAAGCACTCAAAACTTTACTACATCAACACATTTGTAGATTATATCAAGTAATAGAAACAGAGAGTCATTATTTTATGGTGATAGAATATTGTTCGGGAGGAGAATTATTCGACCACATAGGTAACATTTTCAGTTTCAGTTTTATTCTGTTTTTTCCAAATTAATTAAATTATAGACTTGACAAGCAATGGACAAATAATTGTTACTAATGTAGTTATTTATTGTTTAAATAGTTTAAGAAGGTAAACAAATAATTAAAATATAATTTTTATTTTTAGTGGAAAAAAATAGGCTATCTGAAACAGAATCAAGGAAATTTTTTCGTCAAATTGTCTCTGCTGTATCATATCTACATAGTTTAGGATATGCACATCGTGACTTAAAACCAGTAAGCTAATCTCTGTTTTTGTATTTGATTACATATAAATGTCAAACTATATTATTTTGTACATAGGAAAACGTTTTATTGGACAGAGATGAAAATTTAAAGCTTATAGACTTTGGATTATGTGCAAAGCCAAAAAATGGAATAGAATCACATTTGCAAACATCATGTGGCTCTCCAAATTATGCTGCCCCAGAACTTATATTAGGAAAAAAATATTTAGGTATTTTTTATTTTTTAAAAATACATTTTTAAATATTTTTAGTAGTAGTAAATTAATTTTGTGCTTATAGGTTCAGAAGTGGATATATGGAGTATGGGAGTTCTTTTGTATGCATTACTTTGTGGTTTTCTCCCTTTTGATGATAACAGTATAGAGAGTCTTTATAGAAAGATTCTTGTAAGTATTTTGTCTTATATAAAAATGATTTGTAATGGAATGAAATAAATACAAATTGCTTCAATATGACTTCCTTATGGAAAGTACTTATAACAGTTTAATTTTTTAGAGTGGCAAATATGATGAACCAAGTTATTTATCAAATAGCAGTAGAAGACTTATACGAGCAATGTTACAGATAGATCCAAAGAAGAGGATAACTATACAAGAATTGTGCAATCACCCATGGATCACAACAGGATTTCTCAACCCTGTTTCATTTTTGCACAAAACCAATGTAAGGTGCTTTTATTGTCTAGTAATATACAGAGTGGGGAATTTAAAACCTATCACCTGAATAACTCGTTTGTCTTTAACGATAGAAAAAAAAGTTCCAGACATAAGTAAGGAGCACATAACATGGTAACAATAATTTTATGAGTGGGGGTTAGGAGGTGTAGAGGACATATGAAAGTCAAAGCTGTTTTTTTAAATAGAATGGTATATTTATTATTCCAAAATCTTATTGCACATAAAAAGGAAATAATTTTTGTCCTATATAATTTTTCGTAGAAGCTTCAGTTTTTAAGTTATCGAGATAAGCACATACAGAACTATAGATATTTGATAATGTTTTAGCGACCTTGAACATCGATACATAATCTAAAACATTGAGACATGGATAACACTGCATGCCAAATTTTAGTTGCATCTATCAGAGTACAGGCTCTTTTATCCATTCTTGCATGTCGTCTATTGCCATCAGTATCTTGCTCTTTTAATTTTCCCCACAAATAAAAATCTAACTGTGTCAGGCCAGGAGATCATGCCGGTCATTTGTTTCTTCTTAATCGAACAATCCAGCAATTTCCAAATTTTTTGTTTAATAATTCTGTAACATTCTGTCTGAAATGAGCAGAGCATCTGTCATGCTGAAACTACATGGATTGTCGAATGCCCAAAGAAATTTCGTTTAAAAATTCTGGCAAAATGTCTAAAGATGTATGAGAGAAGAAATTTCTGTATGAAAATTTCAAATTTTGTATGTGTATCCCTCGATATCTTAAAAACTAAAGCTCGTATAAAAAAATGCTTCGGACGAAAAATAAAGAGTAATTTTTACATAGAGTAAGATTCTGGAATAAAATATTGTGTCCTCTACCTTTCCATCCATAGAAAACTGTTGTCACTAAATTATATGCCCCTTCAAATATAGCAATTTTTTCTTTTTTGGAATTTTTTTTCTATTGGAGACGAACGAGTTATTCAGCTGATCTGTTTTAAATGCCTCAACCCTGTATATAGAAAAAATTAATAAATGTTCTGTACTTACAGTTTGAAAAAGATAATGATGTGTTAAGTACTATGTCTGCAATATGTGGTGAAAATGCTTCAGATATATGGAAGAAACTCTTAAAAAGTGATCGAACTGATTATAAGACTGCCACATATCTTTTACTTTTGGATAGAAAACTTCGTGGTCTCTCACTTCGAATATCATCTTCAGCAAAGTCTTATTTTAAACCAGAGGTAAAGCAATGCTAGATACATATATTTTTCAAAATATTATATGTTCTTTTTTTATTATTTATAGAGCGGAGAAGGAATGAATAATGTCATAAAACTCGATTATTCTCCAAGAAACAAACGTAGTAGGAAATCACCAGTATTAGAAGCAACTTATAACATTTTGCCAAATACGCCTGAAACAGTTAACAGTAAATTATTATATTTTTTATGCATGTCGTTAATTTACTTTTACTTAATGAACTTAAGTAACTGTTACTAATTTACTTCTGTCGTTAGTTTACGTTTCATTATGCTTGTCTAGATGACAATTTCATGGAACCGCATTTGCCTGGACGAAAACGACTTCGAAGCAAAGAAGTAGATGACATATGTTCCCCTGGTATGTTAAATAAAATAGCAAATTTTGTTTTCCTGTACTTTTTACAATATAAAAAAGACACTTGGTTTAAATAAATCTGCACTTACAGCTTTTCATGAAAGTTAGATGTACTTTTGCTCTATTACGACCACGGTAATGTAATATATTTTCTAAAGTTTATTTCTAATTAGGTGATGGTAGCTACCTAATTAGAAACTTTAATGAAAGTTTTCAAGTGCCATTAATTGCTGTAGTTGTGTGAAAAGCAGATAATTAGCGAAGAGCAACGACTTGTGAACAAACACAATTTGGGGTTACAAATAACTACCTGTAAGAATTCTTTATCCTGTTCCTTTTCAAAAGGTACAATACCTTTTATGTTTTCTCCTTTAATCTAATTTACTAAAGTTTCTTCAATCTTCCACTTGTCAATGGTTTTTATTTCGTTAATTAAGTTTCACGTACATTTTCTACTAAATAATATTGCAAATAAAAATGTTTACAGTTCCTGCTAAGAGAACCGTAGAAAAGGATAGAACTGTTTCTACTCCAACCAATACGCCAGTATTAGAAACACGGTAAATTTTTGTAATGTATAAAATGACCCAATTATTATACTGTTATTATATAAAAAAGGCAATCACTTTTAGGGGAACGCAGTCGTCTACGCCAGGTAGTGCAAGGAAAGTAATAATGGGTCTAGAACGCGGCTTGAATCGAGTACGGTGTGTCCTTACGCCTAAGCGGCGCGTTAAGAATGAGAATATTGATCCTGACCAACCCAATGTTCTGTCCGGCAAAGTTTGTATCTGATTAGGCGCATTAAAAGCGTAGTATACATTTTAAATTATCTAATTTATTACATAACATATTTTGTTATCGTTAAAGGGTCTTTTCAATGTATCGTCGACATCCAGCGACGATCCTAAATATGTACTCTCACAATTACGTCGAGCACTTCGACGCAAAGGGATCATGTGTCATCAAAAAGGGTAATACAAAACATTACATTAGAACGTTAATAATTTCGATACGTTGTTTAATATAATTAATTTTAAAAAGTAGTCAAATTTCCAACTGCAATATTTTCTTTACGGTTTAACTGTGATTTATATCTTTGTAATATTTAAACATGTTTGAGTAACATTTACAAAATTTGAATTTGACTTTGTTTTGAATATTAAAATTTTCATAAATATTTTAATATCTCTTTCTATGTTCCCATAGATTTATTCTTCAGGGAGAAACAGAAGATTGTACAGAAGAAAACAAAGATACAACGCGACCATTTTCCTCTAGAAACGCTTGTTCGTTTGAGTTGGAAGTGTGCTTATTAGAGGGTGTGTCGAACGACAAATTATTAGTCGGTATCCGAAGGAAGAGATTGAAAGGGGATGCGTGGGTTTATAAGCGTGTGTGTGAAGAAGTTCTCGCTCTGGCGGCCAAAGATCTCTCTACAGAATCTGAAGGTTCGACAGAATCAAAGTGTCCGATTTGAAACGTTGTTATTGTTTTTGTAATAGTAACGATACAAACATTTATTCGAATTTGTACAACTCTGAAAGTTCGAGAGATGATCTTACTGCTCTTTGATCTCTGTTAAACAGATTATGAAAACGATGTAGACATGTGAAAAGTACTTTTCATTTTCTGAGTGTAAAGTCTCAGTAGATATCTTCAGCGGCAGCTTTATGTATAACCAGTGACGCATGCGCAAAAGTGACTCACCATCTGTCATTAAAATATTTCTTCATAGAAGGAATAATTAACAGGAGAATTATTGTATTAAATACAAGTACTGATAAAAGTATTTTTGGAATTTTGAAGAGTAGCATAATCGTGTAGTTCTGACGAGAGAATTCAAACCGCCCATTGTGTAATATTATTTATACAGTATGAAAGGAGTAGAAATAAATTATATGTTACATCTTGTTGCCTATACCCGATATAGTGGTGTGTGTCTTATGGTAATATAAGATGAAAATATTTTCTATTTTATTAGAGAGTGTATCATTATATTTACAATGAATCTAAAGCAATAAATATAAGAAACATATTTTCGCAGACAAGATTAACGATTTTATTAGCTGCTAAATTGGCGACTTGATCAAGTTATGGACACGTACCGAACACAAAGGAACGTTTTTAGAAAAACTCTGCGACGTACCCGAGCCCTTTTCCTCTGAATATGTAGAGCTATATTTCGCGTTTACACCGCGGATATAAAGTATCGCGGCTTGTTTGAACCACGGCATCTTCACAAGAACAACTATGGACAGGCGAAGTTATAAAATCACCACAAATCGATCAGCATAAAGTGAAGCCGCGTGCACTTTGTTTTATGGGAGCCAAACCTTTTATCTCTACCCGCTCAATAATCGTCGGCCCTTGCTCGTATCCTTGAATAGCCTATTCCGGCTGGGTTCGATCGGAACGGTCTTTTTTCTGAACATCGATCGAGACAAAGCGGATCTGCAGAAAGCCGAGGCGTTCCGCTGAAAGACGTAAACTCCGGAATGAAGACATTCAGACATCAATCCGAACATTTAGCATCTGAAATGTTCGTGCACGACCGCTGCCACTCGAAATAGATAATAGATATGCTCATGAGCTGGATAATTCTATACAAAAATACTCTTGATAAGTAGAAATAGCGCGCAAATAAAGCGGAGTTGATATTCGTAGCAGAGTTCTCATTTATGATATTCTGATATCCGAGTTACTTCTGAGATACCTGGGTTGACAAACATTTTCTGGGTATATATCCGGTATTTCATAAGATATATGAGATACATGAAATACATGAGGAAATAAAATCGCGTATTATCAGAGTTGAGTAGACTTGAGCAAACAGAGTTCTTCTCTTTTAGAGAAGTTTGATTAATAACTAAAAATATGATTAATCTAATTAAATTAGATATTAGTCACAAATCATTTACATTTTAATTGGTATTAGTCAATAATTATTTGTCATATCGAAAATAATTTTTTGCTGATATTTCCTCAGGAAACTTTATATTCTATAATATTATATAAGATGATTTTACAGTTTTTCTGGAGTACATATTACTGTTTTTACAAACTTTAACAAGGAGAGGTCCCCAGACGTGACGCTCACTTTTTGATGAGACTGTACACAGGGGTAGAGTTCGTAAAACTGAATATAATGATACTCGACTTTGAGTGCAGACGGTTTATAGTTTTCGAGATATTTAATGTTAAAGTTGTTAGTAACAAAGCCAACTATAAAAAAAATATAAAAAATTATTAAATTTGGCAAAGGTATATTTGAGCATTCCAGCTCTACATCTGTTATTTCAGAACGTTTATTTTCTACAGCTAGAAGTATAATAACTAAGGCAAAACGCAATAGTTTACTGCCAGAAAATGTTGATTCATTAATATTTTTATTTCAAAATCAAAATGTAAAATTCGATTTACTTAAATATTTAAGTAAGAGTTATAAAAAGAGAAACTGTATCTTAAAATAAATATAATTTTTCATATTATTTCCACTGATCAATTTTGATACCTTTAAATCAGAATTTTAGTCGCAGTTGTACGTGATTTTATTTTCTTACGAATTTCATGTATCTTATATATCTTATGAAATAGCCGAGTACTTGGGCAATTTTTCTCATGGGTACCCAAGTACTCGGGTATCTCGGAAGCTAGTTAGTTTAAGCGTTTGAGCGGGAAAACCAAGATAATCAAGTCTTTTAAAATTTTGTTGCAAATATTTGTTTACGATATTTATCAGTGCACGTTAAGGTATACAGCAATATATTTATTGATGGACAAGATATAAATAAAATGTTTTTACAATAAAGAATATCTCGAAGACTTAAGAAGAAATTATAAATTCTTAACCAACATTTAAAATGTATGTGCGATACCAATATCGCAGCCCTTTCTTAACTAATCTCATGTACAAATTGTTGAATATTATTATTTATCTAGAACGATGAACTCATTTTCGTCTAGATTATTTTTTGTTTTCTTGTTTTTCAAATATTTCATTTACTAAAAATGTCAATGACCCCTAAATCATGAAAAATGTTCGCTTGAGAAAAATGATTGCTTATTGTAATGTACCTTCTATCTAATTTAGTCATGATTTCCTCTGACATATTTTTCTGTTATCAATAATTATCGCAATGGTACCTCAAGGTCTTCCATGGCCCAATAAAATCATACTATAATTAGTTCCAGATAATTGCGATTGCAGAGTTTCGTTTAACTTCTTTCGAGCGTTTGGATTTTGCAGTTTCAATCGAGAAGTATTATAAATTTTCTGCTTTTGATAAAATATCTTTCTAATATTTTTAGAAAGATCCTAGTGTGACACCTTATAGTCTGAAGAAGTATAGTACCATATCAGGGTTGAGATGCTCCAGCTAGATGGAACACTGTATGAGAAAATCTAATCGTAACACTGGTTGATCGTTAGTAAATCTGACTAATCAATTTTTTACAAGCAAGGAGGAAGTTGGCACTTAAAGGGGAAGATGCACAAGCCTATCCTTTAACTAGGCATCGCTAGGTGAATAATGTCGCGATCGGGCACGGTGTTTCGCGAGTTAGCCGCCGATTAATTAAACAGGTTATTTCGCGAAATTAATCAAACAGTGTGAGAAAGGGATGAGGGAGAGAGAAGGAAAGAACGGGGACAAAAAGTGCGGAGTATATAGATGAAGTAACCGGCGCGAGATGTAGACCTAAGTCGCTCGAGCATAAATTACAATTAACCGTAGCATGCGTGGCTGTTGCGTGTGCAACACGCGCGTGCATGTTACGGTATTAAATTCATCCTACGTTTTATCGGTAGGAAGACGTTAGAAGAACGCCATGTTAGCAACGCTCGCGAACGTTGGTCGAGCCTCCACTGTGCAATATTTTTTTCTTTGTTCGAATCGGAGACGTTTACCAGCCCAATAATTAAGTTGTCTAACGATTATTACGACTGTATTTGCATATGGCGGGGCACTCCTTGCGATAACGTGTAATTTCTGTGAAAAGAAATTTCGAAATGTACAATATACGATATCGGTTTTCCATCGAAAAATTAAACCAGTTTCGGTGAACGGTCTCAAGCATTAGTAAAGGGAGCTTTAGATGGACGACGACTGTAATTGCGCTTGCTCGTTTGCTCCTTTGTTCGGTTCTGCTATTGAAATCGATTGCAGAGCTACGAACTCGTGTGCGAGGTAAGATATTATTAAGTAAAGGGAGACTGATATTTTTAGTGCGCTTAGGTTGAAGATTAACGCATTATGTCACGGAACAGTTGAAGGATTCGTGCGTAAACTAAAAAGGTTACTCAATTATGAGAGACTCAAATTTTTAAGTTTTAATATTACGAATGAAACAAAATTAAAGTGTAACACGGAAATCAGAATCAGATCATGTAATTATTTTTAGTGGAAATTTTATTCGGATTATTCTCTGGTCATTTCTGCAAACGATTCGGAGAATTTAGATTTATCAGGGTAACGAGGGCCTTCGCTTGAAACTAAGAACCACTTGGAAGATAAGGCATTCTTTTGTTTTGCAATATCAAATTTGCCTGAACCATCGTTTTTATCACCTGCCTGAGTATCAGGCATAGTTATGTATCAATCAAGTGATTAAAAGCATCGCAGATCTTCCCTCGGTGTAAACCGAGCGTATTACAAGGCTCAGCTACGTTGTAATTGTGCGCGATACATGCCTACATATAAAGGGGGCCAACAATTTTCTTATCTGTAACTACTTAAAATTCCGTCGTTACGCATGTCCGCATAAATAAGTCTACAAAGAAACAAATGTATTCACAGGCTGTGTGTACGTTATTCACCACGTGCCCTTCGTTCTCGCCAATGGATCGAGTGTCGTGCACCGGCTCGTACCAATTATCGTCTGACCGCCAGTTAATTAAGGATTGGGGCAATGAGGCCCGGCGATGCAGTTTCCGCGATAATGATTATCTGCGACGGTAATTGAGCGAGCTGTTGCGCTGGTAAGCAATGCGAGTAGTGGGGATGAATAAAGAAGACGCTGCCACGATCTTTTGTATTTTCGTTGGCTTCACATTATTCTGCGGTCTTTCTCCTGATCTATCAAACATGTGTATTGTCATGGATAATAAACTAGTACTGTTATTATAGTTGTTCGCATAACATTGTATCGTAGATAACTAGACTGAGCATCTTTATCCATTTATGGCATGTCCAGACTTGTAGGCTGCATAGAACTATATCGATTCACAAGAATTAATAGCATAGCTATATCTTATTTTTGCAATGGTGAATCTTTCAGTTAATGAAAGAAATTCTTCTTTAATTGTAATTCATAGAAATATGAAGTAAAATATCTTTAATAAATATGTAAGTCGATCTTCATTTAGAGAAAAAACTGCGAGTGGAGATCAGAAACTGTCAACGGTATTGTTGACACATCTCACTCACACAATTTGAATGTTTACAAGACTAAACTGTAATCCATACCAGTACATTTTCGAATTTGTAGATACCCAGTTTAGAGTTCGAAAACAGCTAAAATAATTATGTTTCAAGCATACTCATTCAAGTGTTATTAATTCTAAATAGTAATCGAAACCCAGGTATCGGAGCCTAGTTACCAAAGTTAATACGGATCTTATGTATTTTGACTATCCATATGGTCATTTAACTAGGCGTACTGTTTTCTACTTAAAAAACCTACTTTCCACTGTATTGTATTTTGTTAAAAGTACGTTTTCTTACACATCAAAGTGCTGTAATTTTTTTAATTAATAAGATACTTTATTTATTTTAGTTCGCACTGTAGCCTCGTTCATTATAATAATAGAAAAGGATTATCAAGTTTTTTGTTGCGAATTGTCAGAATAATCAGTATCATGTCAGTCAGTAAAAGATTTGCTTTTAGAGAGGGCCATATTCAATAAAGTGCAGTTGATGCAGTTTTAAGCATTTAAGCTAGAACAAAATATTCTGTATAACCCAAGTAACAGAAGATCTGTCTGCAAAAAGCAGTAGAAAATAATCCTGCAATTCGTTTAAAGGAAGCACCAACGAGGAATCGTAGCGCTCCACACCAAGGCACCCCTTAATTTTGCGTTGTGTTTTCAGGTCTGCCAACAGGATTGAAATCGGCGCGAGTTTGTGAAAACAGTTTCTCCTTTCGTCGCGTAGGTTATCGGCAACGCTGGTGAATAATTTCACGAGCCGGCTTTAAGGCAGCGGGATAAGTCCTGATACCTGCGAGGTAAGCCTGCAGCCAAGACGCTTCGGCAGGGATGCGCGGATGTGTGCGAACACGAACAGGTACTCGTACGTGCTCGCGGTAGACGAAGAAAAGGTAAGGGTGGCACGCGCGGCCTGCTTCTATCGCTTCCGGGCATCAGCGTGCTCGCGAACCGCGGCTAATTGCTCTTTAATGCAAGCGAGCGAGCGTGTTGCCTCTCTTAGACGCCGAGGAAAACTGGACACCGCCATCGCCGCCGCCGCCGCGCCAAAAGAAACGGAATCAGAGGTTTTACTTTGACCGATCATCTCTTGTCCAACGCTCAATTCTCGATTGTCTAGAAAGCTGACGACGCGTTCAGCTACCATTTTGCTAGGTAAATTAACCCTTATGTCAGCAAACGAACGTCTTATTTTTAACGCTTTGCAGTCGGGAGACTGCGGTCACTGTCCAGAAAAGAATTCTACAAAGAAGCTGTTACACCTTTTGCAGACAAAAGAGAATGATGGAAATTGTAAAATTTTAGCAAGGTGTGTCTATACTTTTCAAATGATATGACATACGTAATCATTAGACTGTGAATTTTCTTGTTGCCAATGGCAACATTAAAAGGCCAGGAATATCGATGTGCGATCGAACCATCACGAAAAAAAAGAATTGATCTTTTTCATTTGATTATATGAATTGACCATGTAAGATGAAGCTTGTTAAAGTTAAAATACTAACTATAACAGTAATATACATGTGCAAATATCTAAACAATAGCAATATAATACAAGCAAATATGCTCTGTAAATTCATCGAGGATTGCAGGTTTTGGAGAGTAATCTAACGTTATGGAAACTTTCAGGGATAATTGATAAAGCATCAGGAAATCCTAGAAATATGAGGAGTAACGCACTTTTGTATCTTGTAAATGCAAGCACATTGCGGATGTTCAAGAGAATTCATGTTTCTAATTACGGAAAAAACAGAATTTAGATTCAAACTCATTAAGTAGATAAATCTTGTAGTTAGGTAAAATGAATAGTAGATCGGTGTTCGAGCTTATTAAAACTTTTGCTTTAGTTTACTATGTAAAATTTGCTACAAACGCGTAAATGTACGCAGTATACTTATACATATTGAGTTTTCCGGAAGGGGTTCATTCCGTTACGTGGATAAGATGAAAACTAACGAGAAACAATCGAATAATCTTTCCAAGGGTTTCTTTATCTTACACGATTTTTTTTCAGTATTTCCTGTTTAACGTTGCATTAAACTAAATTACATTGTAACGAAAGCATTTGCTTACTCAACTGTCGAAATCCTTAAAACATAGTAATTATAGTTTTCGTCAAAATTCCAGTTTTCCACAATTAAAACATGCAGATGTCAATTAGCATACCATCCCCCGTCTACCTACGACTGAACCCAATACCGTCACGTCAATTAAAACGTGAATACATCAATCCTCTGAAACGTGAGAACGATAACTTTGGTAGCGTCAGAAATTTCCCTTCTAATATTATTCAACCGGCCATGAGGGTGTTTGAAGGGTGGTTAAATGGGGTTAGGCACTATTTTAAATGTAAAATTCTACATTTTCTAGGTAGTTAATCCTCGGCATAAAAATTACCTTAATAATTACATGATCAATAATTTTCAATTCCATCAACCACAGTTCCACCCTAATGTGATTAAGGGAAGGTGAGATGAGATGAAAACGCTATGAAAAATTTTTTAGAGTACTATACTTATTGATGCTATAATCTGTAAAACATGTTATGCATAGTTTCAACATCTGCTTATCGAAATATGCTACATTATTTTATTAAAATCATGAAAGGTAGAAAATCTGATTATAAACGTGGTGACAGTATACTGATTTGATGAGTGACATTGTATTCATGCAGAACACCTTTGTCTTCGTTTTCTTCTTCAACACACGCACAATGATCTGATTTTCAGTTATCTAAACATTTTAAGAATGTGCCATATTGCTTCAAACCTTGCATCCAGAATACTTGAATATTAATATCCTGGGTTGATCACGAATAACATTTATCAATACACAAATAAGGACCTTAATAAATCCTTGACTGATAATTCTGAAAACATAACGTGATTAAGAATGGTTGCTTACCTTCTACCAGCAGAAAACAGAGTTTCAACCAATAAATACAGAAAAATGACCACTAAACGCGTACGAAAGCTGGAAATTAATTGATTTAACTGTAGTCACAACAACACGAGAACTTCTTGTCTCGTGAGCTTATCCCCTATGTAAGACTTCTTCCGGCGGCGATGTTCTCGAGGAGTTACGATTACGAACAGTTGAAGTATAATAATTTGAAATCGAGCATCGTTATGCAGCTTGCACACGGAAGGAAGGAAAGGAGGGAGGAGTGCTAATCATCCGGTTGCCCACCCTTTTTTCGGGGTCAACCCTGTTGTTTGTTTCCGTGGAACAGGGGGTAGACACGGCCGGCAAAAATAAAGGGCAGAAAGCTCGCATTCGCCGAGCCATGACGAGCCAAGTCCACCAGAAGCTCATACATATGTAGACGGACTTCGGCGGACACCGGGAACCGTGGGGAGGACTCTCCGGAAAAATGAATATGCAGCCCCATAGAGGGTATTATTTTATAAAATTTACTATTGCGGCCGGGCATTATGTGCCTTCCCGCCGTCCATTCTCCTTAACGAGACTCCATGGCAGATGTGCCTCTGCGAAGGAGAGCACTTTAATCTTACCTCGTACGATGGACATCGTTTGAGTGTAACGCGTCAATTTTTATGAAATCTACAAGTGATATATTTTCATGGAAACTATTCGACACACATTCTTTTACACATGATAATTGATACTTAGGGGTCGAAGAGGCTTTTTCTTCTACTAGGAAATTATTGGCACACCGACTGCCAACCCAGCAAACTCAACAATTTCGTGAAATAGAAATGGAAAGGTCATGATATCATTCGATTGGATATTGTACACGTATAATAATGACTACACATTCAATCATCTTACATTTTAGCACGAGGCAGATAATTTATACTTATTGTATGTTAACATTTACTTCAATGTTTAAATGTTGATATAATAAAAGGGTAGAAATTTATTTCGATTTAAAAAACGTGATTAGCATACGTATTCAGAAAGATCATGTTCCAAATCTTTATAACGAGTCTGACACAATATTATAGGGTAAGGGGTTAAATGAAATAATTCATGATTTATTTCGTTACACAGTCCTATAGCTTTCATAACGATGCGAATATTTGAACACAAATTTTTATGAAAATGTTCTCAAAGAAGATGGTTCCCAAAATCGATTTCTTGAAGTTTCAATACTGTTGTATCCGCTCTGACTTTTTCGGTGCACAGGTTGAAGAGTGTTTCCCCGTTAATTTCAGCTCGGTCATTGGAACTCAATCGAAAGCCGTCTGATATTTTAGTTCGGCCATCTGTATGCAGCCTAAGGCTGAGGATAGTCTAATCGCGAATAGAGCAAGCGGCCATCCTTTTATTTTGGTGTTAGGACGGTTGGTTCTATAAAATTGTAGCCCCTTATCGTCGTAGAGGAAACGAAACATTAAATCGGTCCCGACGGAGGGGGCGGGCTTGTTTCGGTGGGTGCGTCTGAGATTTCCTGTGTGGACTCTGGATGCTAGGAAGGATGACTTCCTACCTAGTGCACAGGGCGCGTCCATCGTGCACGGTGGCGTCATCGAGGTAGATTTATTCGATATAACGAGGCAACGCACAACAGGAATCCTGCGTCGCCCCCACTATGAACAGCACGCGTTCGGAATGCTTCGTCTTGAATTTATCCTGGCCCGTTTAATGGACTAGAAACATGCTTCCAATGAACAATTAAAAGAGATTTCATTCATCAGTTATTTTATATTGTGTCGATGTATACGAGAATAATCTAACACAGTTTCATAAAATTCTAAGTGCCTTGATTCGAGAAAAGTACAATTTAAGTTATCCACTCAAAGAGTATTAGTTTACGATTTTCGAAAAATTTTTGTATCGTAGAGACGAAATTGCGCAATGATAAATATTGATTCATTTTAATCTTAATGTGATGAATTAGAAATTGAAGACCCGTTTTTTACGAAAATGCTATAAATTGAAAAGTCTATAAAAATACTCTAAAATATGATTTGTTTTAGTCACTTTATGATACAGAAATAAGAAATAAATTAATCATTAATGTAAAGTACATCTTCTCATTCAATTAATAAAGCGACTCAAAAAACTGTATTTCAAGTCTTGAGGGGATAATGTAAAGGGGAAGCCTTAATCTTCTAATCTGTGGTAAATTCAGCTGTAAAAATATTTTCTAATGTTTTCAAAGAAGTTTCAATTTGTATGATCTTCGAAAAGATGTCTTTAATTTCTTTCCTGTTATCCTGTACTTTCGAAAAAATGAATGGCATGGACATTGTAAAATGGAGGCTTCAAGCTTTGTAATGAGTCCAAGTATATTATTGCACGATTCTTTCTTACAAAATTATGATAGCAACTTACCTTTGATAACTGCAGTTTTTGTTATGTTTCTTTTTGAAGGCATTACCTACATGTTCATTTTTATAGCTTTTTATAGTAATATAAAAGTAAATATGTAAGTAAATATGTATACATTGTACATATGCGTATGAGCAGTACTAGCACAATGCAAGCAAATCTGTGTAATTGAGAACACAAATCTTTTTTGTAAAATTGTGTTCCTATTTAGTGTAATTTCATCCAGTATTACAGTTCTCGAAGTAACCTAGTACGAGCGTTTCTTTTCCTGTTCCTTTTACGGACATAACCGCAATTTAATCGTACTTAAAAATTTCTGCTATATTTCTGTACAGCTCTGAATTCATATCTCATTTTTAATTACACAGCTCACGTGCGAAATTGAATACAGTTTAATTCACTGCATCGCAGTTTCTCCTGTATTAATTAACAAAGAAAGTTAATTTAAATCGTACCCTCGTCATAAATTGAACACAATACAGGATTCTCGAGAGACCATGTTTGCAACCGCCAATTTATCATTATACACCGTATTTCTAAATACAAAGATGAACTGTGATATACGTTTCGAAGCGTAATGAATTTTAATGAGAACGCTTTGAAATGAAATTAAACAGTGCCTTATTTATTTTGAACCATATATGCCATTCTACTAAGCAACTGCTGGATTGATGCAAAAATAATGGTCCAATTCTTTAGATTAAAAATCTTAGATTTAAAATTCGTTTCGGATTTAAAATCTTATTGTTTATATTGCATATTGTTACCGATAGACGATGCGCGGATTTGGAAATCGATTATTTCCGCTGCATGTAAATGGACTGCGCTATTTTTTGTTCTTACTAATGCTTTGCGTTCCCTGCCCGTGCACAAGACGTATCATGATCCGCGAGTTTATTAAAGTTATTCATTAATAAAGTATACTTCAGTAAAGTAGGTGTGCATAATTTTCATTGCGATCAAGGCCCTGTTATCACATCTTAAATCTAATTTATTTCTTAATCATCTGTTACTGCAACGGTTTTTATTTCAATTAGTAAAGTTCAATTTGTTAAATTTGTATTAAATCTAACAAAAAATTAATATTTGAGAGTTCCCGTGTACGGTAGAATTAACGCATTATGCATGATAAAACGGTGTAAATCAAATGCAAATTAGTAAGAACATTTAACGAATCCAAGATCGTATTTCCATTTTTTAAGATCATTAATAGAAGAATGAAATGTCTATGCGTTTTCTGCATCTTGCAATCTGTGCCCACAATTTTTCCCTTGCAAAGAAGTTCACAATCTACTCGCGAACGTAACAGTGAAAGACGACGTCGATGGTTTTTCCGCTTTTCCGACTTGCCGTACCGCTGATGTCCCCGTAACATCACAATATCGGGACAACTTTATCATTAATGCAGCAGTAGTGCCGCATTACTAGGAATTTGTATATAATGGTGCTATGTACATATGTAATGCGGCAGCCCACACATAATGGCGATATCATAAGATACGAACCAATAGCGGCAATTGTATGGAAATATGTATCTATGAATGAAGACACTTTCATTTATGAAACCAGATACTTATGTACCGGACACGGGCGTTGTAACATCCTGCTATTATGTGTCCTTACCTACTCGTTCCATCCTTGTCTCTCTCTAATTTCTCTCCCTCCCCGCAGCTCCCCTCTCTCTCTCTCATTCTTTGTCTCTTCCTTTCATAGAGCTACCGTTTGGCTACCGTCATACATTTTTATAGATCGATGTTCGCTGCGCGGCTGAGCTTGCATCATTATATCGATGACTCGTCGTTTCTTCTTCCACAGAAATTATAGTTTCAAGTGAAAAGTAGCGATTAATTCAGATGTAACCGTCGTCCTCGACTCCTACTGTATCGGAAGAAAGAAGGTAAAACTGCAGCTGCCAATGTTTCAGATCTTTGTAAAGGGTAGATCTGATAGAGGGTAGGTTTGGTGAAATGTAACTTGTGAACGTACTTGTAGTTATTATTTGCAGTAATATATTAAATCTAGTAATAGATTTAACGCTGCGCACGAACCCTTGAAATAGAGTATTGGGTTTTCTTTCCGGCTACAATGATTAGATCTTTCTCGTCCTCATCAGGAAAACGAGACTTTTAGGAACTTTTTTTTGAAAAATCTATGGACTTCCTATCTGACGAGTATCTTTAGCATCAAGGCTGTGGTTATTGGTTATTCATAGCCCAATAAAACTGCCAAATAAATTTGTATATCAAGTATTAAAGTATTATTGTAACAATTCGATCTTCAGGTCTATGATAGATTTCGACCATTTTATACTGGATACGCCGACGGCCGAGTTTTTTTTACACACACTTCACCGAATATTCATCGAAATGGCTCTTTGCTTTGCGATTGTTTATATTTGGCAATTTCTTTGTTCTCTTGCGTGGAATTGTACAAATTTATTCTAAATAGACTGGGTTTTTATCTGTTTCCGTCGTTGTTGGTGGATAGCGAATACTCCTGATTGGCAGTAATTTCTGGTGTTTTATTAACTCTTGATAAAAAAACAAAATCTAGTTTATAGTTTGTACATCGGTAATGGAGAGTTCGATTGAATAGAAGCAAGTGCATTGAAAACTTTCCGTTTTTTTACAATTTTTCTTACAATTATATTATCACCAGAGATGAATAAGAAATATTAGTAGCGGTCTCAAAGAATCGTCAGTAGCAGTTAAGGGTTAAACTCTTGCGCTACGATTTCTTCCATGACTGCGTTGATTAGCACTGAACGAGATCATTAAGCCGGAAATTTGGTGAAACATTTATTATTCGTCATAACATTTAATGTTAACATCGTTTTTATAAGTTGAAACGTGATTCGTCCTCGGTTACTGTAAACAATCCAAAATGAGAATATGTAATTTTATGAGAAAACAAATGGCGTGATTAAATAAACGAGACTTTTAGGAACTTCTTTTTGAAAAATCTATGGACTTCCTATCTGACGAGTATCTTTAGCATCAAGGCTGGTCATTGGTTATTCATAGCCCAATAAAACTGCCAAATAAATTTGTATATCAAGTATTAAAGTATTATTGTAACAATTCGATCTTCAGGTCTATGATAGATTTCGCCACGAAAAATTTATTTCTCGATGCTTTTAGAAGTCTTTCAATTCGTATCATCTTTGAGAATAAACGTGTCTCCAGTTTCTTACACACTGCATCATGTGAGACCACCTTAGAAGAAATGGATATACGAAGAACGATTTTCAAACACCAAAAAGGTACTTCTGCGAACGAACAAAAAGAAAACGCAAATTGCTTGGCAACAGCATTGTTTTGGTTTGAAGGAGCTTCGGGTATCGAGCCATAAGCCATAAGGGACGAGCAACCCTTCGCCGAAGGTGGATGAAGGTTGGCGAAAGAGGCGAAGCTCGAGGAGAAGGGAAAGGAAAGAACGAGGCTGAATGCGGTGACTGTGACGCTTTCCGGTCAGGTGCCGCCCTGATGATTCGTCTCTTTCCAACTTCCATTTCGATTCACTCATTCACTGACTTTTACCCTCCTCGTCCTCTTCGAAGCGTCGCGCCCTCTTTGTCAGTGCGCAAAGAAATAGAAGAAGAACAGGAAATTAATGCCTTCTATATTAAGAAATTCGTAGGAGGGAGGATCGGGACTCGAGACTAGTAATTTCCGAACACTTCGCCCTTGAAAATTTCCACCCTCGTCGTTCAACTCACGTGAGAATCTCGCTGAGCTGGAATAGAATATAACGCTAACACTTGCGGAAAAATTCGGTCAATTTCACAGGAAGTCGTTTGAAGATTAACACGTTCCGTGCCGAGCTCTTTTTACTCGAATCTTCACACTTTGATATTTTACTAAAACTTGATGTATTACGTGCAATATTATTAATTCTCGTACACATAACAACGTAACAAAAACTTATCAACGCCCATTCTTGCGGTGGAAATTGATTCTTCGGTTCTAAATTTCTTGTAAACAATTTGTTCAGTTCACTAAGTAAACATGCAAGCGTGTACCATCGATGGTACACGTGGCACGGAACGTGTTAATGTTGGTTTCGAAGATGGTGCTCCACAAATATGTAAAAAATTGTCGCCTAAGTATCTGAATGGATGTGGTCGTAGCTGCAACAAAGTTGTCAAAAGCATACTTAATGTTAATTGTGCTTAAAGTTTGTTAGTAAATCCATTTCCTACAATTAATTCATTGCCATTTCCAATGCAAATGTCCAACACAGTTCAACATCGTCTAAGTGTAGTATATTATATTTACTGGCGTATGTATCAATTCAAGGTATTACACATAGTCGAAAAGTAAAATCAATAGTCAGAACTTAATATTAAAAGAAAATTATGCGAATAAAGGTCGATCTAAAATATAAATTTAAAATTATAGGAAATCGCAAAGGCTTAAAATTTAGCGGAACATACCAGAGGAAGAAGCTTGGAAGAAACATAATATAATTCATAAGATAGAGATGACGTGACAATATTTAGTTGTCACAATCCTTACGCTTTATTTTGAATGTGCATTAAGAAGTGCTGGAATTACGGGAATTTGTTATAAAAACGTTGGAACTCCAGTTTCTATTATTCTAGCAGACGTTTGGAAGATGAAAGACAGAAGGCGAGTTTAATTTCAACGGTCAGTGAAGCAGCATTCGATAGGCAGCACCAGAAAGAAGATAGCCAGCGCTTCTTTCTATTTTGCTGTGTTATTACCAACGTAATTATCACACTGCCTCAGGAGGCCATTGTCACAATGGGCGTCCGGAGTTTCCCTACGATTATCGCACCGAAAATCTCTTCGTGGCCAACCTCCTCGTCAGCTTCCTGCCTGCGATGGACAGCGATTACTTGTCGCAACAACAGCGTAAATTCTTTGGAGAGAAAAAAACACTTGAAGGAAAGGTACGTTTTCGCCGTAGTAATTTGTATAACAAACTCAGCTTGAACGTACTTCCTGTATCGATGATTGTATATTAGGTATGACGAGTTTTAAAAATCAGATTACATTTGATTTCGATAAAATTTCTTATTTATACGGATTTTAGTTTTTCTTGCTTGGTTTTATGTAAAGAATATTTTACTATGTTATACATTTTTTTGTTAATTCCATGAATGTTACACGTAAACTCTAAATTCTACGAATTCTAGCTATTTTAGTTTTCCCTTAATGTAATTGTTTTCGTACAGGATATATTTTATTTTCTTAAGCAATAAAATTTTATACGTTTTTTCACATCGATTATAAGAATCAAGCACTGTTTACATGTAAGTATTATTAAACATCCTAACTTTACCTTAAAACGTCTGCGATTTTCACTCAAATTACTGTACCGAAATGTCTTTGTGCAATGTCGGATGAACCAGAATCATAATGTAATTAGCAAACATTTTTTAATAAAATGATTATAAGATGCTCTCTAAAATAAACTTGTTAAAATACGAACAGATGTTTTTACCAAAGTCTGATAGCGTTTGGGAAAAAAATTCGTCTGACTGAGCACGAGCCCTAACACGGAACGAACGGCGTTCATAATTATTTTTAGCTGGTAATGTTCACTATGAGATGACTCATCGCTACTAGATAAGAGGTACATCAGATTGATTTAGATACTAGAGTACTGGTGCGGGGACTCGATCCGAACCGGTATCAAGAGTCATCATCCTGTCATCGCAACCGGCACGATAATCGGCACTTCATAGTTCCTCCGCGATTATCCTACCGAAAAATCTCTTTCTCTGTTTTTCTGCCCCCTCACTGTCGGTCGTCGTCGACTTCCTGTGTCCGCCGGTGGACAATGACCAGCACTTGCTGCAATGGCAACGGGGCAGACGCGCTCCTAATATCTACTCGGCCGATCTAGTTCGCGGAAGCCAGCAATACCTGTGCATAAACGTACGTGCACGCGCTCGAACGTTCTCCCCAACACACATGCAACCCTCGTCCATAAGCATCTCGTCCATGTGCATGCGAGCAGTTGCTGCTTCTTCTCTTCAGCTCCTCCTCCTCCTCCTCCTCCTCCTCCTCCTCCTCCTCCTCCGTTTCTTCCTGTTCCCTTTGATTCACCCTATCGCGGCGTAGCTTTCCATTATATTTTCGTGACTGTGAAATTTGCGAACTTCTGACGTACTAATCCTGATCATATCTTTCGTACATGTAAGGCAATTTTTGTGTACTCGAACAATTGCGGCTGCAAAGGCTGGCGAGACATTGCGAGACGGAAACTGCAATTTGCATCTAAATTTTTGACGAAACATAAAATTGCTGGACTTTGACACGTACGAGCAAACATACGTCGAGATTGGAAAGTTGTACGTTTATTTTACATGTGAAATGTTTCTTCAACTTGAGCTAAGTTCAATTTTCTTATCTTATATCCAGGTAATACTTCCGGGTAAAAAGAGTTCCATTTCTATGGATCTGATGGTTTGAATTCACATTGGTGAGATTTTGACGATGATGTACAGTATTTTTCAAAAAATGATGAAGGAAGTCTAATGATTTAGGGAGCATTCTACTATATTAGCAGCATGTTAGCTTTAGTTTATTCATGAAGAAGAATATACAATCATTTTTGAAAGCAAGTTATTGTTACTATTTAGGGAACAAAATTCAATATAGTGGATACTTTAGCAATATAATGTTTCCATTCACACCAGAAGACCGACGAAATGGTTTGAATCAAATGATGTTAATACTAATGGTTAACACATTTACTGCTACGGAAATTTAGAGCGTCTTGCCCTGGGCGCTAAGATCTCGTGGCAGTTTTAGTCAAATTTACTACGAGATATCTCATAGTCGGCAGTGAATGGATTCACATTTTTACATTTCTTGTTTAATTCGTTCTCCGATTGTTTCAAATCGTATGATCAATTTCTATGACTTCATATTCAAAAGTCTACAACAATACAAAGCTTAGGTGATGCTAAAATCATGCGTGTACGTTTTGAGCAACCCTTATAAATTTGCATTATTCAATCGTTTCGTAAGAATTATTCTATACCTTTCCAGTCACTAACATGTTCAACTGTTAGTAGATCACAAGAAGTAGAAATTCTTTCCAGTAGCAACTAGACTGCGGATTTCGCTAATTTATGAGGAAAATGTGTAGGTGAAACGCAAAAAGCGTAAGCATCAGGAGATCATAAGAATACGGCAAGAGGTGAGAGGAAAAATAAATCTCTATTTAATCCCCATTTCCTGCAGTTGTTGGAGAGTATGATAATTTTGCGGAAAGATCTAGTCCACTTATAACTTGGATCTTCACCGTTTCATTCAGCGTGTTGCGAGGAAGCGTAGTCGCGAAAAGAAAAATCGTTGCGCTGGTGTTTAACATTTCCAAAGACGATCTCATCGTGTGGCTAGGGCTCATCCATATGATAAATCCTTCTCCATTGAATGCCTTACCGTTCACCGTTCGTTGAATTTTTTTTTCTTTTTCCAGTACTGTCTCAATGTGGATATCTGTTTGCATGCGAGTTTTTCCACTTCCTAGAGTACACCCCCACGCAGCACGATCGCGGCACGGACACGCGTAACGTGTAAGTACGCTCGCAATCAGAAAGACTCGTGCTCTACGACGGCAACGGGGGAAGAGCTGTTGCTTGAACGATGGAGAACGGGGGAGGAGGAACACCTCCGCGGAGGGTTTCTGGAAGGAGGATATGATGGCTCGTGGCGTTATGCTCCGCGAGCTGTTATGCTCCTCGGGCACCACCGGACCATAAGCGAGGCTACTTCGCTCCCGTACGCTCCGCGCAACAGCCGCCACGTTTCTTGTTATATTAGTGCATCGGCGTCGCCCGAATAAACCTGGAAAACAAATTTTGCGCAAATCCCTGGCAATTCTTCTTTAACGTGTTTTCTGTCACAGAAAATCGTATTTTACAATGGTTAAGGTAAAAGTACCTGTCATGAAACATCGCTCAATTGTGATCCCTTGAAGCAGAACCCCAATGATGCGATCAAAAATAGATAGAGCACAGGAAAGTGCATGTAAAAATGCTGCCGTATCTTTGAACATTCTTCTTTATAAATTTACTCACACAGATATTGTTATGTAACAATCAGCTGTAAAAAATGTTTACTCGAATACGGATGTTTCTAAGCAAGAACATACTGTCACATGTTGCGTACTTCAATTTGTTCATTGTTCTCATTTATAGAACAGTTGGCATCCGTGTTTCATATTCAATGTTCCCATTGCGGAGCAGGCTTATACCCTTTGAAAAGCGTTTCATAATAATTACTATTACCTTATTATAGCTACAGTAGTTGCTAGTACTCGTAGTTTCAAAGTAGGAGCAGCACTCAACGGTATGAGCAGCACTTTTAATCCTCATACGTTCTTAAGAGTAATAGAGTGCGGAATATTATGTAAAATAAAAATTGTCTGTACTAATTATTGGATATAGAAGGTATATGGACGTATATTTTATTTCTTAATCATTTTACTAAGCTGGAAATAGTTCAACAGTATTTTTAAATTTCGCGAGTGTTTTTATTGCTTTGTATCATAGATTTCTTTAGGATTTTGTTATAACATGATGCATGACTGTTGATTTAACAGGGATCAAAATTCCTTGGAAGAAAGCGTTTTTGCACAGTACGTGTAACACAATATGATTTTCTAGAAAATGATTCTACTCAGAGAATTACTAAATTCACCCTCTTAGAAGCAGATGACGTACGCAGAGAAAGCCCAAATAAATCAACACTATTCTACTTTATTATCTCTTTTTAAATGTGGTCGTCATAGGGTTGAACCATGTACTAAATCTTCTTGTTAGAGACTTACATCCACATGTCACACATCTAGCCAAGTAAAGGACGAGACTAGTTTCAGGAAGTCAACAGATTGGCCTAAACAGAAGGAAGAATTCTAAATAAACCGTTAGCAGTACCGAAATTTCTTCAACTCTCCAGGTGATCCTAGGAACTCCTTCGATCAAATTTGAAAGGATCAATGATAAAAATTCAACAGAGTTCTTTCCTGAAGCGCAGATTCACTGGAGATTTCCGTGTTTTCATGACAGTTCGCCAGGTATTGTTTGAAAGAATATTGCAGTCGGATTTTGCGTGTCGGACGCCAATGGATCTAGGCACGAGCCACAAGTCTGCGTCGAATATGCCTCGCAGTCTCTGACCCGCAGTTCCTCTCGGGGTACAGTCTTCCGGGGAAGCGGAGGTGGAGGAGTAGGCAGAGGAGAAGGTGGAGGAGAAGGTAGAGGAGGGGGAGGAAGATGGCGCGGGAGGAGAAGCGGAGGAAGGGGTGTATTTGGCGTTCAGCATGCGTAAGGAGCGCTGGGGCATTATGCACGGGCCCCGCAAGGCTGGCCTGAAACGAGCGAATAAGAAAGTAGTTAAGACTTCGGCTGGCGGAGGTGGTTGCACGGATGGAGGCATTAGTCACTGGAGGAAAGGAGGAGAGGAGGAGAGGCCCGAATGGGGGAAAGGCCTGCCACGCGCTGCCTGTCTCTCCTCTTCCCTCCGATTCACCTCTCGCCGCTTCTCCACCGTCACTTCCTCCCACCTCCTACACTCTTTCTAATATTTTTTCTTCTTTGATTATTCAATCCGCCTGTCCTTCTTTCTCTTCACGTCGACCATTTTATACTGGATACGCCGACGGCCGAGTTTTTTTTACACACATTTCGCCGAATATTCATCGAAATGGCTCTTTGCTTTGCGATTGTTTATATTTGGCAATTTCTTTGTTCTCTTGCGTGGAATTGTACAAATTTATTCTAAATAGACTGGGTTTTTATATCTGTTTCCGTCGTTGTTGGTGGATAGCGAATACTCCTGATTGGCAGTAATTTCTGGTGTTTTATTAACTCTTGAGATATAAAAAATCAGAATCAATTGTTTCTAGTTTGTGCATCGGTAATGGTGAGTTTGATTGAATAGAAGCAAGTGCATTGAAAACTTTCCGTTTTTTTACAATTTTTCTTACAATTATATTATCACCAGAGATGAATAAGAAATATTAGTAGCGGTCTCAAAGAATCGTCAGTAGCAGTTAAGGGTTAAACTCTTGCGCTACGATTTCTTCCATGACTGCGTTCATTAGCACTGAACGAGATCATTAAGCCGGAAATTTGGTGAAACATTTATTATTCGTCATAACATTTAATGTTAACATCGTTTTTATAAGTTGAAACGTGATTCGTCCTCGGTTACTGTAAACAATCCAAAATGAGAATATGTAATTTTATGAGAAAACAAATGATTAAATAAATGGAAGCTTAGGAAATAATAATGTTGCCTAACAATATCAAAATTGCACGTTACAGAAAGAATTTTCTAGACAAGCTAATAGTATCTTTTTTACTAATAGATTTTCAATCATTCTATAATATTGTAGAACGATATGCTTTTCATCGTTAATAAATATGTTAGACCATAGTAAAATACTTTGCTGTCGAAGAAAACCATATGACGAGCTATAGTTTCGTCGATCAGAATGATTTATTTTTCAAAGACCCAGCGACTTTTATATATTACAGTAGCAATATTTAAATCCCTCGAATCTGAAACATCGGCCTAATTAGTCGTTCGTGACTCGCGTCGCTATTACGAGTGTAGAATGGAAAAAGGAGCAAAATAATGGGTATCTCCCGCGATCCAACACGAAATGGCTCGTGCGTCCGCGACGGAAAATGCCCAACCCCTATAATCTGCCTCAATTTATCTCACGGCGCGTTTAATTCCCCAATTACGGGAAAATTTTCATTACACATGATAATTACGGAACTGGCCGCTAATTAAACTCCATTAATCCCTTATTATGTAGCTGCTGTTGAATCATCCCCGTTCCGTGGCCCCTTGGGCTGAGTACGAATAGTAGTAGGAGAATGAGAAGGAGGAGGAGGAGGTGGAGGAGGAGGAGAAAGAGGTGGAAAAAAATTGCAGATTAATAAAGGAATCGCGTCCTTATCTCGAGGCATTCGATCGACAGGCAAGAAGAGCCGACAATTGCCAGTTGTGTTCCTCCAGAGCCTCTAAACCGGAACAATGGTCAGCCGGATAATGAAAAAAAGGTACGGAAGGGAACAGAAAGAAGAAGTTCATGCCGGATGGCGGGAAGGGGGGCAGAAGGGAATGAGAAGAGAGAAGACAGAAACTGCGTATGGTAACACGACAGAGAGTTACGATCGTGCCAGGGAAGGCGCGCGCTCGCGCGACCGTACACATTTTTTTTCATCCTTCGCTATTATTTCTCCCGCTTTTCGATTCTCGCTCTCCTTCTTTCCATTTGTTCCACCGACCGTTCCCCTCCATCCTTATTAATTCGCGCTGACGCGCGCTCGCGCGACCATGCACACGCTCGCGTTCTTCTATCGCGCCTCGATCGACGCGCAGGAGGCGGCAGCGCTTTTTAAATAATTATAATGAGGGCAATTATCGTGTGCGCTGGCAAGCAGAGTGTGACGAGTCGTTGTTACACATTGCGGCACGGAGGATCGTCGCTCGAGCTGCTAGATGAAAGAATAGCACGGCGACCGAACGGGGCGGACGAGTACGATGCTTGCCGAGGAACATAAAGAACAAGGGGCGAGAGGAACGGATAGTTGGAGAAGGGAGACTCGAAGACGAACGGACCGGAGTTTAACTATATGAAAATTAGGGTGGAAGAGATAACGAGCTTGGGGGAGACGATGTTTTCAGTTATTATAAAATCAACGGTTGGATACCGTGGAACGAAGACCAAAGAGGGGAATGAGGAACATAGGATTCATCCTGATATCGGAAGAAAGCAACCCTCTGTAGTATTGTAAATTTTGATGTCCGTATTTACATGAAATGGGAGGACGATTTATGTACTTAATTGACTTGCGCAATTAAAAGAGAAAAATGTACGTTTAGTACACCCTGCATATTGGATACGTGCTCTAAAGAAACACGTTAAATCTCACGTTTGTATTGTACACTACATATTGTACGCTACAAGAAACTGTATAAAATCAAACAGATTTATATTAAAAAAGATTTTACTACTTGGAAAGGACAAGTTGTAATTATAGAAATGCATGCTTTTAAAAATTGCTTTTTTGTTATACAGATCTGGAAATTTAAAGTGCAAGAGGAAATAACATTTTCTCTTAAAAAGACATACAAAATTACTTCCTATACACCTAATTGTTGAAGCTTTTAAGAATTATTTAAATGATTCCATTGGGGTTGTTGAATCGTGTACTGTCCTGCTCCACTAAATGGTGCTGACGTTAGAAAAGATCATAACAATTTTTATATTACATATCAGCTTTTATCCAGCTAATATACGATGGATAATAAACTGATCCGTTCAGTTTTCACGTCGGTACGATAATGTCGGTTCTGTGATTTTTGCAGACGCCGCGGCGATGTAAAGTCAGCTCAAAATATACGGCAACGGTACCAGAGCTGTCCGTTATATTATAAATTAGAGACGCGAATGCAAGATCCGCTTGAAGAACTGCGCGAATAATTTATGCGTTGACGGGATCACCTACTCGACGCGGGGTACCAGAAAAATCGCTCCGGGGATGGCATCAATAGCCTATCAAATATCGTTCTAAACGTCAATTACAAGAATGCATACATCAACGCTCGCCCTTTGCCAGCCGTTGACAGTGAGAAACCTATCGTGATCCAGTCGGGCACAGTATGGCCGAAGTAAATCGTCTGCCGGAAGCGGATTCGAGAGAAGCGTCCGACGAGGAAATCAACGCGGCAACTAATCCAATTAAGCAAAATATAAATTTTAAAAGGGAACAGGGGTAGCCGGAGGCATTGCCTAGATAGTTAATCTTCTGGTCGGGATAGATGGGAGAGGGGCGAGGGCGAAACGAAAGAAGGGAAAGCGCGGTTGACCTAACGATAGCATTTAATTATCGCTCGGTATAGAATTTTGCTCGGGCTTGTTTTACCGTTAGAGCCAGTGCACCGTGTGTACACAAATACGGCACGGCTCGTGATTCGCGCGAAACCGTTAATACTGCGCAAACTGTCTAAAACCGCAACATTTGCTACATTGTTACGCCGTAATTTTAAGCGGACCATAAAATCGGAAGCATCCCCGCCGAAGTTCTGGTGTCCTGTTCTCACGGGATAAAGAACGTTTCGGAAGTTTAATTCCTGACGTTATGATAAACTGTACACCTGTTAGCTAGATAGCTCCTTGCGCTTGTAGCCTTCCACACTCTGTGGCAAGAAAATAATATAATGTGTAATATTGTTACTTTTCGCATACATACGCAGGTGAATGTATAATAATCGTTCTTGTGTTATGTGTACATCAGTTTTCAATCAGCAATAGATTGTATGTACATGTGTGTGTTCACATGAAACACTTCTTTTCTGTTGCTTTGCTCACGGTTAGGTTGAAAAAGCAAACATTCGTGCTGATTCTGCGTTATAATCATGAAGTAATGTGTATTATAGTATTTTAAACTCATAAACATTCTTTTTCTTCTATTTGTTTATAACTATTTAATTGGAAAATATCTCTGTAATTGGAGAAAAAATATCTCTAATGTAATTGGAAAATAGCTCTTATGATATTTTTTTATATTGTATTTACTACTTAATAGATTCTTTCAAAGAGGTGCTGATAATTTTTTTAAGTTACAGTATCAAGTGAGAAATTGTAATTCGTTGAAATGGAGAGCAAAGTGTTCTCATGGAGATAAAAGGATTAAGATAGCTAATAAATGGTTTCGGATGCTTTTGAGTGTTACGTATCTGTTTCAGCCTGTAAGATTGTTCTGTGTTTCGTTCAAAGCTTATCCGGATGTCATCGTTCTCACGATTTCGACAGAAATGCGCGATACATTTTTAAAGAATACTCGGTTATTTCGGAACAGAAAAGAAACTCTCATAGAAACTTTAGAAAATCGACTAAAACTAAAATTAAAACTAAATATACGAGCTATTTCTATGAAAGCAATAATAAACTTGCCTTTCATTGTATTAGTACAAAGAAGAGGTGAACGGATACCCCAAAATTTCAGGTACCCGACATCGAAGTCGAGTCAGGAAACCCTAAAATTGATTAGCACTGCCTGACCCGACTTCAATGTCGGATACGCGAAATTTTCGAATACCCGATTATCATAAACTTTCGAGACCCGACTCGAACTCGCACACGGGTACTCGCACACCCTCGGATAAAAGATGTTAAAAAGACGGCTATTCAAAATAAAATGGTTAAAACGTTGAAAACGTTACATAAAAACATTTAAAATAGAATATTTCATCTGCGGATCGTAATTGGAGAAAATCATATTTCAAAGTTTGCCGTGCTCTGTGCGTTAATACTTAAAGCAAGGAGAAACAGTCAATCACGCTCAGACATGTTAGCCAATGTTACTAGCTAGTTAGCCATGTTACTATTCAAAACACATGTATCTGGTAAATCTCCAAACTCAATTTTTCCAACAATTTCATTAAGAAATTTCATTTGCTTATTTCTGTATAAGGATTCTATAATCTCTAATAATATACATCTGTATACTGCACCTTACATGATAAGGGTTCTAGCTGTTAAGTAGACAGTGGATTTTGTGCATTTATGAAGATCCACATTTAGAGTTGATATATAAAGCCGCAGTTTCTAATTTTCCTTTACTAAATTGTATGAATGTTTACATTCACAGGACAAGACTGAATATATTGAGACCTCTCGCCATTTTGTTTATAATGTGTGTTTCACAATTGAGAAGTTTATTCAATTATTTCCTATCGGAGAGTTCTCATAATTGCTAAGAAGAAGTCCGTCGTTTCAGCAAAGGGGCAAGGGGGCATTCCGATCGTACTGCCTGACCTGCACGACTGTTGTCCTCACTTTTCTACGACCTCCCGAAATTCACTTCTATTGATAAACGAGAAGACCCACGAGCTAATCGACGCGAGGAGCAAGGGGGATCGGTCGCCCGCTTCACCTAATCACATCTCTAGTTCAGCGCGTAACTTAGCCAATAATAAACAAGAGTTTGGAATAAAAAAAAATTGGAAGAGGCTTCGTAAAGCGGGCGACCGACCCCCCCTGCCCCTTGCCCTTTGCGTTATTTATTTTATGCGTTTTTGTTTCACATTCTCGTTATCCGATATTACCTTCAGGTTCTTAGCGTTATACGTTAACGTAGACGTAAGATGTCCGTAAAATTACTATATTCGAATAATACATTGAAGCCTACGAACATGAGAGTAATACTGCACGACCAAAACATGATTATTTTCAATTAATTACTTTGTAGTGTCTAACATTTATGATAAATGGATTATATAATTCCATCATACTAGATAACCGTTTAAAAAAATCATACTTTACAACATAAATATAAAAAATATGTGTATAGTACAGCACGTTTGCTGCATAATGCAATGAAAAGTTAATAAAAATGCTAATTAGTAATTAGTAATTACAAATAATCATGTGTTCGTCAGAAGAATCTGAAGTTAACCCTTTATGAGCCGAATTTTTTTCTTAAATATAAACAAATTTATGCAACGGAAAATCTATTATTATAAACCTATATATGCTAATTAAAAATATATTTAACAGTTTAAACAACTTCATTACAACTAATTCGATTTGTAACTTTGAAGTAACAACGGCTTACAATGTTTCCACTTCTGTGCATAAATGCTTAAGCGTGAAATTCCATAAAACAGTTTGAATTTGGCGTTAAATATAGATGTACGTTGCATTTGGAACTGGTTGCCAAATAGTTTTTTGTGGTCTTGAATTTTCCTCATCCGATGATAATTCGGTACTAAATTCATTGTCACTGTCAATAATATTTATGCGTCGTCTGGAAAATGCTACTGGATGATCTTCATCGGACTCAGAATCTAATAAAGAATCTTCGGATCTGTTACCGCTAATGCGTCTAATTCTAACTCCTCTTTTATTTTTAGATGATTTTGTATCCATATTTTGGATATTTGATATATAAATTTGAAAATAGAAAAAAGCACAACTATTATTCTAAATACACTCGAATCTACCACAATTTCCCAATGTAACCTGAAAGTTACAAAACTGTATCATATACAAATAATAACAAAATGATTATTGAAAAGCAAATAAATAAATTGTTATTGATATACGAACCCAGAGCTATTATATACGCATTTTTTTATTTAGTAAACGCCGACAAAAGCACAAATAATCTCAATTACACAAGATGGTCCCTTTGGTTTCTATCTACAGACAACTTGCAAGGTATTTATTTTGACATTTCAGGTTGATGGTGCAGCCAACCGTCATCAATATTGTTATCGGTTATTACAGAGGCATTATATAATTAAGACGTATACATCATCTTGTGAAAAAAACTAAAACTATTTGGTAAAATGTGGACATATTAGCTTGTGACTTGAAAGTTACATGGGCCCATAGAGGGTTAATGCTTTAGGGATAAGTTGCTGTCTGTTTCACTTTGTCCCGATTGTATTATACTACGCTTCCTGATACCCGTCGTGCGTCTCTCTCGCCCGTCGTCACGTAAATAACACACACACACACACGCGCGTGCGCGCATGCAAAGCACAGGCACAGGCGTTTGATGTGCTCCTAGTAAAAAATGGCGACCACGGGGGAGCGAGACGTGACGGGTATCAGGAGGCGTTGTTTGTTTTTATTCGGCCGAACTCGAGTCCCTCGTTTCGTGGAAATTTAGTATGATAGCTAATTTGGGGCCAATAGGAAAGGATCATTTCTGCCAATAAGGGAAACGCGTTTACCCTACTTTTGCGAGGGCGTTGACATGGGTGGGCTGGTGGGAATCGGTCCTACATTTTTCTCAGCGGACTTCTTCTGAGCAACGAATAGTAGTGAACAGAAATGTTTCTATCATCAATTTTCAATTCAATTTTTTACATTCCATTATTAAACACTATCTCGGACGGCGATAACTGCGGTAGAGGAATAGACGACTAAATCCTTTACAAAGCGAACAAACTTTAAAAAGTGTTATAACAAATTTTTGTCTTATTTTTTCACGTAGAATCTCGTCCTGCTCGGTTATACTACGAATTCGGGCTCACCTTGTATATTACAATAAAAATGAATGCGGTACTCAACGTGTTAAGCAATATGTCTCAAACTATATTAAATTGTTAAATATGTTGACAAAAATCATATAAGCATTCTCGATTATAATTTTGTCGCGAGGGCCAGCCGTACGAGTGTTAATAGCCTCTCGGTAGATGAAACGTTAAGCTCTTGCTCTGACAATTTTGAGGTGTCTCAGACTTTCGTTCACTAGCATAATTCGTAGAGGCCCGAAGAACGACTCCTTCGGAGAGAGATTTTTCCGCTAGAGCAGGCGGTTCTTCAATTGTTCGCGGTGAAACGGCGCAATGAAAGCTCGATAGTGTACGAACAAAAAGCCGTGAGGTAGACATAAATAAATAGGTGGTGGGTGTGGTTGGTAGGCCGCACACATGGCGTCGTGACCCGTCTCTTCTCTTCGTGAGCTCGGGGCTCGCTTAAGTTATGCCCGGCGGAATGCTGCTGCTCCCGCTTCTTTCGGTGTCGTGGCTAAACGCAGTTCACCGTGCGGCGTGCTTAGTCGCGTCTACTCTTCTTTTTCGTCTCTTAATCCCCGAAGATTCGATTCATTAAGTTGTCATGTTCCCTTATCAATTTTTCATTCGATGCGAAGAATCCATTATATCTCACGCAGTGACTTAATTAAATATTCGAACCACCTATGAAACAGGATCATATAGGCGCAAACAATAGGCAATATAGGCAAACAATTACATGTCTTTTAAGAAGTTAGAAAGATTAGTTTGCTAGGTAGAATAAAATGGTAATTGATCGAGTTCATGTTTCTTTTTCCTCACAATTAAATAGAAAATGTACAATTTATCGTCTTGGCTTGAAATGAGACCACTTCTCTGTAATCTCGTTAACCAGCTACGGAAACAAGTTATTTCGAGAAAAACAGGTTCAATGTTTACAACAGGTCTATCTATCTGTGCTGTATCTCGAATTTTTACCTGAAAGTTTGAAGATATAATCTCCATGTGTACTAGTATTGGTTCAAGTCAAACATAGATCCTTCGAACACAATATAGATACGATTAAATCGATTTACATACGTATTTAGTGGAACAGAAACTCATAAGTTAAAAAGTGTGTAATATTTCTCAACTCTCTGACATTACACGGTAATCAAAGGTACACTAAGTCTATCAGTGCAAAGATTAATTTTTAGTTTACACAAGTAATTCCACTAGGCGATATGGCAGACAACGTGTTAAGCAACCAGTGCGCCATCGCAGAATTTTAGAAATTCTTCCATTAACAAAGAATTATCACCGAACAGCGAGTTTAAAAATCGTTCAGCATTCTTTTTTTCACGATTACTGCGCGGAGCACGTAGTATCTTGTAAATCGAATCCAGCATCGGCAGTTTTTCCGACTAGACCATGGTTTCGAGGGTCAGATCCCGGTTATCCAGCGCAACCCGACGTTTCTCTAACCTGTGTGTAACGCCGTTCATGACTTAACACGGTGCTTGGGTTCGGCTGTGCTTTGGCGGTTCAGGCTGCCAGGACAATGCCGCATTGTTTCATCGTCGTAGGCTATCTAGTCGGCACGGTAGCAGGCCCGAACGATGTTTATTATCCTCTTGCGCAACAAAACAAAATGCTCCGGTGTTATATTATCCTCCGCTTCGTGGTCGAATCAGTTTCCCATATAAAATCCGTGGACGCCGATGTTCCGTCGTAACTTCGAACCAGGCACGACGATACCTCGAGGATGTCCTTGGTACCTCGGAGTCTGTACGATCGAGCTGGGCTCACGGGAAATCCGCCCTAATTTATAACAGGCCATTAGGGTAGGTTGTATTTTTACGTAAAATGAAAGTTTAACGCGATGATGAAATAAACATCTTTGGCCATATTATTCTCTAGACATTTATTTTAGATCGTACGAAAATGTATAAAAGATTTCCACATACACATGCTTGGCTTCTTCGATATTTAAAAAATTTTAATTTTTCGAAAATAGCAAAGAATATTAGCTCTAATTTATAATTTATAATAGACCGTTAGGCTAGGTTGCCATAACGTGGAATATCTTTTTTCATGTACATACGCGTTTTACTTAGAAAGACGCGAACATTATGATTCTTTAGGAAAATTCATATTCTTCCATAGCTCACGTAAAATAAAAATTTAAAGCGATGATGAAATATGTAAATACCTTTGGTCATGTCATTCTCAAGACTTTCAATATATTTTCAATTTTAATTTTTGGAAAATGCAAAAAATAAAAAATTATCTTAAAAATCACTTCGGAGATAATAAATATCTCTCAAAGATTTAGGCTAATTTGTTATTATCGTATTAAAATTACTTACTAGTTTTAAAGGTACTACAGTATTAAAGACAACTTATGAAAATCAAATAAAAAACCCAAACAAATGTTTCGGCATTTATGAGTGCGAAAAAGTGGATTGATTTTTGCATTAAACATTACGTCCCAATTTTAACAAGAAATTGATTTATTCGGTAAAAGTTATGAGTAATAGTAGAAACTATGACACATCCAATTTCTGAGTTTTGTCCATCGAGCGAAATACTGTGCTCCGTGCATTTTTTCTTCCAAGGTAAATATTATTCACCCCGGCGAAAGTCCTCCAAACGGCGTATCAATCATCGATGTCATCGGAACCAATCGCGAGGATCGCGCGCGTGGCAAGGAAATCCGCCCCTATCGGCCGAGCAATCCGACTTGCTATCTTTTTTTCCTCTCTTTCTCTCCGCTCTCTCGTCGACAACGAGCGCGGCAACAAAATTATTCCGGCTGACGTATGAGTCAGGCAGACGATCCATTGTAAAAGCGGCATGGGCTCATAATCTGGCGATGTAGGATCTCCAGGCCGAGCTGACCGGAACTGCGCCTATGCTCTCTCGCCGGAAGTGCCGCTGCCACATGTAGTAATATAAATTATAATGCCCTTACGGTTTTTCCTTTCGCGGATTTGCATTTAAAACGCTGGGATAGCCATTGTCGTTGAAATCGGGCCCGGCCGATTTTCATGGAAATAAGAAAACTGGTGCGCCGTCGGGTTGCGTCTGCACCCCTCGGCTTTTTTTTCATGCCGAGGATAAAACCGCGCCAGAACAAGCGGGGACCAGGGGGGACAGGTGGCGAATGGGGTACAGGTCCGTTGATTTCCATCGAATCGTGCCAAGGCTAATCGGAGATCAAATCTGGAAACGGCTCGCTTTCACCTACTCGGACAATGGGCTCTCAAGCTTTTCTAATTCCTTTTTACTCCGTCCCGATTCTTTTTTTCCTATTACATCTCGCGCCGAAGATCGTGCGCGCCGAGGATGCGTGAGACTATAAGCTGGAGTTTCCTTAATTAGCTTAATACTAATTGCAAAACCGAGAACGTGCCAGAGTGGGTCGTTAACATTTTATGATTTGCTGGGGCCGATTGAACTCCTATGCGCAAGTAAACCTCTAAACGAGCTTCTTCTTTGGCAAAGGATACTCTAGAACAGTGTTTCGCAACGTGTGTCAATTTTGACTATATCGAAGGTCAATTTGAAAACAATTGTTCGAAGTAAAAGAATCCTAATGTTTCTAGAAAATAGGTGACAATATTATAGTCGATCCAACGAGATGAGAGTATGTGCACTACGCAAACTGAAGAGTTTATTAAAACACTGTTCAACATGAATGGAACGATGTTCTCGTCACAAAGTGACGAGAATGAAACGAAATAACCAATTTCAACTGATTTTGCAAGACGATTTTTGTTATCCTTCGCTTCGTCATATTTAGTTGAATGTGGATTTGACGTTATTATATATATATATATATATATATATATATATATATATATATATATATATATATATATATATAAATAATTTGTTATTGAAGAGGAGAAGTCGTCTGGATATCACAAACCATGGAGATTTGAGATTAAAATTGACTACATTAGTACCTCAAATGAAAACTCTTTCAGGGCACAGCAAGTTCAAGGATCGCACTAATGCGGATATTATTTTCTCGAGTTCCCAACATGGTCCCAAAAAGGTTGGGAAACACTGTTTCAGAATCTAGGATATGTGTCGCCATTTTTTATACCAAGTGTACCAGACGATCAAATTCGACTAGGATTTTGTTATACACATTACAAACTTATTGAAACTTCAATTGATATTTATTATACACGAAGATTAATCTAATGAATCAATTTCTATCGAAGCAATTGTAAAACACACACACACACACACACACACACACACACACACACACACACACACAACGAGAAGTTCTACTATTAAGAAAGTTTGTTTCCATTAAATGGCAACGGTTGCCCGGATTGGCTGTTTTAACGGTAGCTGAATTACTGAACGTAATTAACCAAAGATTATTTTTCTGTTCTCGCGAGGTGTTAAGAAATTAGTGCAATTAATTTTCCGTGCTTTCTACTTCATGATTCCGTGCAACATAGTCTACACAAATGATTAGCCCAAGATCGTTGATTAGATTGTGTTTCTAAATTGCAGAAATCAAGTTCTAAAGCAACATTTTTTTGTGGACCGAATTTACGTTACCGCAGAACAGGTTCCGGATCACAGTTGAGTTATATCCACGTTCCATTAGTTAACTTTCTTTCGTCATTTTGTTACTTCTCTTACAGGCTCGTTCTATTAACCCTGCTACGACCCTCAATTTGAACGTTTACCTTCCAGCGGCAGCTAATGACATTTTATTCTCAGCAGCGCACGTTTTACGTCAGCCAATTTGTGTTGTTTTTCGTCATCTCTCATTAGCAGAGTGCGAATGTTCATGCACGATAAATATGCAAAAAACGTTTGACATTTAGGTATACACGAAAAATATGCAGATGTCTATATAAAGTAAGGAAATGTGGTCTAAAACGTAATATACATATATGTACATATTCGAAACAGTATTTGTTGCAGTATTTCTTGCATAATTTAAGTGTTAGAATAAATATTTGTATTTTTTAACATGAAAAGGGACCGTTAACACATTTGTATATCTAATACGTTTATTTGGATTTTGTAAAAATTGAAAACGGGTTTTTCAAGCTTAAAAAGCTTCCAAATGTTTTAGCTGCTTTAGTTTCTTTCAATGTATTTGTATATTATTGTAGTCTCACATATTATAATAATTAAACCGAAAACTTTTGAAACAAATATACCAAATATTTTTTTCTCTGGTTTACATTTTACGTGTTTTTGGAAAAATTCGAAAATCACTTTCTTATATTTATCTCACACATAGTATCATGATTAGGTTAAAAAGTTGAGGACGCTACATAATTACAGTAAAACTTTTTATTTCTCGTCAATAGTATTGCGACTGTCTGAATTATGGAATCATAAATAAATCACAATTAGTTGAATTGGAGTGCAGAGGAAAATGAAGCAAAATGAAGGAAGGATCTTTTCTTATGTCTGAGGTATGCATGAGGGTGAAACAACATTCGCAGGCTGAATAATCGTCAATAATGGCAGTAACATCGAAATCTTGACTAAAAAGTCGCGTCCTGGACCAACTCGATCGTTCAGATTACGAACTGCCCGCGCTTTATGAACTCCACGATCCTCTGCACGGTGTTCTGGAACCGCAGGAAGTTCGTTCTGGCTTCTTCGGAGTTTTTCGATTTATAAATTAGGGTTGTGTACGCTGCCGTCAGCTCGGTTACCAATCTTTGTGCTCTTCTAGCAGCTGCGTCGATCGAACCCGTCGGGGTTTTGATACTTTGCGCCGTCCGAATGATCTCGTCTTTGACGAGGTTCACCAACTGATCATCGTCTTTCTCGGTCGACTTGCCGCTCGAGATCACGTGAAAAATCTCCTTGATGGCCTCATCCGCAGCACCTGCAACACCAATTACGCATAACATTGTAGTCGGTGCCGAATTGTACACATCTTAACGGAGTTCGATTTAATTTATTATTATTTATTATATTAATTCGGTTTAGTTTATTAGTCTATATCACGAGTAAAATTAATTTTATAGGTGGTCGAAGTATGGTATCAACTACAATACAACCTTATTGCATTATTTATTAAAACTTTGGACAGTTATACCTATAGGGTTAAAAGATTTCAGCAGGTAACTGAAGTTACCATCAGTTTATTGAAATTTTGTATTTCGTTTCTGCTTCTTGTAACCGCGGTAGAAAACATTTATTTTACATAATTATCGTGCAATTTTTTAGTCACGTTAAACTCTTGTCCTGTATAGTTTGGTAAACATTTTCAGTCAATGAACATTTTTTATATAACTCAATAAAAAGTAACAAACTTCACAAAAATAAAATATACATACGTAGCAGTCTCTACTACATGAAAGAGTATGTCTCCGGATCGTTATTACTAGACTGCAGATATTACGTATTTATGGCCAGAAGTGGTTAGATGAAATGAAATGTTATTAGTTTTTACATAGGTTTGTATGAAAAACGGTAGCTTCAGCCGCAGTCCAGTTTATTCCAAAAGATATGGTGGCAAGCGGTCGTTATTATGAAAACAGTGAATCTGTCATTGTATCTGTATTGTTTCGTTCACCTGACATCGTTCCTGTCCTCCTTACGATCGATCCCCATGGATCGTTCTCGGGATCGATTCCCAGCGATCGCGGGACGCCGCCAGCTAGAAGGACGATCGCGATCGTCTTGAGTATCGCCATCCTTGGACGTTCCATCGGGTGAAACTGTCGGTCGTGAGCCCGCCGATTTTCTCTTTTTATACCGCTACTCCGTGGACGGTCGACGAGGATCGCGCAGGGACATTATGTAAAATGTAATTTGTCGTGCGGCCGCGCACCGATCATTACGAATGATCTTGATGCGTGTCATTAAAATGAAAAGACAGAAGGGAAAGTGGAGCAGCATGACGTACCGCAGGAAAGTATACTGTTTCGTGGATCACTTTGATTTTCACGTTTCGACGTTTACGGGAGCCTCTCCGCCGAGGAAAATTGCAGTCGCGTGAAAGTGCAAACGCGCCGGTTTTCCATACCTAGTTTTGTCTCAACTAAATCGAAAAGTGAGCTCGATTCAACTATAAATAATATTTTTCGACATATCTTAACTCTTCTTGCGAATTTATAACGCACTACAAGTAAATTATTCTAATGGATTTTCCTGATAATATCTTTGGTTATAAGTCATTGCAGTTATTAAATAAACATTGAAGATTGCACTTTTAGAAATTATGATTAGACTGTGGCTTGTTGCCCCAGATGAATTGAAGTGCAATAACTCTGGTAATATACATGTATGGTTTCATGTTTAGTACAGTATTTCGTTTTGCTCTGATTATTGAAGAGTTTTCAGCAATAAAAAGGCAGCTCAACTTTATAGATATTTTTTGTTACAATATAGTATTTCAATACAGAAAACTCTCTGTGATCTTTCACTTTGTGTAAAAAGACGTCAGCTTCAAGTAATCAAGTCAGTAATTCAGTAATGTCAGTAATAAAGGAATATTCTATACATTATACATTATAGCTATGATTATACGATTAATAATTATAGTGCAGGTATAATGTTATAGGTATGATTAAGTAATATAATAATAGTTTCAATATTTAAATTGTATTTATAGGAACCGTAAGAAAGGTATTAGGCTACGTATTCAATCTTAAAGTTTAATAATATTAATATTGTAGCTAATCATAAAATAACACGTTTGAAACAGTGGTCGATTTTTTATTTATGTAAATTATATAAAAATGGAACTGCCTTCCTAGTGTAGTCTTCAATTACTTTAACAAAAACGATTCTAGGTGATCAGTTGTCACTAATTACTAAATTAATAATAAAGAGATATACTATAGCAAATGTAAAAAAATACTATTATTTCTATAGTTCTAAATACTACTACCATAAAACAATTTTTATCAGCAGTTGGTACATTTATGAAACTCTGATTAAACAGCATTTTCATCCTACTAGTATTGTTAATAATTCTTATAACATCACAAAAATCGCAAAAATCAGAAGCAATTTTATGGTGTAATTTCATTCTAGAAAAACTGAACTTACTAATATTTCAAAGATTTGGCATATTCATGACACGTATTGTATAAACCTTAATTGAACAAGCGAAGAAGCAAAACAACTCAGCGATTTTGACTTCGTAAAATCAGCGTTTATAGTTGCTAATCGATTTGTTAAAATGTCTCTCGCGGATTCCTACTTTCGTTAGTAAACACACAATATGTAGTGCCGTGTATCGAACGATTCACGCGATTTTTGTCGGTGGAACAGCAGGCTCAACAGGTCGTTGTGTCGCGTCGTCGTGTCGGTTCCCCCTCGAAAAACGGAGAAGCGACGCCGATGCTGGCTGTCGGTAAAAGTGCATGAATATAGGGAGGGAGTGCATCCAGCCATGATTCCTCTTCACCGATTTTTACCCCTTTCCTGTCCCCTGCACCACGCTCCCTCATTCAAACACGCCGACCCGATGGCTCGCGATTAAAGCCCGCAGAGGTTTCCAGAATTCGTGTTTCGCAAAGGATGCGCCCACTTTCACCGACGATACACTTTGGAACGAACCGCAGGCGCGTCGACTCCGCTGTCTTTACAGTCCTGTTATGCGATCCTCTTTTTCGCGATGACACCGAAAAAAAACTTTTTCCATTACACTGATATTTTGACTGTGGATCTTTACACAATTCCCCATTTTCGAAGCTTACTTTATTAAAATTGTAGTCGGAATACAATTTCTTTCGCTGATCGAGGGGTTCATTGTAACAATATTGAACTAAAACGTGTTGTACATTTCTGGTAATGTAATTGTTTTCTTATATTCTAATTTATTTAAATGTATTTGGTCGGTTCATAAGTTCATACGGTATTAATTTCAATTTAAATTTCCCGCATAATAATTACCTATGTAGTTATGTTTCACACGTCATTCGATAGCTTTGGTTTTCCCCTGGTGTGCGATTGTTTATTCGATTGATTTTTCGAAAACTATGGAGTGTCGAGACAACCTATTGTTCGACCGATTTATTACTATACGAATCTGTATGCCTCATTAGCAAAGTACAAGAAAGTAGTATACAAAATTCAATATTCGAACTCATTGAAGATACAGATGGACCCACGCTTTACTAAATTATTGTTATAATTTCATTTTATTGTATTTTGCGTTGAATTTTTGCGTAATAAAGTATTCTATCCTGTTGGTTCTATCGTTACGAAACAAGAGTAAATTAGTTTTGTTCTGTTTTTCTTTCTTGTTTCTGAATAAATTTATGCCTTTTCAGACAAGTATCGTTTTTCAGCGCGATTTCAAATATGGCATACTTTATTCGTTGTTGTATTAACTACAATACGTATAGAAACTGATCATTTTTGGTTGGTTTCATAGTTACGAGAAGCGGGATAGTTATCGTCTACAAACAGTCCACTTATTACGGAGGGAAGTGAATTCAGACCGTAAGAGCCATTATATTATCAAATGATCTAACAACGAAGGGTATTGGAACATCTCATGTCCCATTATTACCGTTTTCAGCGGAGTACATGCTCAACGGAGGGCTGACTTTCGTATCTCTGATCGACGTAACAAAGAAAAGTGGATGGACATCCAGCGTCCGCGAAGTTCCCGTCAATGCGTCCCCCATGGGGACACGATCGGACAGACAGACAGACGTAGGAGTCTCGTCTCGGGCACGTTCACTCGTGGGATGAATGGAAATACGGGTACTTGAGTAAGCTTAAATTACATTTCATTCATGCAGGAAAAGCAGACACACGGGAGTCGGCCTTCCGGCTCGCGTTGCATACGCGGAGAAACAGCCAGAGAGCTTCTGCGTAATAATGGCCGGTCTATAATGTGTATTATCCCCGACATCCTGCGGCACCGTCTCCTTTTGCGTACACCATACTGGCTTTTCCTAGATATTCACTGCCCGGACTTGGTTGCGACAGCTAATCGGACGGTGTGCACCCCGCGTTTCGCCTTTTCCCAGCGAAGCCAGTCTTGAAATCGTCCGACGCGGTGCCGTTGCGCAAAAACCGAGGCGCGTCGAATGCTTTGGAATCGCACGAAGTGAAATCCTTTTGGGTCGCGATACCTGGAAAAACACTGATGAGCAAACTTGAGGCTTCTCTTTTGATTTGCCTTCTTTTGCTTCCGGCTGACGTTTAATCCTCGTCCGGATTATGGTAGCCCAATGCAACTTCAAAGAAGTCATGCATTAATATACATCGAAGTAATTATTTAAAAATTCATGCAATCCCGTATTAACTTGCCGAGTTTGCAATGTTTCATCGTAAATTTTGATGCAAACGTGCAATATCTACTGAAGTAATACTGTCGTTGCATAGTCGGGGCCGCTTCGGCTCTGAATGAAACGTGCATAATACGAATGGAAATTGGGAAAGAGGAGTGGTTTCCGGGGGTATTTAACGTATTAACGTTCAACTAAATGGTGCAGATTTTGATTAATACAATATTGATTTAATTTAAAAAAAGAGCAATTTGTCTTTCCACACGACCTACAACAACGATATTTATATTTTGGCTGCAATTGGGCCAGATCCCTGCCGTCCTAGTGTTACTCTATCTGTGATCTAAATTCAAGGTGTAAATGTGTAACATGGGATTTTGAATTAATAAGGTAACAGCACAGCTGCAAGAAGTGTGTATCACTTGTCGACAAAGCCTCTGTACACTGTTTAAAAGCCAGCAACTTTTTTTACAAAACTGACCAATACTGAATAGTATTAAATATTAATATTTGTACACTCAGTCCAAATCGACTCGAGCCTCGCCGTCCGAGTGTTAACGAGGGCATAACATTTCGTCGGAGCCGCGGTATCCAAAGATCATTCGCTGCCCCAAAAAGCGTATTGCCCGTGTCTCTGGCCCGACAAATCCGCCGGCCGAAGACAGACAAAATATCGATCTTGCGTACCATCGATCACGATCTTATCGGGCCAACCCCGAGGCCCGGGTTGCAAGCGTTGGATGACGAGGAAACACTTCGCTCCGCTCCGTGGCGAGCCGATGCGAGAGCGTTCCACACGTTGGAGGTGATCCACGATCGGTGGACACAATGAGTGTGCAGAAGCGAGACCGACCGAGTAAAGAGGCGAGAATCGAGCCCGGGGCCCCCCTAGCCGACTCTTTATTCTTTGGTATCAGCAACAGGCAACGACGGCAACAACGTGGCCTATTATGAGCCGATCGCGTGAGACACAATGATCAATGCCAACCGGCGCGTTGAGGACCCGTTGAATCGAGGGACGCGCGTTTCTTCGCTCGGGATTATGGCACCGGAGAGGGCCACCGAAGATCGACAAGGCCGATTACGTCCGCGATGACTTTAAGCCCCGTTTAAATGCTGCCCATTCTTTTCCTCGGCCAGCTTGACCCCGGCCGGCCGCGTACCCGTGAGCCGATTTTCTGATTCCGCCTTTCTTTTACCTCCTTTCTTCTTAGCTTTCGTCCTTTCGCATTTCGTTTCGCAAGTGGTCCCGGAAATCGTGATTAAGACGTGCCATCGTTAATTTTCTCTGATCCTCCGAAGACAAATCGTTTCTCCTGGCTTTTTAGAATAGAAGATTGCGCCCGCTTCTTGTCGTTCAACTTTTGAGTTTTACTTTCGAATCTTTGTAGCGAAATTAAACGGCGCTTGTGGTTAATCTGATTGGCACTTTGGCTGTATGAAATAATTGTGAGTCCATTTCGTGATTCCGTCTTCTTTGACATCTTTTTTCTTGCTTTTCGCGGAAGTGATTTTTGATATTATGATGGCTTAGGTATAAGGTCTCTTATCTTCACGGAGAGTAGAAATTGCAGAAAACAGGAATCATTTAGAAATATTTTTCTCTAATAATCTTAATCTTAAGTTGAACGTGATGTACCGGTAGTCTTCAATTCTTTTAATTTTCCTTCTATTTTAAATGATCAAATGATTAAATAATTTTCCTTCTAATTTAAATTTTCGCCGGAAATGTATCAAACACGCAGCCAAATGTTCAATAGTGTTCCATTGTTTATTTTCGTTCTCATTCTACGAAGAAAAACTAATCCGTCTTGTTTTCATGTAAGTTCGAGTGATTTTATCGGAGGTGTTACAAATCAGTCTAAATTCTTTCGGTTCCTTCAAAAGTTCTTCGGTAGTGCAATATTGGCAACTTTCTCTTAGGCATCTAACTCGAAGCAAATATCGTTGTTGTTACAAATTTGTTGCTCTTAATTGCGACTTCGCGTTCGATTGAAATGAAATTCAAACGAAACGTTCAATTTGGAAGAGGATTTCGAGGGCTTTGCACTAAACGACCGGTATCTTGTAAGAACAAGGCGCAATTTAGCCAGTCATGCAGCACGTATAGTGACGGGGCGATCATCCCGGCGCGTAATTTAATTTTTCGCAAATGAGCCATCGAAGATTAATATTCATAATTCTGTACATGTTGGATAACCGGTTATACAATATATATTACGTAACAATGTAGAGAGATTTAGAAGTGAAAGGGAGGCATTAGAACGGGCAACGGCTGTAGGGGTACCAGAAACGGGACTTTTGCCGAGTTAATACAAAAGAGTGGGACAGGAAGACGAGATTCGGCATGGGTATCAACTGGTGCGTCTAATCCTGACAAAAAACTATCTGTCCACAGCTGGGAAGAAACACGCTGTGAAATTCGTAAAATTGTTTCACTCCTGCCCACCTAAGTTGCCGCAACTTCATTGAAAGTAGCATATCACTACCGCGCATGCAACTGTGAATACAATGTTAAATAAAAAAAAGCTTCAAAAACACAGATTCACATATTAAATAAACGTACTCGTAGACAATTCCACTTGAGTATTTTCTCGAAAAAGTATTGATCCATTATCAAATGTTTATTCTTCATTTCTGCTCAACAATATTGTAGCGACTATAGGTATTACCTTCGACTTTATAAATATAGATAAGAAAGCCTAATCCTTTCGTTAAAAAATTTTACTAAAAAATTATTTTAGAATAAAATATGTTATTGAATCAAATATTGTTATCTAGAATTTTCTATTGACTGTAATAAACAATTCTGATTATTAATAATATTATACTTACCTTTGCGTATCATTGCTGTAACTTTAATTTTCGCCTCATCCATACATTCGCTAAGGAGTTACTACATTTCATGCATCTTATGGTAGAAGACTAACATTAAATCAGCTATTCATTACCACGGCATAATGAGTAAAATATGTTAGTCGGTGCAGCAGATCGCAACAAAGAAAATGGATCGTGGTAGGTAGCAGGTGTACGAAACCACAGAATTAAGTCCACAGATCGATTTGTCGCCTGATTTCTCTTTGCGGAGCTGAGTCATTCGGTTTTTTGCTTGCTTCACGGTGAATCGAAAGCTGGTGCGATTTCCTAGGCGTAGAAATCTTTGTTCTCCCCCAGAACGAGATTAATCGTATGGATTCACACAGACTAACACTTGCTGCGAACATGAGGTATAGCTCAACCAATTGATCTAGATCAATCTGGATTTTATGAAAGTTGATATCGGACATTAAAACAAATTCAATTGCTATAATTGTATACTAAAAAAATCTTTTATTTGACATTTTTCTTTCTGTATCTCCACATTTTGAAATATTTCATTTTAATTGTACCTAAATAATAGAATTTTGTATGTCTGACATTTTCAATAGATTGTATAGTTTTATTCTTTAACCGTACCGGGCGTTAAATGTGACTCGTTTGTGTTGCTTTATAAAAATTACAAGATTTCATTCATTTAGATATTTCCCAACTTTTAGATTAAGAGAAAACATTATTCACAAGATGATACAAAAATTATATAAATGGTGGATGTCGTTGGGTCCACTGAAAGTGTTTTCTACCAGCAAAAGTATCATTTGCCGATCAGAAATAATATTCTTAACAATAAGTTGATTAAAAATGATTTTCACAAAGATAACTTGATAGAAAATCCTAATAAATATTAAAACAAAACACAGTTTGCGCTAATATGTTTTAGCAATTACCGTTGCGCGTTAGCTTCAAGAAATGAAAAAGCTGAACACTGTCAGTCTCGGCTTGTTAACGTTGTTTGATAACGTTGAGGTGGTTGACCAACGACGGATTATGGTGTTCGTCTCGATCGGCGTCGTGAATTAAGAATGTCGCATCAGGCGCAATCTGGAAGTGTGTTCTCTCGTACGTCGATGCACATCGACGAGCATTCGTTATGGACGTCATAATTCCCTCTTGTTAGAACCTGCGGCAAAACTCGAAAACAGTGCTCTGCGAACGAATCGGTAGGTTGATAAATTTCGAGGGCGAAAAGAGCGAAGAGGAAGCCATCACGAAGCGAACTTCACTGTTTCAGTCGGACAAATTGTTCCCGTTCTACTTTCTTTTTCCATTTTACTTGTTTTTATCAGTTTAGACTTTAAATGATGCTCGTTAAGATGTTTCTAGCAGTCTCGTAGAACAAAAATCAATTATTTTGAACTATATATACCTAGATTTATTTTTATAGGATTTATTATTTTATTTATACAGAACTGGTTCCTCACGTTTCGAAAAGGTATAATGTCTTAAAAGTTTACTGGCAATGTAAAATAGATATAAAATTACATTTTATTTATTAGGTAGATTAAAAAGGCTACTTCAAATTATCAGAAGGACCGTGAATTGGCCCCTGTTCCATAAGAACCCTTACAGTTGCCAGAATTCTCCAAACGATTTTGTTTCTTCGTTCCAATACTATGCATTTTATTACTAGAGAAGCAAATAAAATTGCCAAGAGAGTTAATGTTCCCAGCAATATTATATAATCATCAGCATAGTGTCTTTATGGCCTGTATTTAAAGATTGCAACACAACAAAGAACATCTAATCATTTTATATACAACTTTCAATCCATTCTTCCAAGACGTGATAGTACCTACTAATTCCGGGAAGGAGACTAAATGATTTACAAACTTTATCCAACGAACGACGAAGCGACGTAAATTTGCTTAATCTGACGGCTGCACCTTCTACGGCCATCCTTCATCTCGCGTAGTATAGGCCGTTCTCTTAGAAGTTCTAGTCAAACCAGTGTAACACGAAGAACGAAGGCAAAAAGCACAACCATTGTTACTAGTTCCTGTTACCAGGTACCGGCACAATGCCACTGCACGCTTCCTTTGCAACCGTGAAAAATAATCCGGCTTTGTCTATGATGTACACTACAATGCGCCACTCGTGCAGGCTACGGCGTGATCGCGGTTGAAATGCGTTTTTAGGGTAAAGTCGCGTTCCTGAAACCGCCTTGCTCGACAAATGAACGTACGTATTTTAGATCTTGTCTGATACGTGCTATGTACACTTGAAATCACCAACAGTTATTTATAAAGGGCTACCTTAACACGTTGACTGCCACGCGTATTTACAACAAAATCTCCTACAGGCCACCCGTGCCGCTATAGGAAGCGTGCGCTGTTAATTCATATCTGTTTCTGTTCCCGCATGAACAGTTGGAATCTTTGCCGAGTACCGAATGGTATAACTTAAAATCTCTGCCCTTATTTTTTTTTCAATAATGAAAAGAGATCGGATTGCCCGGAAGGAGAAGCATAAATAAAATTACATCGTCAGATTCTGATTTGGATACTGATAAATATAATCTTAGTGATAATGAATGTTATGAAGATACTATTGACGAGATTTTACGAGAATTGGTCATGCAAGAAGAAAGAAATGTTGATGATACTGAGGAAGCTACAGTTCAAATAAAAGATACGAAATGGACCGATCAGAGGCACGAGCATATCTGAAAAAACAAACAACTTTTTGTCCAAGCTGTCCTGATCAACCTCAACTTTGCAGAGAATGTTTTAATGTTATACACTGCGAATAATTTTTTTAATAAACCATTTTTATAAGAATTCAATAGTTTCATTACCTTCTGTAAAATATTTGTCCAAATATTTTCGGAAATCCTTTGTAAGTAGTCAAATCAGCGTCACCCGAATTAGGGGTGACGCGGCCTGATGAGAACTTTTGCTGTCACCCAAATACGGGTGACGCGGCAGTCAACGTGTTAAAATCATCAACAATGTTTCCATCGACACGATTTCAGCGACACCGCATTTCATCGACATTGTTTACATACCGACACGTTGATGTCACAAATGTTTACGTCGGTTCTCGTCTTACCTACGAATTGTATTATCGACACTCGTGCATAAGAAATGTAGAATTAGAGACAATAATGATATGTTTAATTAGTACTTTATTAATCAACATTTTTATTAATTGTCATACATTAATCGTCGATTTTAACGAAGGTGAAATATATGTTTCTTAACGTTAATTAGTTGATTATTATAAATTATACGTTAATTGTATTTACGAGAAAGAACTATTCATTATTTCATTTGCTATAAATCGAATTATAAAGATACATTATTTGCTAATGCTTTAAGGAAATTCATTTCCGTGCAAGTTTCACGATAGTATCTTTTGAATTCTTTCTTCCTTTCCTTCATCTTTTCTTCTTCCTTTTCGAGGCGGTTCACCGTTTCATGGCTGTTCTAATATATTGTCGGCAATAACATTTGTCGCTGAAACGAGAGTCGATATAAACATTTGTCGGGGATTTCAACGTGCCGGTATACACATAAATAATGCCGGTGAGAAATGCGGTGTCGATGAAAACATTGTCGGTGAAATAATTATTGGTGATTTCAAGGTAACCCTTTCATTTGATATATTCTTTTAGAGCGATGATACAACGATACATTAAGTTTTAATACGGTACAGACGAATCGTGTATACGCTTCATTGAAATTTTATTTATTCGTGTTTTAGTCTTAATTTTTCATGTGTTTCAACAAATACATATATTATATAATACCGTTATTACGCTATAAATAATCGTTTTTAAATAGATGATTCGATAAATATTAGGGTATAACATAAACTCATTCGGTATCTCCACTTTGAAAACATTAAAAGAACGAAATGAATGCATGTACGTATGCATGTATGTAGAATCTGATACATCAAAATATTTTAGTAGGTTGCATCAAACACTGTTGCAAGAACTGACGCAACAGTTGGCATTAGTATTGGAAAAATTTCGCGCCGGTTTCTTTTTAGCAATTAATTGATGGTTGCAGCAGAGAAAATTACATTTATGTCGTAGATAAATGTAGTTTGGTCAACAGTTGCAATGTTTTCTGATACCGAATATCTTTGTCGCATATGATTGAATTTACCTTAGAAACACTTACATCTTCGCACAGAAAAACTGTGTACTATTATCTTATCAAATCTAAGTAATGAGTGTTAATAGAGTGCATAATTTATTATTTAATTTCTGGTCTTACAGGCCGACCCATAAATACAAGAAGTTGCACCTAATAATTTTAGCAATTTTTAAGGTCTGTTCGAGTAAAAAAGTAGAACGACATTGATGAAAGGATGGGAAATCGGATCAACGGTACTGTATAATGGAGTAAAAATTTTGTACCGATCGCAAATCATTGGTTTCCAACTTGTCGAGGCCAAATAAACCGCAACGGCGGAAGGCGCGAGAAAAGAAGCATCATATAAGGGAAGGAAATAGGCAATGATATGAAAAAAAGAGTATGATAGGATCACGGAAACTAGTCTCGGAGGGCGCGTATACATCAATTTCTGTCAGGGCTAATAACATAGAATCGGTTAGATAAGACCAGAAGCTGTATTGAAAAGCTCTTATTTAATCTGGCCAACCGGGCCCGTTTACGAGGCAATTCAGGGGCGAATTATGGGCGTGTGTACGGGGATTAATCACTAACAGCACGACTCGTGCTGGTCCGTGCACGGACACAGGCGTGCTGGTCATGCTGGTGTACACACCCCGACACGAGGATAGAGGACAGACAAGATGCAAGACACGGGACAGACAACGTCGTGTTCGTGCCCGTGTCCGTGTCCCTGTTCCGCGACACTGTGATTTCGCGCCTGTGCTCAACGCACTTACGCGGCTCGTACATTGATCGACCTAATTCTGCGATTTGTCACGCCTCTTATTCTACATCTAGCTTTCACTGCTTGTTCTCCAGGGATAGGGCACTGAATTATTATCAGACGGTTCGGCCCCGGAACGATGTAAACAAGAAGTGTCGGAAACATCTTTCGCATGCTTCTCGTGGCTCGATTTCTGAGGGTCTTTTAGATTTCACCATTTAACACGTTCCGTGCCGAGCTTTTCTTACTCGAATCTTCACACTTTGATATTTTACTAAAACTTGATGTATTACGTGCAATTATTAATTCTCGTACACATAACAACATAACAAAAACTTATCAACGCCCATTCTTGCGGTGGAAATTGATTCTTCGGTTCTAAATTTCTTGTAAACAATTTGTTCAGTTCACTAAGTAAACATGCAAGCGTGTACCATGGATGGTACACGTGACACGGAACGTGTTAACTGACATTCGCCAGTCAATTTACACGGTAAATATTTCATCTTGTTCGACGCGGTAGATTATAACACTATTTACATGATCTGAATTTACGCAGCCAGTAAAACTTTATAAAGCTCTTGAATTAGCCAAAAAGTTGGACAATAGAACCAAGACATTTTGATTCAAACATTCAATTAGTCTTCAAACTTCACTACTTTCGGTTGATGCGAACTTAGCAAAAATTCAGTGTTACTTAGAATCGAAACTCCCATCAATACCGCGTAACAGAATTCTTTGGATACAAATATATTATTATCTGTTAGAATTTTGTCCGACTGTTGTATCATCAAATGGTCCAGAGCGTCTTCAAATAACGATGGTCGAATTCATGTCTAGTAAAATTTTCAGTGCGTGAAACGAGAGAAATGAAAAACGAACATATGTATGTCGAATGTCGTAGTTAACCGTTGATAGCCATGATTATTTACAAACAGTGCAAGAGATCTCCGCGAGAGACTATTCAGAGAACGGTCAACCATGACGCCATATTAATTCTAGTCGAAACGCGGGTACGCGGTGTGCTGGCAACTTGTGTTCAGACTCGTTGATCGGTATCGTTGCTTGTTTTTAACAATGGGTATTAATATCGATCAGTCGTAAAGACAGTGTGCGACCGTGTTCGGCAGCGGTTGATAAAGCCCCTGAATTATCGCTTTTACGACACCTTAATGCTTGTCGTTGCTACTTTATAGCGACGGTTTCTCTTACTGGTTGTTCAACCGAACGGTTTCACATTGTTACCGGGCCCAGAAGAAATGGTCGACGATTGTCCGACTGTTTCCGCCAGAGACTAATTCATAAATTTTTGATAACAATGATTATACACATTATTTTCACGCTTTATTGCATCAACGAAATAATAATTAAAAATAATCTTGAAATATGTTAAATCTTTCTTCCCCTTCACTCCTCAAGCTTTCATTTTTAACTTAAAATTCATCGCTTTCTCAAATTTTAATTTATTTTACTATTTTTATGCAGAATACAAATTCTCTACCTCGATCGCAAGATAACAGAAAAATAATGAGAATGTATTCCCTCTACTAATGAATCTAGCGAATTGAAAACAATACAACAGTATTTTGAAATTCTTCGATTATTTTCATTGTTCCGTATTTCGCCTGCCACTTTTTCTTATAAATGCCTAAAATCTGCTATCTATTTATTATTATCTTAACTCTTGCATTTGCTCTGGATTTGTGAAGTAGTTTCTGAAAGTAGAAATTCATACAGATATATGTTTTGTTTCTATAAAAATTGACTTATTCTTAACCCCTTGTGGTGTTTTCTTCGCAATTACAATGATTAGTTTTTCGATTGTAATAATTCATTAGAAAAACAAGGAAATTTATGTTCATTATATGCCTAGATTTTTTTGAATGCTTTAATATTGATAACAGGAGAGCAGAATTTTATATTCCGATTTAAAAGAACTAAATCAATATATCAATTAAAAATACTAGAATGAAACATTTCAGAATTACGTTTAAACAAGCCAACGACGAGATTATGTCACGTTCGAGTAGTACTGCATACAAATGATATTATTCCGGTTTTAGTATCGAATTGATAAATTATCAAATCAGATGTCGGAAGTCACAAAACTAATTCTCAACGACATGCGGATGAAAGACGAATTGTAGATCAATGGTCAGACGGCCGACTCTTATTTTCAATACGTAAACCGCTCTGGCAGACTGAAAACGAAGTATGTATAGATATCTTCCAGCCGCGCCAGTACTCTTATCAGTCGTCTTTGTATTATAAATTAAGAGAAAGTGTATTGCAGCCTCCTGTAGAGCCGGCGCGCGGCGTACCGCTGGTGCACCGAGAACCACTGCGAATCAGAGCTGAACTATCAGGCTGTATCAATGCTTCGAGAGCTTCGAGTTGACACAGATAACTCCCTGCAGATGACGTCTGCGCCACGCGAATTCTTGTGCAATTTTAGAGTCAAAAAACTTCATATTTATATTCTAACGCAAGAAAATATAAAAATAATTCCTCTACCCTGTTCTTCTTGCAGAATACATATGAATAACGTGTGCTAATTCAAAGTTAAACTAAATGTTTATTTATTATAGAACAATATTAGAATAATATATTATGAAATATTTTAGTTGAAAGTTGTTGAATGATCTCGTCGTGCTTTATTTAAATACAATTATATTGTACATTAAAAATATGCACACGATACAGCTTCGAAAGATTGAGTTTCATTGAAAGCTTATAACAGGGACGACAGGAAATCGTCTTTTAATCGTATTTCATACAAAGTGTATTGAAAGTAAATTTTTATGTAAACATTGCGGAGACAATGGAGGAAAATGTTGTATACGTTAAAAGGAAGTGAAAATGATATTTTTCCTGTTGCATTTTTACTTACGATTTGATCGAATGGACATGATTGAATTGCATTATTTTACAGCAGGCTATAAAGAAGTAAACAAGAGCAGCACATATTTTGTTGCGTTAATCTTCAATCGTCGATGCCACTATCACGCGATCTTAATACCATCTAATTCAGCGAAGGCCTAGAATCTCCATTCTATAAACCGATAGGGGAGATCGCCTCTTCGAACGACAGTTTATTAATACCGTTGGGGAAAGTTAATACAACGCTAAGCGGATAGATTAATTTTAATGATTTACAGGAGCCCGTGTAATGAGCAGCGAATTTTAGTCACGTTCGCGCGTAATGTTGGTTTTCAATCATATTTTTTGAACAACGCCACGCGGGACGAGTCACGCTGGTATGCGTCCGCGAGCCAGCTCTGGCCTCGCTAAGATCGGTTTTGCCGATCGTCGCGGCGTATTCCCGTCGAACGGAATGCATGCAAGAAAGTGGCGAGATGAAAGGCGGGGACGCCCGATTCCGATGCTTACAGGAAGAAGCCCGGCCACGGGATTACGTGGACGCTGGAACGATCCGAGTATTCCTTCGTCGCGCCGGAAAAATTAACCGGATTCCAAAGAAATTATTGGAGGAGCTTCTTGCGGAAGTTGCGCGGACGACGCCAATGTAAATAACCCGGCGACGGAATTAGAAAAACTACCGCGTTTTTCTGGTTCATTTCCGATCGACGTGCTTCCGACTCCGTGATCACCAAACGATCGTGTCATGAGAAGACATGATTTAACTATTTTAATACTCACAGGAATATACAGGATATTCTGTTTGAAGTAACGCGCTCAATTTTCTGCTAAATCATAGTTCGTTTAAAAGAATGTTTCAAATGTTTCACCCGTTTCGAGGGGAACATCTTATAGTTGTCGCAAATTTTTGCTGGCTGGACGTGCTTCCGGGATTTCGAGGTGATCTTGTGTTTGTTTAATGACATCGTATATTCTTTTTATGTAGGCAGATAGTGAATTTCAAGGTCAATCCATTGACTTAAATACTTTGGTCTTCGAAACTCGTTCAAGGTCATTTAATATTGTTTAAAGTTCACGTTTTTTTGGTACGAGTTCGCGTTATGTTTCCGTAAGAAATGACGAAATACTGAAGAAAGATGGAACTTTTCGGACGCGTTTAACGAAGATTTGGACAACGGTAAATGACCTTGAACGACTTTCGAAGACCAATGTATTGAGTCAAGTATTTAAATCAACCCCGAAAACTCCGACAAGATCAAGGTAATTTCATGCATGAAATTGAAACTAAACAGTTCAAATTTATCGTAGTGTGTGGTATTTTAACTCGTTTGCATCCTAAACATCCTAGTAAAATCCAGTTTGTTCGAATATATATTACAATATAAATGGCGTTTGGATATTAGCCAAAAATTAGTGTCAGCCATATCTGGCCGACGCGGCATACTACATATTAATCTCTTAACGCACAAATACTTTGATCTATATGTGTCATTCGTGAATAATGTTCAAGCTTGTTTTTATATCTTTTTATACACCTACAGATGTCTTGCAGATGTCATGTTGTATAATATTCAAGATAGGATAATATTTAACACTAAACCAACCGAGCAACAAAAGTAACTGAAGTGCGTTGCTGCATGAGAATTACAAGACTTTTACTTAGATTTGTCGTAATTTTTATTGTAATACACGTTTGAATTAAGAAATTTATTGTGTCATTTACTATGAAAGAGTCTTTATAATTTCAACAATTTTAAAATAGAAAATGTGAAAATCGTTACTTTGACGGGCATGGCAGGTTTAGCGTTAAATTGAAACGAATCATAACACATAATCATCTAACACGATAAGAAAATTGCGAATAAGAAATGTGCAACACTGTACTTCTACAGCACTGGGTAGCATGATTTTTGTTTAACACATTTCAAAACTAAATTACCTCAAAATAATGACAGGAAGGAACAATGAACTATAGTGCCTTTACATGAAAATATAATTATTATAATTAAGGGTATATAAATATATACCTTTCCGCTGAAAGAAGCTGAAAATTCAAAAGGGCTATGTATAACGGTTTTATATTATTGATCTAACGAAGATGTCGAAACCATACAAGTTTCAAGTCTCCCTAGAGTTTCAAGGTACAAGTTTCAAGTCCCATTGTCAAAATGGCTGAACTCGCAGAATCTGTGTCCCTCCTAATTAGTACCAATTAAAGTACTAGGTATTCTCAATTTATTAGCCAATGGAATGCATACCATGAATATTAACAAGACATTCAAGTGGCAACGCGGATGTCATTTGCAACGAAACTGGATTAGATCCAGTTTTCCTTCGAACGTTCTTTTTTGACAGCCACTACGACAGCAACGATATCGTGATATTATTTCTAATATAAAATAACATCAAGTGGCCCTTCTTTTTATCCTTAATCCTTTTTTTTTGCTGGGAGAACCACTTTCCATCTTGGTCATAATTGCTCTATTCCTTGAACGCATTTTCTGCGGCGTTATCTCTGCCTAGGTTTTGCAACATAGATTTCATCTCGTTGCCAGATAGACGTCGTTCGGCATCGCGACATATTAATCGGCGGTTAATAATGCGTAAGATTGTAATTTCCATCGTCCGCGCGATGGGCAAGCCACTTTGCCGTTCACCGAAGTGCCAGATGCGTTCGATCAAAAGGTTTTACGGTAGCAACTTTGACGGGTTCGGAATGAAATCTCTTCGTGGTATTTCATTTCGCGTGCCGTTAATTTACGCATGAAAAACAATTACAAATTGATACACCGCTCCGTGTAAAAGCATTAATATTACGAGCGGTACGTACAGAAATGCAACGAACAAATCATAACGGGTTATCTAATTTCAATCTGAAGTATCGGATAATACCCGTAATGCGAATTTTCTCTAGAGCTAAGACACAAGAACGTAATTACTGGGCTGTGAATTTTTAGACACAATACGGATTGTTTGTATAATATAATAATATATAATATATAAATAATATATAAATATATCAAAATTGAATTTATAAGAAAACTGAAAATGTATTTCCTCTTTTTTAATCATTTCGATGTGTCGAAAATACTGTAGCATGTTTAAATTTTTCTAATGATTTTACAATGTTGTATTTGACAGAGAACTACGATTTCATTTGTGTTAAAAATGCATAAAATTTGCAGTCTTAGTAATTGTAATTAGTCTTAGCCTATCATTTTGATGAAAACGCAGGAAAATGCAAGGAAAGTCAATGATCACGATGTTCTTATGTATTTTCGTTTCCAAATATATGGAACAGAAATTTCCAGCAAAAGGAATACGAATTGTAACTCCTGAAAAACAATTTCGAGGAAAAATACCACACTTTTATCATCTTGTCGTCAAGTGAGTAATCTTAACGGTTGCATCCTTTCCTAATTTGGCGTCTTAAGAACATAGTCCCAAAAGAATATTTCAAAATTTAACCCTTTGCACTCGGAGACATTTTAACTCGTAATTCAATATAGTTTCTTCGATCTATAGTACTTCCATTTTATATAGCTTAATGCACTTTATACGTATGAAACTGCATTTTACGACTCATGCAACAGTTACACTTTTAGCAGATTTTACATGTAAACCGATTTGATAATGTTAAAATTATTTTGTAATGCGATATAGCAGTTTTTAATGGCGCCGTAGAGTCGACATTCGAGTGCAAAGGGTTAAAGCCGTTAAATGAAGTAAAATGTTTACTGTGCAAATTAATCGAACTTTATTAATTGAATCAGAAATGAATGAACTATTATCCAAGGATCTTTTATACGATTACCATTTCAGAGTAGCACGTGGATGTTAATAAAGAAACATTTTGAATGATAAAAATGCGAATTGCCAGAGCCAGTGTAGCATAAATATATGTCTAGATTCGCAGACATACCAACTTCTAAAACTCGTAGCAGCTATTAAAAATCGATTGGTCGGTTTCGTGCGTCCACCTTTGCGCCGCAACATCCTCGAAGAAGCCACGAGAAGTGCCTGCGGACGGCCTTTAGGATCTCTTCGATCCTTTTATGCCGTATTTCCGGTCGCGCGGGGGCCGCACGTGACTTCGATACTCTTCGCTTCACCTCGCAGCTACCTGTCCCAATTTAATCTATCCCGGAGTCTCGGTGGTGGCGATTATTCGAGCCACAACCACAGAGCCTCGGCCTCGCGTCTACACGTGTAAATAATACACCTGCAAGGGAATGCTAATACCGACATTACAGTCGGCTCATAGTAGCGCCCCGAATTATACCGATGAGGATCTGAACGAACATCTCACACCTGAAAATCACTTTCGGCCTGCCCGCGTAATTCGAGATTCGATCAGGATCCCACCCTTTTTTCTCGGTTGGTTTCGGTAACTTTTTACTACGGGATCTTCTCCCTTCGAATTTCAATGGTGTAGCCGATCGTTCGAAGCTTGCAATTTTCGGCGGAGAGCGTGACGTATTAGGTGCGTCGATAAGTAATCCACCGGCGGAGGATTTGATGTAGCTTTGATTCGCTTTAGTATTTGGGTAGCCATCGATACAGAATATAGCTTTTTGGGAACCTTTTAGGAGAATAATTAGGAGAATTAGTACTAGTTTACAGCCACTCGAAAGCTGATTGTAGGAAACAATATTGTAATGACTTTTCTTCTCTTTCATTCGTTCATCTTGCATTATGCTTTATTAAGAAGTGAGGAGAAAAGTCGTTCTTAACTTACTCTATTGATTTTTATACGTCGCAAAGTAATCGTGCCAACTATTTTCTTTGCGCATGTCTTTTAGGTAAGTGCGTACCCACTTTCCTTTATGTTAAATGTTATGCTTTTCATTACGGGTTACCTTGAAATCACAAACAATTATTTCACCGACGATATTTTCATCGACACGATTCCAGCGACACCGCATTTCATCGACATTTTTTATGTGTATACCGGCACGTTGAAATTACCGACAAATGTTTATATCGACTCTCGTTTCAGCGACAAATGTTATTGCCGACAATATATTAGAACAGCCATGAAACGGTGAACCACCTCGAAAAGGAAGAAAAGATGAAAGAAAGGAAGAAAGAATTCAAAAAATACTACAAAATCGTGAAACTTGTGCAGAAATGAATTTCCTTAATGCATTAGCAAATAATGTATCTTTATAATTTGATTTATAGCAAATGAAATAGTTAATAGTTCTTTCTCGCAAATACAATTAATGTATAATTTATAATAAACAACTAATTAACGTTATGAAACATATATTTAACCTTTGTTAAAATCGACGATTAATGTATGACAATTAATAAAAATGTTGATTAATAAAGTACTAATTAAACATATCATTATTGTCTCTAATTCTACATTTCTTATGCACGAGTGTCGATAATACAATTCGTAGGTGAGACGAGAATGGATGTAAACATTTGGGATAGCAACGTGTCGGTATGTAAACAATATTGGTGAAATGCGCTGTCGTTGAAATCGTGTCGATGTAAACATTGTTGATGATTTCAAGGTAATTCTTTCGTTACCTGTTTTCTACGATTAATGACATTAAAAAGTTACGAATAATTCAGTGAAGTATATCATGACAGACAATGCAGAAATAGACGATTCTGATGACGAATGAGACTAAATCATTTGAACCCATAAATATAAACAAAATAATAATGTTTATATAATAATAATAATAATTATAATAATATAATAATTATAAACAAAAATATATGTTAAAGTAATGTAACATATAAAAAATGTAATATTCATAACACTGATAAAATATGCGAATTTTTTATTCTGTGTGCATTTCGTAAAATTGTAGTAAATATGGAATTATTTAAATGTCAAATATTTTTGTTCATATCAAAACAAATAATAATTGAAACTTTTGAAACCAATGACTCGACCATGCGACGTGTGAACAAAATTTTGGAAACATCACAATTTTTTCGAAATTGCGTAGAAAATACTGATGTAACAAAGAAAATTTGCTAGTAATAAGATTTTGCATCGTTAATCTGCAAATTTAATCATTATTTCATCATTTTTCACAGAATTTTCTTTGTGCATTTGCATTGTAGTTACATTTTCATCAATTCTAATATAAATTATTCATCTAAACTTACAAATGAATTTCTCGCGCTGATAGATCAAGTGTATTAAATCTGCTCGATAGACCTTAATTTCTCAATTTCTGTTCCATTAAATAAATTGTCACGATTTTGTTGTTGCTGAGATGACCGATATGTTAAGAAGAAAAGTACAAGGTCGACGAATAATCCCGAACCACCCCATTACATAAGACCGTTTAATCACTTTAGCGAACCATCGTTTTCACGGCCGAAAATACGATTCCTTTGAACGCCGCTTTAATTATCGACCAACGATTCACTACACTCTTTTTGTAGGTACTCTCGGCAGGAAAACAGAAGTAAAACGACACCCTGAATGATTACCTCGTACGAAACACTTGTTGAGCCGGCAACGTTTCATCTCTGTCATCAAAGGATCAGGGTAAAGTCGGATTGATTGGATAAAGTGATTTTTGGAAACCTCAAAACCTGTAAGATTTTGTTCAAACACTGTTTTCGTATTTAACACGTTGACTGCCATCCACGAGTTAGTTATCTCGTGGTAAACGCCCATCACGACGTGTTTGTTGAAAGTTTATTACTAACAAAAAGAAGCGGATTTATTTATTATCTTTTACACATTATTTATTCCTTTATTTTGTTTATTTTTGAATAAAGAAATTTAATATATTTTATTCGATAAATATAAAGTTAATTGTTCCCGAAAACCAACCAGAGACACAGCATTTGGTCATCCCACGCTAACTGGTTCCACTGCCCTAGTAAAATAACAAACCAATTCGTAAAGTGTTTCTTGGTAGATTAATCGTGGCAAACTATTATCCGACATTCATAGAAATCAGGAGACCAGAGACATAAAGGCAACTGTGCCTTGCTTAAATTTTGCAGCTCTATACAGTAAATTCTCCCTAATTGATCCTCAGCTTGGAAACAAAAATCGACAATTTGGGAAGAGGGTAACTATAAAAACGAACCGCGAGGCTCGAATGATCGTATCGCATCTTCTAAAATTGTCCATTTTTGTGTACAAGCTGAGCGTCAGTTAGGGAGAATTTACTGTAAATGGAAACTCGATGTTGTTTACCACACAGGACATCGGTGTTTTGCCAGGAAAATAGCCACACGTCGCCGGGGAAAACGGTACCTATTACACGCGTGTCTAAAGTTGCTTATTAACACGTTCCGTGCCGAGCTTTTTTTACTCGAATCTTCACACTTTGATATTTTACTAAAACTTGATGTATTACGTGCAATATTATTAATTCTCGTACACATAACAACGTAACAAAAACTTATCAACGCCCATTCTTGCGGTGGAAATTGATTCTTCGGTTCTAAATTTCTTGTAAACAATTTGTTCAGTTCACTAAGTAAACATGCAAGCGTGTACCATCGATGGTACACGTGGCACGGAACGTGTTAAATATCGATGGAAGTATCAGTTGAAAATTCAGCTTTAGTACATTCAATCATGTTTGATCATGGAAAATGGTAGAAACGAGAAAGGAGGGTTCCCTCGTAAGAGGGAACGAATATTGTAATTTTGTGTAGGTGATTTTTCTGGTGACTCGCACGGATTCAGCAGGCGCGTCCCGCACATCGATACGATCGAAGTCGATCCGTTAAAGATGATTATGCAATTTGTAGCGGGGCAATTTACATCGGGAAGCCGTTTAGCCGGTGGCAAGGCAGCGGGGATAACGGTACGGGAGGACGCGCGGTGTCGCCGTGGGTCGTGACTATGCTAATGACAGATCACCGAGCTCATTCATAAGAGAAGAAACGCGTTGAATGAACGAGCGAGATTGAATCAGATTTATTCGCGTAAAAAGGCATGTGTTATTGCCATTTCTCGTTACTAATGTTATTCGCTTAATTGTTGTGAAAGGCGTTACTTTCAAGGTGCCACTGGAAATAGACTGTGCTGCTGTTTGTCGCTTTTTTCTTTTAAATGCCGTTTTCTATATTAAGAATCCTGACATATTAAACACACAGCATATGAAAACCATATCGAGTATAAAATAATTTATATCTTATAAACGTGCAGGTGATTGATTTTTCTATTTTGTATTTAATTGTTTTCAGAGAATGAAATCATTAACCTATGCTTCATATATGAAAATAAAAAATAGTACTCTCACTTCATTGTTATGGATACTTCAGAGTTCATCCTTAGTTTTCCAAATAGGTAGAAAATGGAGAAAATAAAAAACAGGAAATAGTTGGACTGACAGTTTCATCTAGAAATCGTCAATTGTCAAGAAATTTCAGTTGATTTTCTGGATGATCAGACAACGGTGCTGTGAGATTTCAAGCTAATTTCATGGTAAAATAGAGACAGTGCCGAACAAACATTAAGAAAAGCCCTGCTAGAAAATAGAGTTCAATTGAAGAAGAATCGATTTGATTATACATAATTACACGTAATTATTATTTATAAAACTTTATACAATTTTTAAATATATGAATTTCATTCCAAATAATTTTATTATATACAAGTGAATTTTATTTGCAAAAAAGCGAATGAAGCCTTCAAATCTGTGAATTTGGAGTACAAAAAGGTGAATATGATCTACAAAAGGATTAATTCGTGGGTATAACATCTACTATATCAACCTAGACGGTTCGTCATTGGAAGATCTGAAACGGCGTTATGTACCAGTTTATGAGAATTCAAAATATTTCCTATGATCTTCTAAACATTTTGATTAATATTTTCCACAAACTTTTGGTCCACACCTCGGTACATGTTTGAAATAAAAGCTAAGGTGTTGGTAGATGTATTCTCGGACGTGCAACAGTAAGCATTTATCGTCACGCTTTCGCACACTTGTTATTCCGCACGTTCCTTCAGGAACGATACCAAATTTCTTAGAATTCCGATAAAAACACCCTTTACAGCACTGATAGTTTCAAGCGTAGCAATTGTTCGCGGACCAAGCCGTGTCAAGAACGATCGAATCCACGCGATTGATCGTTCTCCTTCGCAGGGTAGGATCATGACGTCTCGACGACGTTTACCTAGAAACCACGCGGAGAGCGGTTCGTCACGGTCCAGAGATCACAACCCCCGACGCTGACGTTTGTGCCCACGAAACTGAAGAGACTCACTTGAAGCGAAGCGCGACGCAAGACAGGTGTGACCAGGTGCGCGGCACAGCACTTTCGTTTCAGAATTTATCGTGCCACCGACACATCCTGCCGCTGGAAACCCCGATATCGGTGTCACCTGCTGATAAATCCGTTTCTCCATGGATTTTCTGGGCACGATTGTCCTTTCGGTTGATCAAAGTTGGCCCTCGAGGACCGCTGTCGACGTATCGACGACATCAGCATTATACACATTGTTCTGGAAGTTGCAATCATTTAATTTGATTATGAACATAACAATTACCCCATCATTTACATGATCTAGTTCTCTGCAGAAAACGGTCTTAACACTTTAAAAAATCTTGATTCACAAAGGGTTGAATTTCTGCCTAAAATTTAGAGATATAATCTTAGAGATGTAATCGTGTCACTATATATTGATTAAAGCAAAAACAATCGATTTGTGGAACTCTGTCAGCCGAGCATTCAACTTAATCTGTTTGTAACATGTTGTATCACATAATATAGGTATTGGGTCTTAACTCCAGGATGATTAAAGTATTAGAAGATTTCTGGTCTGTTTAAGGAACAGTCATTTTGTATCCATGTAACTAAAAGTGCTATAAATATCACTTTGTCTGTTCGAGGTAGATTTATTTATACAATACTGTTAAACAATACATTTAGGTACCTGCAAAAATAAAATATGAAAAATTTATAAAATTGTTAGAACGAAAATACAATTCTATGGACATTTCTTGACCATCCCTTAAGCATGCTAACGTTAAACAAGATGTCGCAATTATGCTTTCGCGAAGAAATTTGATACATTATCTAGTTCTTTGAAGAAGATAGTGCCAGCACTTTAAAAAATCCTCGTCCACAATGAGTTGTAATAAATATTTGGAGATGTGCCTTCTTCGTAGACATTAATGTCTTCGAGATATATCACGCTCGTTATTCAGAACAATCTTCTTTGACCAACAACAAAAGCTTGTTATAAAATACGTATTTGATAATTGAGTATTAAAACATGTATTTCACGATTTATTTTAATAAAGTGCAACAAAGCAAGTGCATAAAATGCATAATGTGTATTCAGCCTAAAATTCTAACAAGAATAACGACTGGTATTGATGTCTGCAATTTTCAATATAACGGTAATCTTCTATCGTTAAAAATAGTGGTTATGTGAAGCGCGTAATCAGATGCATGATAAAAAATAAGATATTCAAATCAGAAAGCAGGTGTTCATAATTTAACATAAATCAAACAAATAATTATTCGAGCATGGCAAGAACAGTGGTTGTAATATATAATCCAAGATTTTAGATGGTCATCGAATTGTTATTACCTGTGGTAACCGGAGGTTCATGATTACGCGAACTATCAATCAAGAACCGTACATTAATCACGACAAATAATCTTTGTTGTAAAATGTAGTGGCTACAGCAATATTAACAGTTATTCGTTAATACGAATCTCCCAAGTACTATAATTAGAAGTTGTTAAACATGTACCATGGCAACATTTACAAGACATTGACTGGACCGATTGATTGATATGAATCTGTAACAGTCGCATTGACAATAAAACTCGACATTATCTTAGCGGAGAATGTCGCTTTCGGAGTTATTAGCCTATAGGTATAAATTGAACGCGTGTCGATGATTGGCGATAGCTATGGCCGACATCTGCTCGATCTCCACACAATGGTATCTCCACCGGACTTTATCAGGCCTTGTCTTGCGGGTATTGAAATCTCCGAATTCGCCGATATCGTTGATCTCGCTAAACAAATACATCTCTTTCTGTGAAATTGCTTTCTTCGGGAGCATCGTTGACGTGTTCAGATCGTATCGGCGGACAGGTGCGACCAGGTGCAACGCTTTTCGGAAGCGTGCCGACGATGCGCCACGCCGGTTTCTAAACTTTATCTCGGTCGAAACAGGACCGCCGCGATCGGTCCGATCGCTATCTCAATTTTGTTGCAATAGCTCCGCCCTTATCTACCGTCTAGATCCTCAATACACCTTTCTGCTGATGCCGAACCTTGTGTCCGTATGTAAATAAATATGCTCAAATGCTTGAACTGGTATCTTTAACATAAACAAAAAGTTTGTAATTATATATAACATTGGGTAAAAATGTTATAGCATATTATAACATTATAACATAATATAGAGTATAGTATATTAATAAACATTATAACATAATATAGTATAGTATATTATAACTTATAGAGAGTCAAGCTCATGGGAATGATTCGTGTTCAATCCTGATGAACTATTTTCCTAGTCGAGCGATTCCATCGCGGGACAATTTGGTTGTCGAGCTCGGTTCCGGCCGGTCTTAAAGTAATTTCCTCTGAACGCAGATAAGCAATAACGCGGACTGTCAATTTCTCGGTACAACCATAACCACTCGGTTTTGCATCATTGTTTACCGGTTTGTCGCGGTCATCATCCGTTAGAAGAATTACAATTCGCTAAGTCCGGCCGCCGTGGGAGAATCGCACGATCCCGATCGCCACGAGAGAAATCGCTCCAGGTGAAGCGATCCTTTGCGAGTACCCGCTGGACGGGCAAGCTGTGTCACGGTCACTTGACCAAGAAAACGTTTAACGCTCGACGAAATCGATGAAAACACCGCCGATTGTGTTCCGAAGTTGTCCATCCCTCGAGCCGGAAAGAATGGAATAGTCAATCTGTCGTCATTCCGAGAAATTAATCAGTCACGATCGATACGACTTTATCGAAGTATTACTCTGAGACCCCGAGGCTCTGTATACCGGTACTTAAGTCGGTACTTAATCGTAACGCGCAAGAGATTGTTTTTCTAATGGAAGAACTGATTGGCAGATATTTTTCGCAATTAGAAAAGTTCCGGCCGAAAGTTATTGACTACTAAATCCTGCAATGTCTAGAAATTGTTACATTTCGACATCGAAAATCATTTATTTTAAATCATTTTATCTACGGAGAAAGACATTTCACATCGTTAGATTTTCGTCCGCTTCAGAAACGTTAACATCATGCATGTACAACAAAGTTGTAGATGAGGATTCAGGAAACTAACCATATCATCGTAATATCAGATAATCGTAATAAAACATCTTACTTACGATATTGAATTTGTTTTTCTATATAGTTTAAAAATATTATGTATCTCTTTATAAATAAAATGGCACCGTTCAAAATTTGTGAAAATCTGTAAGTACTTTATAATTTATAAAGTATTATCGTTCGAAACATTTTTTGTCAAACAATTGGAAGCAACTCGGGCATCGTTACGAGTACTCTGGTACACAGCTTCGGTCAGCAGTTTTTGCGAGAGAATCTAATTGTTTCTGCAAATCGAGGTGCATTCGCGAAACTATACCTAAAAGATTCGATTACTGTAGCAAACCCGGCAGCCGAAGAGACTCCGTTTTTTTCTAGTTACGAAATGCCTGAAAATTTCGCTCGGCTCGAATATTTTCCAACAGTGGCGGGCAGGGAGTGAAGGGAGCAGGAAGCGAAGCGGCCACGAGCTGCGAAAAAATTCGCGGCCGGTGCCCGTTCCCTGCGAGTTTGCACGCTTCCGCCTGAAACGAAAGTAGGGTGATGTTCTAACGGCGGCGTGGCTATCACTTATACAGAAATGGAGGCGCTCGCGACCGCGTAATTTTCACTTCGTTACGGGAGTGAAATTCCGTTTGCATGCGCTGACCATTCCGCGGAATCGCGTGCAAAAGAGTCGCGATGCGACCCGATAAATCCGCCGGGACGCGTGCGTGTGCCGTAACACGAGCACGCGAGTGCCGACCGAACGCAATTTCACGTACAGCCTATCGAATATATTTTTATTCGTTAAGTCGTTGCATACGGTGTAGAGAATTCTGCTTGGATGAACGTGATTAATAGCCGGCCCATTATTACACGAGTTCGAGTTTTGCAAGACAATTGCGGAAAAAAAGGATTTATGCGCGATTCACTTTCTATAACAATCGATGTTGTATTTTATTATTTTCGTTCTTGTCGTTGTCAATTTACACTGATTGAATAATATCGCAGTTGGAAGAAAGTCAGATACGAAAATCATTAAGTTCAAAGCAATAGGATAAAGTATATGTGTTCAATATATACTTGGATCATAAAAGTTTACAAGAAAGAGTATGATTTTGACAAAGCAAATTTTTACATTTAAGAAAAAGTATTTGCGATTTAAATGGAAAGTGGTTCATCGCAGTGTTATATCTATATATCTATATAGATATTTTAGAGTATCTTAAGGCTCGGATGAGAAAAGAAGTAGTGATCGAAAAATATATTGAGAATGTCTTTGCAATCTCATTTTTAATTGCACAAGCAAAAATAGAATTTTGTCATTTCAATGCACCGAGAACAATTGTAAGTGAAATGTTGTGTTTGGACAATATTGAGTGGTACTTCTCGGTGGATAAAGCAAATTGGCAAACCTGTTAAAAATGCACAGTCTAGTGACTAATAATTTGTAAATGGTTATGAAAATTCATAGTTTCTAAGAGGATTTCTGTTAAATCGAATACATACAAAACAGAGGGTTCAATTCAATTGAATTTTGGATACAAAAGGATCTAAAAAGACCTTTTTCATCAGTTTCTTTTAGATTGTTGTTGGAGACTTGAATTTGTTTTAAATGCATAATTCCGTAGTCTAGTTATTAGTCACGGCAAGATCATACGCGTTTAATAACGAAGCGCAAGCATATTATTAGTATAATTAGATATTCTCATTCACGTGTTTATCACGATAGATGCTGTAGGTAGGTACTTTTCACGATTAAGTCTAATTCTTAAGAGGTTTATTAACATCGATTTTACTGAAAAGATATGTAATGATAGCGATTTTCTAAGAACAGGAATTATTCTAATTGCTCGTGTTTTTCTTTTTAAAATAGCACAATGTTTTTTGATTTTCGCACTCTGACGTCTATGACAAATGCTACAAAGTATTTATACTAATCATGGTTACATTATCGAAGAAGTACGTAAGTAAGTTGTCTCTTTTGAAATGTAATTTCCACTTTCTATAAAACATGAAAATAAAAATATAATACAGCAGAACCTCCATTACCCGCGATCTGACTTCTTAATTATTCCACATATAAACAATTCAGTATAAAACGATACATAGTAACAAAATTAATTATACGACACAGTAAAAATGTCAGATAGTCTTCTAACTAAGTAACTGTTCCATTATCCAAATATTTAACTATCCAAAACTAGTCAGGATAATCGATGTTCTAATAATATTTTCCATTTTCTCTAAGTCCGTCTGGACTCTCCATCACGAAAAATCCCGCCATAATTGCAGAATTTCAAGTATAAAATTCACACATTTAGGCGATCATCCGTCTTTTAAAAAAATTCACATTACAAATTCTGCTTAATATTTCGGGGACCTTCCGCACCAAACTAGTTCACATAGTAAAGGTCATTCTTTCAACCATGTTCAGTAAAAAAGAAATATCATGTCCTAAATTCTGGTAATTTTTAGAAGCTTGTCCACCAGCATATAATCCTGAAGATCGAAAGAGTATATTCGATCCCTTCGAGCCGTCGGGCAAATCACGGCGAAGCGGAAGCGAAGGGTGGTCATGGTAGCGGGGTCCAACCGAACGAGCGGCGGGCCCCCCCGACGAAAGAGAGCCAAGGTGAACGAAACACCGGCGGAAAGAAAGTAGAAAAACGGTCGGCGTTGGTGGAGAGCAGAGGACAGGACGAGTCGGCGCGTTGGAGCGACGAACGCGGTGCGTCGACCAGGCAAAAAAGACAAAAAAATCACTGGTGGGGAGCGCGATTCGAAAAAGCGAGACGGAGAATGGGCCTCCGGTGGTGAGGAGAGGAAATGAGAGGAGAGGAGAGAGAGCGAGAGAGAGTGCTGCGTGTCCTCGGCAGGGAGCCTGGCCAATCGGAGCACGGTGGGCGCCGCGGGTAGGAGGAGACAGTTCTGCGCCGACAGGCGACGTAATCACCCGCGGCCGTGTCCGCCGTAGCTCTCGGGCCCCTCCGGGCCCTCTTCCCTCTCCCTCGGTCGACGTTCGGGGTCCCTCCAACTACGCTAGCTACGTCCTGGATCCGGGGACTTGGATGACCCCACCACCGGCACGGAGGAGGCCAACGGAGCCGCGACGGTCACCAGCCGGGTCGCGAACCCGATCTGTTCTTCGGCTACCTCCGACTGATCTCGGTCTAGCCACGCGACAAGCGAGCCTGTCCGCTGCTTCCACCGACGATCTATTCCACTGACTGGGCTGGTCTGCCGTTCGGTGAGACTGGAACTATCGGGGGATGGCACGAGTGTGGGTATCTTAATGGCGGGTCAATGGATTTCATGTGCTGGTGGGAGCGCTGTGCTTGGAAACGTACACTCCCAACCAAAATTATAGCACATGTCGTGGCGGTCCTGAGAGTAGTTATATTTCAGACTTGGATACAGTATTAGCTTTGTGTGAGAGGATGTAATTTAAATAGCATGTCGTTTGTTGTACAGAATAATGTTATTGCAGAGTGAAAATATATGAATAATTTCTTCTTAGCGACTTAGGGATGTTACCCTAGTATTAGGCACTTAAGATTAAGGAGGTATTCTGATCAGAGTTTTGTACTGATCTTTTGCACACATATTTTCCATGGGAAAGGTATTTAAAAAAAAAGAAAAAGAATGATGCAGCGGTGCTGTTAGTAGATATGAGTATAGCTATGATATGAATCGAAATAAATAAAATATCTTATTATTTTGTACGTTAGACTACAGCAGAGTTCTTGATATTAGAGAAAAAGATTTAAAGAAGAGGGCAACATCGAATTCAAGAAACAAGAAAGTCAACATTGCATATATGCACAAACATGGGTATTCGTTTTAACTATCGGATAATTTTTAGCAAAATATTTGTTTTTCTCTTCAACATAACAAATAATATAAAAACAATGTTACATCAAAACTTTAACTGAAACATAACTGGTAGCTTAACCTGATTCTTGGAGTTTTTAGTTGGATGTAATTTCGTATAGAAAAAAAAAGATTGAATTTGCCTTATGTTGCAATTGTCCGAAAGTATGTAACTGCTTGATATAAGTTTATAGTGGTTTATCTGGTTCGTTTAGTTTGTCAACGGAAATAAGGTTTGATGTACGCGAGTAAGAAGTTGTTTAGAGGCGGCTTTATGAAGACATACGTGTGTTCGTTTACGTCGGCCGTGTCATCTTGTGGAGCACCTGAGATCACTGGCAGTGTCAACTATAAATATAGCTGTAGGCAAGAAGCTCTCGTGTGTTTCAACGATGCGGTGAAGTAGTAGACCGGTTGAGGAGGCTAACAACTTCTTCGTATTTGATACTTTAGACGGGACAAATAAATCAACAAGGTCTTATTAAGGTTATATCACCGATAAATTATTCAAGAGTGAATAGCCTACCGCATGTCCCTGGTATACATTGTTACCTCACCATTTTTAAATGTTCACTCCGTTTATCACAGAGCAAACACACCCCGGGCATAATGCATCTTAAATTCACTTCTTTAATTTATTCAGTTCAATTAAATTCTTTGTAGACCTACTGTTCTAAAATCAATACAATTTAATAAAAATTTACGCGGACGAAGTTTTTTTAATAACACTTCAATACACGGTTAGGACATAGATTACGCAGGGTGAAAGTTTAAATCAACCCACAAACCTCAAAATCTTTGAACAAATCCTTACATGTCATCACCTTCCATTGAAATAAAAGAACATGTTATAAAATGTACCTATGTTATTATCGGACAAGTCAAGCTGGTCTTCGCTTCTTGATCAGCTCTTGCAAGCGTCAACTAATTCCTTCTTGGTCACTTTCTTTTTATTCCGCTTAGAATAATTCATAATCAAATAAATACAGTGCAAATTTGCAATAAACAAGAAAGTGTAGATATCAGAAAATAACTGGTACAATAAGTTGCTTACGTTATTCCTAATAAGTAATAGTCATTTTGTTATACATAACAGTATTTTCTTCAAGTATTTCTAACGGACACCGCAAGCAACAATCAATGAAATAAGAGATCACGCGTCATTTTTGATGCTCATCATTAATTGCTTGATTTAAATGAAACATCTGACTATAACTGCCATTTAGGTGAGAATAATACATACAAATCTCTAGATTGAGATGTTACGAATATGAAACATTATGAATTTAAACAGACGCAATTTATATAGAATTGATAACGTAACGATATTTAGGAGTTAAACATAATTAATAACCGGTTCATGTTTCCCGATGAAATTTCAGGATTCAGCTGCTAATGCCGCTCAAAGTAGGATTCACCGCAGATTCGTTTGACCTTCCTCAACTTCCTCTTGGTCGCTGTGGCGCGGTTCGAATTGAAGACCAAACGTGGCAGACCGGTCGGGGCACGCTCGGTCGGAGTGTGTAATTTCGTGTTATTTTCTCATTACATTCAACGGCACGATGAAGATGGGATGTTGCCGGCGGCTGCGTAATCCGGTGCCGAAAGATACCAATGAAGGCGTTGAAACGATAAGTAGTGTACCGTCGGATGGAAGCATGAAAGAAGTACGCGCCCGTTGCCGATATGTTCCGGTGAATTCTTGCCCGGAGGGTATGCTTTTCTCGTTCGAACGGGTCTTATCAATACACCATTCGAAATTCCGTTATTGCGCCATTACTATTTTTGGCAAACTTCACAGGTAAATAAATAGTTAAGTTACAGAATATTGCAGGGTTTTTCATGTTATTTCTCTATTAGAACTCAGTTTAGTATATCTGACTATTTTTACAAGTAAGTTAGCTCATTGCAATTCATTCACTGACATAATAATATCTTTATTGTTCGGTCTCATGGCTAAAAAAAGGACTTGGTTTACAACCATCTAGGGGGAACTACCATTAATGGGGTACTTTTCTTTAGGACAAGATAACAAAAAAACTGAACGATCTATCTAATTCTAGCACCTACCTAATGTTTTGAGATTTATTGTTTGGTACAATATGTAAGAAAATAAGGTAATCTTGGTATTAATCTTATAAGTACCGTTTTTTTTATTGATTGTAAGTACATATAATATTATATAATGAACTTAAATTACATAAATCTTTCTTTGGATCTTTGGTTAGTATCACATTTTAGTATTTTATAGCAAGAAATAATAATTTCAGTAATAGAAATGAACAAAAATTTCTGGGTAAAAGTATCTTGAAACTATGCTATCGTACTGTCATCACCTACCGCATTCAAACTAATATCGATACGTCAATATTGTTATATATTATCTGACCTATCAAAATTATTAAAAGAAGAAAAACATTTCCATTGAATTTCTGTCCCTAGCGATTGATGTAGAAAGTACTTATTTTGCCTAAAGTTTCTTTAATAGTAACATTGCGCATTAGCAGTCAAAAATTTTCAGCCTAAGTCAGATTCGCGCAGTATGTAATCTCGTTTGCTACAAGTAGACGGGGCATATCTGAATCTAATCATCGACTCGCAAGATCGATGATCACGTCTCAATTAAACCGTTGAAATTTATATTCACGGTCATATCAGCGGCCAATTATTGGGGCTAACCAAATTATGCCGTGAAACAAGTATAATTAATAAACACAGCCCGGAGAGCCCCTTAGATCTTGGGATAAGGTTCTCGCGCGCCGGCAGACGTAATGAACACGCGCGTCTCGCAGTCAGAAAAAATGGAGGGGACTGGTAGGAAAGAGCGGGTTGGAAAAGGAGAGCAGAGACCTGAAAGACATTACCTACCCTACGTCCGGCGGGGCTGAAGCAAACCTGCACCTGCTGGCGGTGCTATATTTGCTGACCTACGATTACATCGACATTTGCTCCGGAATCGTTTCTCCAACGGATGATACCTACCTATCAGCCTAGGCTGATCCGTTTTATATTGATCTGCTCCGTCGGAAGTTTTTGCTTCTTTGCACAACTTCTGTTTCTTGTCGCTAACCCACGATTATCAAAAGATTCAAGCATCTGCAGCAAATCTTTGAAATTTCTCATTTACTATGTCTTGTTCTTCCTCTGAAGATCTTCAGCATTTATAGCCTGGAACCATAGTGTTTGGTTTAAAATGTTGATGGTCACAAACAGTAATTAAAGTCATCGATGGGAAAAGGGTAGTTTTATATCATCTTCAAATTATAACTTCCGTTCTTAAGATATACTCCAAGCATGTTCATATGCATCGTATTTTATCAAGTAATGCTATAACGAAGACGTTAAAAATGATTTTCTTCAAGTAGTTTTTTTTAGCGTATGTACTCCTTTCCCGTCAAATATTCAAAGGAATCGAAACATCTTTTTCATTGAGGGAAATTTTATTGACGACGAAAATATTGGTTGCATTTGATTCAACACATTTTCAGTTTTGTGATTTACATTTTAGTAATGCAACTATTTATGCGACATCCAATAAGGGGATCTACATTAATCCCAGAGCTTTATACTGAAAAGTACATAAAGGGTTAGATGAATCTAACCATGATACCCATAAAGTCGTCGAAAGTTCAAATCTAAAAATTTGTTTTTCTCGTTCTATCAGTACTCTCAACTTTCCAAGTCTCTAATATAATAATTCAATAATATTTTCTGCATCTGGAAAGACATTCATGGATGAACCTAAACCTTCATCGTCCAAGGCAAATTCAGCTGCAAGAAAAAGCGAGTGATTCGCGGGCCGTGACTCGTTCATTAAAACTGCGGTACACCTTCTGGCAAACAAAACGGTTTGCTTTCACTCCAGTTCGGTCCTCCATTTTCTATTTTCTATTTCTCGACTTGCGTCTCGAGCCGTTCACCGCCGTGGGCCTTAGCCATGTTCACGGGACTCGTCGCAAGCGTCTTTCATCCCCAATCGCGATCACGCCTTTTTCTTTATCATCGGCACGATGCTAGTAATCAGAACATGTAGGGGGCAACCAGAATTCTTTAAAATCCGCTAAGGTCTTTATTTACGTTATCAGCTGGTCAATTACCATGCTCAAGGGCCGAAACCACACGTTGCACACCTCTATGACGCGTTTTTTTCACGGCATCCAATTCGCTCGTGCGTTTTCTTCTTGTTCGGTCCGATGCGCGCTGGTAGAATATTCGCTCCCGGCTGCCAATTCACACTTACCCGTTTCACACTTACCCGCCGTAAGCGTTTATTTCGATCCTCTGCGGATCGATATCCTTCAGCTTATCCTACTGCGTTCAACAGGGAAAATTACCTTCTCCCCGTGTATTATCTACGCAGTGTACCGTTTAATGGATACGCCTAACTGGTTAATTCGGTATTCGCGCGCGCACACAGTTTCGATCCATTACTCGGGTCGAGAAGATTTACACTTTATAAGGAGTTCGACTGAATGCGAATCAGGGAAGTCTATATTGCGTGATAAGTGCTCGCACATTGCTCCTTGTTTGTTTCCTTAAATCGATAAATAATGTTCGAAAGATACAGCTGTAACATACATGTTTAACACGTTGACTGCCGCGTCACCCGTATTCGGGTGACAGCAAAAGTTCTCATCAGGCCACGTCACCCGTAATTCGGGTGACGCTGATTTGTCTACTTACAAAGGATTTCCGAAAATATTTCGACGAATATTCTACAGGAGGTAATGAAACTATTGAATTCTTATAAAAATGGTTTATTAAAAAAATTATTCGCAGTGTATAACATTAAAACATTCTCTGCAAAGTTGAGGTTGATCAGGACAGCTTGGACAAAAAGTTGTTTGTTTTTTTCAGATATGCTCTTGCCTCTGATCGGTCCATTTCGTATCTTTTATTTGAACTGTAGCTTCCTCAGTGTCATCAACATTTCTTTCTTCTTCCATGACCAATTCTCGTAAAATCTCGTCAATAGTATCTTCATAATATTCATTATCACTAAGAGATTATATTTATCAGTATCCAAATCAGAATCTGACGATGTAATTTTATTTATGCTTCTCCTTCCGGGCAATCCGATCTCTTTTCATTATTGAAAAAAAATAAGGGCAGAGATTTTAAGTTATACCATTCGGTACTCGGCAAAGATTCCAACTGTTGATGCAGGAATAGAAACAGATATGAATTAACAGCGCACGCTTCCTATAGCGGCACGGTGGCCTGTAGGAAATTTTGTTGTAAATACACGTGGCAGTCAACGTGTTAAAGGAATTTCTCACTTCATTAGTTTACGTTTTCACAAGTGTCTGTATGAAATCATAAGTTAGAATTCATAATATTTTCGAAGTTATTGAATATTGAAAAGCATGTGGTACAGTATTTCTTAACGATTTTGCAGCTGGTTGACATGATCGGAAAGAAAGCACTGGACCAATCAACTTCAAATTTTAATCGTTTTCTAAGAAAGAGTACTGGTAGCGATCAGTCTCCAATAAAAGCGATAGGTTGCATAGATCACTTTTTAAAGTCGCAAGTACGGAACAATTTTTCAGTAATGTTTGAACATTTTGTTTTGAATTGCTATCAGTTTTTATAAAATCACTTATTATAGGTTAGGTGATAAGTATGTACATAACAGAAAGGTCAGAATTAAGTATGAAGATACAAATTATTAAAATAAATTCCTATTTATACGATCGTTGTTTGTTTTGCTTGTGTAAAATGATATTGTAAAAACGAATTGAAATGTTCAATATTTGGAGGATACGTGGTAACAGAAATAATGACAATGGTGAAGATTTTATTTTGTCTAAAAATAGTACAAAAACAACGAAGAAAATAAAGGAGACAATTTTAATTGTACGTTTCTTAGATGGAAGAATTATTTTTCTGTGGCTATTATTATTGTCTTTATTTTTACGTAACGTACCAATAAATTACATAACGAAAATATTTTATATCATTTCAACTGAAAGAGAGATTCAGATGAACCACGTTGTTTATTAACACAAGGGTTAACTATTACAATAACTTCGATAGAGTAACTCTTCGAACTCGAAACCATTGTAATTCTAAATCCAAAATAGCTTTCCTGGACTACAGTATATCCATTTTATATGACTGTCGCATTTTATATATATGAAATTGAGCTTGTGACTAATAAAACAGTTTTCTTTTTTAATATGAACGATAATGTAAAAAGTATTTTGGAATGACAATTTTTAGTGTTGTCTCAGAGTGACCACTCGAGTGCAAAGGGTTATTAACAAAGTTCTTCTAGCGGAAGCTTTGTACAAGAAATTGTTAAGAATTCGTTAAGCGTCCGAGATCCACTGTTTCCATGTCCGGCCGTCATAACTCTCTCACGGGCTCTCTGAAAGTCTCTCCGAAAGTCTCGAACATAATTAACTCTTAACATATTCAAGGAAACACTGGCCTCATTTCGCCCCAAACTCGGGCCGCGTTCGTTATGCGGAGCTGTTTAACCGTGTAGGAATATAAAGGCGTCTCAGGGAAGCTATTTAATGATAGCAGATGAAAAGTCGAGCGCACGCATCCTGTCCGGCTGGTTCAACGGTCGTGCCATAAAAAGGTATGCTCGCAACACCTCCGTTCGCGTACTCGCCCCGCTCGCATAGCTTATGCACCCCTTTTGCCCTGGCCAGGGCTGGCAGCAACAGTTCTAATAGCCGAGCCCCAGTGTCTATCCGTTCGTTGCACTTGCTGCAACAGCTGTGGCACCTGTTCCCGGCTGGTGGCGTAAGGTGCAACGTACTTTGACTGTCCCGCACGATTTTGTCGCCTTTACATCTTCCTGATCCTCTAATATTCGACCAGGATACGTCACTGATCCGGAGTTGATGGTGTCACCGCGCATTTCTCACCCCCTATTTCCTTCTATTACGTGGCCCGGATAGCTCATAATTATTCTTTAACACTTCGAATGGCGGGCCTTTTTGACAAAAATATAACTAAATATGCTTAGGATACACGTTTTCCAAGGTGCTCCTTTTATGTACGTCAGCTTTCTTCTAATCCTCCATGAACGTGTCAAACTTTCAATCAACATTGAACCTACTTAGCCCTATGTCACTAACGCGTATTGATTCATAACGACGAAAAGGCTACTTAATTAGATATTTCGTCATTATTTATTATAATGTATGTTTGCGTTAAAAAATTCGTGCATTAATTTTCTATGAAAAAGTCTTTGTAATTTTAGCAACTTTAGAATAAAAAATGGTCATTTTGATCAGCTTAGTTGACTTAGTGTTCATTGTCAGAAACTAAATAGTCAAATAACGATATTTATACTCTGAGTCTAAATGGACCGAGCCTCGCTGCACCGCACCGTCCAAGTGTTAAGGGAAATTAGATTGCGAAAGTATCCGTCTTATGCCGATATTGTTCTTCTTCATCCATATATTTTTAGTTTTTGTTTTAAAATGTTTCGAGCTATCAAAAATGCATGAATATGTTTTAGTGTTCATGAAAATTTTAGTTTCAGTGGGAAATGATAATTACACAAAAGATTACAATTTTTCATAATAAGTCACGTACAGCTAAAAAGGTAACGTAGGTTTTGTTTTCCTAAAGGATCTTTATAGTTTATTAAAATGAGAATACGGTTATTGTCATTAGCAGCAGCGTCTTCGTAAATAGCACATATCGTTTTTACTACTAGACTACTTGGACTAAGTTCATAAAGAATTCTTACCTGTAAACGGCTTTCCGAGAAGTAGTTAACCTCTTGCACTATCGTGTCAGACTTATGATAAAGATTTCAAACAGAATCTATTACATGTGGATGTCATGCGTCTATTTCAAATCGAAATAAGATATAATCTGTCTATTATCGACAAAGAATTTCTAATTACTATAACTCTGAAATAAATCGCATGGCAAGGGGTTAAAAACTCCCGGCAGGTAATGCGTAATACGAAGAAGATAAAACAAACGATTATAATTACGAACTCAAGGTGATTGCGACTAAGACCCAGGTTGAGAACAAAGAGTAAAATGGTTCCATTAGGCGAGGCTAGTCTCAGGAAAAAAGTGCGGGAAACACATGGCCCAAAAGGAGCGTGGGGAGAAATGCGGATCAGCTGGTGTCCGTCGTCAATATCAAGAACTCGTGCACGTTCGACCGTTAAACGCCCTTCACCCTTCGCGAAGGTGAGCACATGGCCCGCACGAAGAAGGGACCGGGGGCTCCTCGAAGACACGCACGTTGCTCCTTCGTCCGTGTTCTTATTAATGGCATACATTATTACGGGGATGGTAGTAACGGCCGCGTCAACGGTCCCGGGCACCTGACGCCTTGTAACGAGTTGGGCCCCGGCAAAGGCGGGGCCCTTCTCGTGCCTTTTCGTCACGATCACGTCGTCGGGTAGTCTGAGCCAAGTCCAGTAGCTCCTCTCTTTCTTGAGGCGCTTGTGCTAGATACAGACCCGTGATAAGGGGATCAGCGATAGATACGGGGACCGCTAAATGATCTTTTGATCCTTTGGCACGTGTGCCGATGGATCGACGCAACCTGTATTAAACGAAGGAGGCCGAGCTCTAATAGTGTGCTTTATTCACGCAGAATTACAGAAATATTTACATATTCTGGATCATTATGGAAAATAAATATTTTTTTCCTTAATTGCAACAAACCATTCTACGTAAATTGGGTCTATCTGACTCAAAATGAAGCTTCAAATTCTGTTGTTATTAAACGATTGGTTTAATCGAAACTTTTTCACACCCTCAAATGTTCAGTAGATATTAAAACCTTTGCGGATGGAAAATTAATCTGTAATATATTTTTTAAGAAAATAGTTGTAATATGTTTAATTTATAATTACGATATAATTATATTTATTATGATGTAATTTAATATAATATAGTGTTCTTAATTTTTAAGTGAAATCTGCGAAATAAATAATAGAGGTTTTATTAAAAATTTATTACAGAAGCTTGATTAATGATCTATGTGGGAACTTCATATCATCGTTGAGCAATTACCTGACATCGTTTTTTGACTAACTTATTTAAAATGTATATTTGCTAAATGATGTTGTAGCAACTTAAATAATTAGTAATCACGTTAAGTCAGTAATTATTAGTCACATCTACTACATTATTTGAATTATTTGAGTAACAGTTTCCATTATTTTGTATGCATCATTAATTGACGAAGTTATGCAACGGTAGGCATAACATTGTATAAAATTGATCGAAAAGAATTAATTTCTTTCTATATTTAAAATACATATAAGTTTATATACGGTTAAAGAACATTAATGCACTTCTATTTTTCAAATCTTGGGTACGATGAGCATGTTTCATGAAGTAGCCGTTGCGAGTGCTCTGAGCCTGTATACATGTTTCGTGAAATAAGAAGTGCTATAAACAATAGCATATTATGCGCAATCGTTTCCTATTCGTCAAAAATCTTCGTCTCTGAATATTAATCATCAAGTGGTGATCAGAGTTTTAATATCACTAGTTGTAACGTGACTAAATTGACTCCTTACTAATAATGGGAATTTGACATCAAATTGACTCCATAGTAATAATGGTGACTTGACGAGAAACTGACATCATATCAATAGTGATCGCATTAGCGTCAGTTTGTCGTCAAGTCATTATTATTCTAGTGTTACGGAGTCAATTTGACCACTAATCACATCATCACTAATGTTAGGAGTCAATTTGATGTACGTCATCACTCTAAGGTTAAACTTAACTATGCAGGGAAAATTGCTTATTGATTCCTTTGTCCTTTCGCGTAGGTTTCATGAAAAAGAGACGCTATGACAGATATTTGTCAGATTTTTTAAATCAAGTGTACCATATAACTAACTTTTTCTGTAATGACGGGCTCATGAATCCTACGGTTTTTGTATTTTGTTATCGGTAATTGGTGTTACGAGACTAATTATTGTAAAAAATCTGACTTTGGTATCGCTTTAAATCAAGTTGCAAGTATAAATTAATCTATTACAGACCTAATGTTTTTATCGTGTTTAAATAATCATCAACTTGATTATGTATATTATATACCATAAACGATCAAGCAAATATGAAAACTTCCTTTAATTAATAGTTAACTGGTTTGTGAAGTTATCCCCTACATTAATGAATCTGTTCGTGTCGCAGTGAAGTAAGCAATCGTACTTTGGATATGATAAATTTTTATGTATCGCAGGTTTATCCTATTTACAATATATTATTATTATTATTATAGTAGCAAACTTTTTTTCATTATGTGAGATAAAACTTTGTTACATCCTCTAAACTCGTTAATTACTTAACGCCAATATACTATACATCAGCATTTTGTTTCCTTACAAACGTATATTACCTTATTTTACGAGAATACCAAAATGGCGACTTCGCAACCAGAAGAATGTCTAACATCTTTGAAACGTCGGATTACTATCGTAATTCGATTACTAGCTGGAACATAAACGTTCTTATACTGTCCTTCCGCCATCGAACCGCCGCGCCGCCAGTCATATCCGTCCGACGGAACGGAGAAATTTATACAAAAATTCAATGGCCTTCCGTTCGATCTGTTTCACACGCCCACGCGCTTCGTTAAGCTCGATGGGTGAACGCGTTGATTTATAGCTAAGTGCAGGAATATAAACGAGAAGCAGCGACTTTGCCCAAAGTCCAATTTAACCAGGGAAGGGAGGCCAGTTTTGTTCTGTGCAGGAAGCGTGGTTCCGCTTGGTTCCGCCCATAACGGTGACGGTGTGAACAACTCCGCGTGGACCTCGGAATCATCGTGGAATTTCGGACCTCGTTCCGTTATTGGTCAGACATATGCTAGCAAAATCTTGAATTGCTTGACGGATAATACTAGGCGATTCTTAGCTCAGGCATTTTGAGCCGAAACAATTCGAAGCTAGACGATCTCGGGCTAAAGCTTATTCTACTTTTAGACTTATTACTTATTATTATATAGAACATTATAGAAAATATAGAAACAGTATAGAACATTATAGAATATTATAGAACATTATAGAAAATTATAGAATAATAACTTATTATTATATAGAAGAATATAGAATTATTATTACTTATTATTATATAGAAGAATATAGAATTATTATTATTTATTATTATATAGAAGAATATAGAATTATTATTACTTATTATTATATAGAAGAATATAGAATTATTATTACTTATTATTATATAGAAGAATATAGAATTATTATTACTTATTATTATATAGAACGTAGAACTTCTCCTTGATTGCAAGCTTGGATGTTTCGAATTTATGAACGTTGTATTTAGGTATTTGAACTTCCAATATTTTGCAGTAATCTCTTCGTCTCCATTGCCATTGCCTCTTATAGTCAATTCATATCCAAGCGTCTTTAGACAAACGCCGTTAACCCGAAACTTTATACTTGTTTCGATTTCAAGATAAATGGCCAATTAGTTCTCAGCCTTCCCGTTTGACGTATTAGACCTATTCGGTTGCCCGGAAAGATTAAGTTAGGTAAAAACTAATAAACCTCTCCGAGGTTATCTTTATACTATAGGCTGCAGTATTGTATAATGATGCATACAATCAAAGCATTTTTTGGGAAAAATGCAGAGTTTTATCAATAATGTTTAATACAATATAATACATAGGAACATAGACGAACAATCGATGACCGAAAAGAACGGAGGTCTTTACATCAAGAAATATTAACAACAACAGAACAAAACATTTGAAGCATTCGGACTCTTTCACATCATATATTCAACTATACGTACACGTTGTGCCGATTATTTTTTTTATCACAAAGTTAAGATAGCATGAACGCAAAATTTTCCGGATAACTCAGTATTTCGTCCTGGCAACTGCCCACGACACAGTTACCAAAATTGTTAAAGACGTCACACGTGTATCGAGGTTTAGATCTCGAAGACTCGCAGTTCACGGTATCATCCTCTCGCCAGAGATTCCTAAAATCGAGCTAGATGTCCCCGTCGCCTCGTCAACTTCAAAGCGGTAACCTGACGCGATCCAGTCTCTCGACACCTCGAGACATTGTGGGGGCGTCTTGGTACTACCAAAGGACTCGAGGAAAGTCAGAAGAGAGGGCCCGTTTTCATCTTAACTCTCCCCGTCCCCTTCCACCCTAGACGTCGCGTACTTCTCCGTCTATCTTGACGATTCCCTCTCTGTCTGACTCGCGTACGTTCTCCCTGGCGGTGTTTCTCCCCCTCGGCCCACTGATATCAGGAGAGGTCGCGGTAGAAGGGGGAGGCAGAGACAGGTAAGCCTCGGTGCTCTCCGTTCGCGGCTTAGGAAGGAACGCAGCCAGGTGGAGAAAGAGAGTAAGAGAGGCCGGAGTGCCGCTGCCGGAGTGGAGGGAGATCGGTGAAGCGGAGGTGAAGCGCGACCGGCCCTCTCTACTCCAGGGGCCCAGGCTAGTCCAGTCCGGGACAGCACGCCTCCTGCTGCACGCTCCACGAGGTAGAACGGCGAACGTAGACACCAAGACGCAGGACGTAAGCGCGGGGTCAGGCTCGCTCGTGTGGTACCACGGTGGCTGCTCGTCCTCGGAAGGATAACCGTCATCCTTCATCGAGATTGACCAGTTCAACGGTTCCTGGTTGTGCTGGTGTCGCCGTGATCCCTGACCAGGCCAGCTGGGACCAGGGTGCCCGGTCTATCCCGGTAGCCTCGTGAAGCGTCTTCTCTTCTTCGCTCGACACGCCGCATGGACAATCGGAGATCACGGGATCGTATCGATACATCCGCGGACGCCTATTGTGACGCGACATCAATTTCGCCGAACGCGGGAAAGTTCTTATTCCGGCCCGTTCCGTCAAAGACAGTTTCGAAGATACACTCGTCATCCGGCCGCGTGTTTCGAAATTAGAGAACTGTGCGATCGATCCTCTCGCGAATTCAACCGTCGTCCTCGGCGCCAAACACTTCCTCTTTCACCCGTCGAACCACCACCGCCCCCACCCTTGACATCACACGCGTCCAGCCACGCGATCAGCGGGACCAGCGATCCGGAAGGTTTCGCGCAGCGGTGACCAACGAGCCGGTTAGTCTTAATGGACACCTGATCCACGGTGACTGAACATCTCTCGTCTGGATGCATCTGCGAACCGTTGCCGGTATCGCCCGCGGGTCGTCGTCGCTCGTTCGGGATCTCGGGGATGACGTTCAGGGTGCATCCGCTCGGCTTCGAGGGTATCTGATCTGAAAGGATAACGGTGGTCGGTCGTGTCTGTCGATTGTACTTGGGTGAATCGGGGTCGGAAGGAAATTCGTAGTTTCCAAGTGAGACGAATCCGGTGGGTCCTTACATTGTTATCGCTGCTCGAAGACCACAGGGATTTTGAGTTCGAGGGATAAACTGAGGTGCACGGTGACTGGCGAGATCGATCGCGAAGGGGTTATTCTGTGACGAAGAAGATCGTGCGGGTATGATAAAGCACTGTGAACGGTGCGACGGGCTGCTCGAACGGTGAAGTGTTGCCGGCGTGTTCAGTGAATACTCAGAGACTTCAACGCGCGGTCAAGCGGTAACCGAGGGATATAGGCAGACGACGAACACGACCATAACGACGCAGCGGCTCCAATTCGGGTAAGTTTCCACCGAAATTGCTTGGGATTCTTAAGAATTCATTATTCAAAGCTGTTGATTCAGTTTAATAGTCATCTTCGATTACAGTGTCCCGTTCGTTGACAATATTTAGCACACGGTCTGGATTTATTGCGTTACGTTCAATCAATTTTTACCGACGAAAAAAAGGTGTCATCCGCTAAAAAGCGTACAATCATGCGAACTTCACGAGTTGCAACGCGATTCGCGCACAAGCGGCTGCTGAATGCTGCGACGATGGTTACGCGCACGCAATTCACACGCACACAGAGACCGGCTCACGCTGTGTTTACATTCGCCAATTATAGACGACTGCTCCTATGTAATAATGATAGATACACCGGCGGAGTTAATGACTGGCGGACGGGTCACAAAAAATGGTAGGAATAATTTTCGAGATGACGGGTACGGGGGCGTTGTTCGAGGGACCATTGACATTATTCTCGTGAAGTTTTGTTGAGTTTTATTTCGTGATACAGAATGATACGCGGGTATCAAACCTATCCGTCGGCAGTAAAAAGCAGCGAGAGTGCTTCTTTCTCGGAAGGCTTTGAAACACCTAATATTGTAGACAGGAAGCTCCGTTTCCTTTGCATCCTCTTCTTCTTCGTGTAGACCAGTTATCGGGTTATCTTCTTCGTCTCCGGAACATTTTCTCATGCGATGACACAAAGCCGTCGCCCTCTTGAGAGTTTTTTTTTCCGATTTGCAGGCATCAAATGCTTCAATTGTCATTGTAAAATGAATATTCATGGGTTACGCGTAACATCCCGCGTAATCTCCCTCCTCGCCGTGACATGCGAGATCTACCCGTTTCCTGCGTCAAACGGCTCGTCATCTCTGTATCTGCCGATCGAAAATGCTTGACCGATCGACGGAGATAAAATCGGCAGGGCCGCGGTGCCTTGGCTCCTATTATTTCGAGAAATTCGTTTCTAATCGGGCGCTACCGGCATCTGCCCATTTTTCCACCCTTACCTGCCGTTCTAACCTCGCCTTCAAAGACAACTGCCATCTTGGGGCGAGACAGTTGTTGCGTCAGGTGGCGGTCGCTGCCGAAAACGGACCGAAATCGCCGGCAGTTAAGGGAACAAGGGTTGACAGACGATAGGACTGAAGGGTTCGGCTACTTTCGATGCACCGGGTTCCGGTAAAGTTGATAACAGGAATTAGGTATTGGTGATTAGCGTGCTGGGGGATGATCGATGTTTCCTTCGTCGTTATATCGTGTAATCGGATCGAAATCGCGATGTCAATAGTTTTGTGCATACAGTAGGAGCTTCTCTTATCTGAAGGCTCATTCTTGTAATATCCTGATACTAAAACATTCTATTATCTACAAAATTTCATTCAAGAACATTATAAAAATAAATGTTCGAATAAGGGAGTTTCTGCTGAATTTAAACTTTGTAAAATATATGGCACGAGTTATGACAGTAAGTTCGTGAAAGAAATGTACATGTACATATAATATTTCTTAGGATAAAACTACTGACTTAGATTAGATCAGAGCCGAAATTTAGATCTTAACTCTTAGTATGCGCAAACTGTAGACGTCGAATTAATTTATATGTTTCAAGATAAATGACAATTCAAAGCAGTGTTAAACGTAATGATTGAGATATTCAGAGAATGAATTCAAAACTCCGGGGTTTCTATTCCTGTTTACGAGGCGGAATACATATTTGTGTTCGAGGATGACAAACTCGCGCCATCCATTTTCGGAGTTTAGGGCGTTTCATTTGATTCTCTTTGCGACGTTGTGACTGTTGAACGTTCGTAATAAATAATGCCCGTCAGCACTGTGGTGCGCCTTAAGTTGCTGGAAACTCTAACCAATCATACGGCAAACGTTCGCTTGACTTGAAGACCATTATCTCAGCTGGACATCCGAGTAATTTTGTACTGTCATTTCGCATCGGACCATACAATTCAAGCTCGCTCGTAATTGATCGATCGAAGGTCGCGCGTGTTTATCTTCCACTGACCCGACGGGTCTAATTAGATTCCACTGTAATCCCTGCTATTGTCATCCTGACAGCTTGAAAAAGATTTCAAAGAAAGCAAACAAATGTTTCCGCAGGCTTCGGTTCGACAACATTAGACGTTAACTTGAAATGGAAAGAATTTTTTCCCTGAACTTCGGTGATTAATTGCTAATTTCTAAGATTATTTGAGACTGCTATCCTACCGGATTACATTAATTCTACATTAATAATTTTACAGTGATCAGAGTGATTTTTTTATTGAACACAAACGATGTTTTTATAAAGAAATATTTTTTCTTAATTCGAAAGCCGGTGTTAAGTAGCGTATCATATATGTAACGCACCTGTTTATGAAAAATAGTAATGTCTGATTATTTCACTTTAAATGGTATTCAACCTTAATGCAATATTTTACAGTATTTTGAAAAATTACATTTGGTTACATGTTCTTGTGTGTTTGTACTTTGTTTTCTACTATATATTTTTTCTTGCCGAGTGCGATTTATGCATCGTATAACCGATACTGAATATAAATCTTCACAACGAACGGGCACAGAAAAGAGCGGTATATGATTGGACACAGTTTTTGACATTTAATTAAATGGTTATTTACATATATTCGAAAGTTGGAAAAAATTGATCGCTTTCTGAAATCATGAAGAATTAAAGTCCATTAAAAAAAAAATCGTTCAGGCCGTTAATTCTGAACGATATGAAACATTTATTTGAAACTCAGTAACCGTCGCATTAGATTGCAAGAAATTCAAACGGTTGCGTAATTCTTCAATAAAACCGCGACGCGAAATCCTTAAAATTTACTGCACCGCCGGAAAGCTCGTTTTCGTGATGCGACGCGACGCGGTCTGATCGTTATTAGAAAATTTACAGCGCGGCTCTGCCGTGCCGGTTCCCGCGACTGTGTTTCTCTCTTAACGATTGAAACAGATCTCGCAGCCTCCTCCAGAAATCCCCGGCCGGCGAGAATTACACAGAACGGCGAACCATGGTATTACGCACCTATTACGTGTCGTGCACGCAAACAGGAATGCGGTCCCGCTGGTAAACCGTTTCGAAAAGTTCGACCGATCTAATCTAACGCCTATCAGCCGTTCGTACGGCTCATTCATAGGCAACAAAATGATATTACCGGCGGCTGGGTATGCGGTTAAAGAAGCGATCAACACTGAACAACGGCGGCCGTTGCGCTCGGTTTACTGTTCCCGCGTCTTCGATCGGTCGCAGATTAAAGCGAGATTAAAGCCCTCTGAGTACTGACACGTTTTATCGTGTGAATGATTGCCTCGCTACGTTTGGCTCTCGAGGATGTTCGTCGTGAGTTCGTCTTCTTGAATTCTTATCTCCTATATCTTTATCTATATCTGTCGCTCTAGAACTGTAAATCAATTTCTAAACTTGATCTCACTTGATTGTTAACAGAAAATCGACCCGTTCGCGCGATTTCCTCGTGATAAAAGTTCTTGTGCACGCGTAGAAAATGAAACATAGTTTCGAATTTAATAAAGTTCTGATGATTAAGGTGTTTCAAACATCTTTTTAATCATTGAACTTCGGATTTTGTGTATGTATTGTAATAATTATGTGCCGAAAAACCGTAAACGCTGTTATATTGTTTGTCGTGTCACTGGAATTACTTATTTTTATTTAACGTTTTTGTTTCTTAAAATTGACTCAAAATATCTTGCATAAACACTCGCTGATTTTCATTATTAATATATCTATTGTACATTTTCCCTCGATGATATTCTCTCATTAAGAGATGATAGTTTGCAAAACACTGTTTCATTCAAACCGCGACTATACAATATTAATCGACGATATTATACAGTACGTGTACTGCGTACAATATGATAATTAATTTGATTGTAATTCAGACGTTTTAAGGGAAAAGCGTAAAAAATGTCTACAACTTGATTTTATACCTATATTTTTTTGTGGTTGATTATTCTGATATTTCCCCGCTGTGTTTTATTCTAGAGTTTGATAACAATAATTAAGCTTCTCGTACATATAATGATAGTAAAATTATTCATTATATGCATTATTGTAATCGCATTATTTCATTGCGATTTTTGTATCAGCGACAAAAACAACTGCGATTTCTATTCATCTGCAGATTCAATGTTATATGTAGATGTTTTTTTCATTGATAATTTGGGTATGTTCTTATATAAAATAATCTAGATTATGTATTCAACAGTATTGTGATTTATGAATTACTATTTAACTGATCAACGCTACAACATGGATGCGATTAATGAAGAATGTGTTAATATTTCTTATTTGTAATATATCTAGTTATAATTTTTACTTGGCTCGTGTTTGTTGCAATTAATATCGTCATAATATTGTCAATATCAATTGCTAGACGTAAGAGCTACAGTAAATTCTCCCTAATTGACGCTCAGATTGTGCAGAAAAATTGACAATTTGGGAAGAAGAGATACGATTAGTGAAGCCTTGCGGCTCGTTTTTATAATTATCGATTGTCAATAACTATAAAAACGAGCCGCAAGGCTGAAATAACAGTATTTCCTCTTCCCAAATTGTCCACTTTTGTGCACAATCTCAGCATCAATTAGGGAGAATTTACTGTACTACGTAGACATTTACTTACTTTCTCAATCCTTTTAACAAGTTCGCAGTAATACAATTACTGCGAACGTCATAAATGCATAAAATCCGCAGTCTAATCATCAGATAATGACCTAAGCCCGGTTAGCTAGCTATGTGATCCTTTGCTCAGTGCGTCCGCTCGTTTTCCATTCCCCTCGTTTACCCCGGAAACATCGGTTTGCTCACGCGCGCGCGATCACCCGAAGGGATCGATCGAACCGCAGGAAACGAGGATCGGATCCGCAGGGCGTCGATCGCGGGAATCGTCACCGTGGATCTCTTGGTTGTCACCGGCGGATTGGAATGCGGTCTAGGTGGTGGCCGATTCGATCGCGGCCATGTCAAGGATGCGGCGCGGGTGCATAGCTGCCCGACTCCCTCTATCTTTCTCTCTCTCTCTCTCTCTCTCTCTCTCTGCTTCTCTCTCCCTGTTTCTTCTCCTCTTCGCTCGGTTGCGATCTTCTTCTTTCGTTTATTAGTTGGCCGAGAGACTGGCGAGTTGTCCGGTGGTTAATTGCGGTGTGCCATGCCGCGTTGCTTGCACGGCGTCGCGGCGGTTATACGGTTAACCATGGCTTAAGCTCGTCGCGTGTACTCTCCGCATGTGGTGTGGTACGCTGCACCGCCTAGCTTGCAACTGTACCGGACCAAGAACGTCTACAGGTAGCTCGAATCTATTTATAGTCAGTCGTCGGCACCGGTGGTCGCCGCACGTAGCCAGTTGCTTTGATCATGCTTTTCGGTTCTTCAGCTGCCCAATTTCTTCCTCGGCCATTCATTTCCGTGTCCATTGTCTTAAGAAGGGTTGCATCTGTCTGTGACAATCATCGCTTGCGCGCTTACGAGGCGGAAATGAGAAGATTGGTAGCGATCTCGTTCTGTTTAATACTCATCGATAACGAATGGTTCCGCTTAAGCCAATAACGAAAATACTAGTAATTTGTGAGGTTTGGATAATAGATGTCATCGAAGAACCAAAATGGCGGACTGCGTTCGGTGCAGTTAGATTCCGTTGATTTTTCTAAAGGCTGTCATTAGGAAAGGTTATACAGATAATACAATATATAAGAAAATATAATTACTATAAGATAGTACCGTAATAACATAGTACCGTAATAACATAGTAAAATAATTTTCACTATGTGCCAATATAGTAATAATAGTAGTGGTAATAATACCAATACTGGTAGACTCTAGGCTAGTGTTTATAGTTGAGACTTACGTCCCTGATTGAATTATATTGTTCGTAACCTGTCTTGGCATGCAACTGCAGTCAACAGTCTTAAGCCAACTGTGAATCAATCAGAACTACGATGACAATAATAGAACAAGCGACGTATGAAAATTAAGTGCACGAAAGAAAACTAAATATCTGTAATTTGTACCATTGCCGAAGTACGGTTATGCTGGCGTATTCTATCGAATTGTAGCTAATTTTTTTTTCTCTAGAAAAGCGATTTGAGCTACACTGACGATTATACTACGGATTTATTGTACAGCCGAGTAAACTGAATAGTTGAAATATAAGACTGTGAAGAAATTAGATGAATTTATAGAAATTACTATCACAAGAGTCACATTTCTCTTCTCAACTCTTGTTTCTTACACTTGCCATAGAAAATTCTGACTTTCCGTAATGATCCGCAGTCTATTTGTAATCGTTAGAGCTGTTTATTCAAGTACATTGCAGGCACCCGATGTTCGTCTAATCAAACTAGGTGAATTAAAAACTGGAGCTAGAGACATAAAACGAGAAGTTGCCGCTGAGAAATGCAACTTTTTCTGACATCCGAACTTTTTGCGTCTGATATTCCGAGGAAATAAGAGACTCGCGAGTCCGAGTATCTAGAAAACCGATTTTTTTTTACATGGTTCGGCCATCACGTCTGAGCGTATAACGAACAATTTAAATACCATCGAAATCAAGAGAACCTAGAAACGCTTGGGTCTTATCTGCTCTCCCGCTTCCAGCATCAGGCCGAGCCACACCTGGCCCCGATTGCGTCCCACCTATATATCTATTCCACTTGCGAACCTCCTCAACTATGCGCTCGTTCAGGCAGCTGGCCGAGGCTATCTGGTCGCGTACTCGCCGGCTACTCGCGGTATCTGCGACGCGGAAAGTACACCAGATGGATTTACTGCGGAGCACGATCGGTTTTATTGGTGCTCCGCGGAGAGCAGCTTCGGCCATCTCTTTCGGATCACCCTTCCGAGTCGTTAACTTCCCTTGAACGGGACAGGTGAAAGATAGCGGCGATGGCCTCGCCGGTAGCCGCGGCATTTTTCCGCGGATTTTTCACCATAAAACGCCGGCTATCTGTCCGCCGTTCCCAAAAACGAAACTGTCTGTCGCTTCGTTTTCTGATCGCCTTGTTGCCACGTTCTCCTCAGTTAGATACCGCCGGATTCTTACAGCGTTTCTAGCTCGCTGTTTGACCAGCCGACTTTTTTCCGCGGTTGCGCGCGCGTTTTCAGCCGGAATTACTGTTCTTACGGGCCCGAGCGAGATAAATGTAGCTTGATGGACGAATCATGAGGTTTTAATGGCACCCTGCCGCTCATTCGGCTCTCCGAGTGGTTATTGCTCCTGGCTCGGGCTGAAACCGCTACAGCTTCGTTTCCCGCAACGGACGCGTTACATTCGAACCTTTGAACCGGTGGCTATCGCCCTTTCAAAACCGATCGCTTCTTTTGAACGAGCTTTCGTCTCACTGTTAGCGCGCAATGATCGCTTCATTCGCGGACGCAAAGCGAATCCGGTAATTCCGCGGACTCGATAGTCTCATCGAACTTGTTACTTGTCTTGGTTCGTTTCAACGAGTTTGCACGGCGTCGTTATCGCCGAACAAAGTAGGTTTCCAGCGGATTTCCATCGAGCAGTAATTTACGATCGCGCTCGAGCCGCGAATTTAACGACTCGTCGACTCTGACGTGGAATCAATTAATATTATCGAGATCTGGGAACGTGTCAACCACGGTTGTTTCCACGATCCCTATCTGCACTGAAATAATTCCCAGGCGGCGGAAGCAACGATCGCAGCCGCGGGCGTACAGCTCGCGACCGCGCGTGACAGGTGGCTTTTAGACTGCGAATTTTTTCGATTGACACTTTTCGTTAACGTTCGCTAATGTCACGATATTATAGATCATGAAGCTTTATTGCACTGGTTTCCTGCCGACTGCGACCGATCGGTTACTCGGCGCGAGTCTTTTTTCCCCGAGCCGGAACCCGTTTTACCCTGAAAACAGTGACCGGTCCGGCTACGACCGGCCACCTGCACAATATGCAAATGCGCGACAGCTAATTTCTAATTCGCGACCGATTCGATGGCGAACAGCGTGTATCGCTCCCCTCCTTCGCCGAGATAAAACGGTACAATCGCGCAACCTTTGCCGTCTTCTTCGGGAGATAACGCTTCCCCGGAGGCGATACCTTGTTGTAATCTCACGCTGGCTGGCTACTTTTAAATGCGAAGGTAATTTATTGGATGCTCCGAGGAAAATGGTCGGAAGACTTATTAGCTGCGCGATGGCATACCCTTGCACTTTGCACTCGTAACAATCTACTGTGCTGTACAATGCTTTAAGTTTACTTTCTGTTTGGTTTGTTCAACGTTGCTTTCTTTCAGTTAGTTACGTTTTCATGAACGAATTTATACAAGTGGATGTTATATACTTGATTTCTGTTCCGTAGGATATTAGATATTAGAACGCGAAATAGAAATTGTTTTACAAATCTGCATCCCTGTTTCCCTTTACTATCGTTACGATTGGATAGACGATTATCATTTACGTATGATTTATAGACACATGCCAGAGAAGCGACATGTCAAATGTACTAGACTTGAAATCATTTTGTGCTTAAATAATTTTTAAATAACTTTTCCATTTATCGGAACTGAACTTATTTATTTTACGTGTATGTGCAATAAGATAAAGGAGACTAGTTTGAAGTTAGGTTAAGAAGATGTGTTAAGAAAACTTAGTGAAACTTAGTGAAACAATAATAAAATCATACATACAAATTATTTATTTAACTTAACTTCTTTTTATTGATATTTGGAAACTTGAAATTTTATACAAGTTATTAATACCAATAACGTTAATTGTTTGTTGCATTTTTAACGAACTGTGAAACACTTACATTTAGTATTGTGAAGAAAGCTTTCGGTAGAGTCAGGAGAGTCAGATATAGTGTGTTTGTTTGCGACGATATATCTAATAAATAAGCACAACAAAATAGAAAGCGTTATGCAATACCTGCTCAGAAAAAGTATAAACATTATTTATAAATGAAAGAATTTAATGGGTTGTCTGAATATTGCCGGCATATATCACTGATTACAGTGATGTAAAACAATGGAACAATGGTGTTTACTTCCCACGGTGCCGGTAATATATTTAAATAATACCTCGAGCTGAATATATAAAAAAACTGTAACCTGAATTAAATTTTTTCTGAACGATGAATATTCAAATTACAAAGAGCACAGAAATGGTACCGTGCACGACACCATGATCGTGTTGCGATGGCAATAGATAACTGGAAAGAACATTGTAATACATAACTGAAAGAACATTATTCACGCAGAAATGATAAATGGATAAAATTCTCCAAAGCTTTTAATTTAAATTTTCATTGCAGATTCACAGAGCTTGTTCTGATAATTTAGAGTTTCCACATGGAAGATCGTGTGGAAAACAAATTTAATCAACACTGCGAAAATATTTTTCTACTAAAACTACCAAACCTGTCAAAATGATCTCTCAAAATGGTCTCTGATTTTTTCTTTCACAGCTACTGGAATTATAAAAACGTTTCTATGAGAAATGTTTCGATTTTCTTAAGTTAAAAACAAAGCCATGAAAACGTTAGATGAATTTAAAGATATTATATTATCTTCAACTTGTTACTATTATGAAAACAGGAAAGACATCTTCATCTGACTTACATTTCTTAGAATTAACGTAGGCAATTTTTATTTTGCATAAACATCCGGAGCCTGATCATAATAAAAATCGTCCGAGGTTTGAGTAAATCCAATCTTATCGTTATCAAACAGTATACATTCTTCATGTTTAGGGCTCGATAGTTCTAGTGTTCAATTTCCATCACAAATTCAGAGCTTATTCATAGAAAACTTGGAATTTTCCCATGAAAAGTGGTAAAAAGATAATTTTGATAAAGACTGCGCGAAGTAAGAACACGAAAACTGTCACCGCACAGCTGTCACGGATTGGTAATGCGACAAGTGGCTCTGCCGTTTTTTCGTCGTTCGGGGAGGATTCGCGGGAATGCTCGAACCTGTTCTCGTGCGCCTACTTCTGCGGGGCCCACACATCACTCGGATGTAGTCATCTGTATCAATCAGGGAGTCGGTACGAGCTTATACACTTTCTTGCTCGGCTCGATATGTACACGCGCGCGGCGCAGTTAACTCCAATCAGGCTCGATTGCATCGGACAAGTGGAATAATTGTTGCCGCGCGTCGCTTATTGAATTATTAGGAACGACGATGCACGATCTGCTCCGTAAATAAGCGTCCTCCTCGATCTCGATATCTTCGCGCACTTCGATTCGCAATTTCCCGCTGACCGATCGAGGAAAATCGCCCTGTTAACAAATGAGCCGGAACGAGACGTCGATATCAGAGTGGGTGCGCTCTTTCATCGATTCCAATCGCTTCTGCTGAGAATAAACTTTTTTGGTAGCAGAAAATTACAGTAGTTTGATTTCGCTTTGAAATAGAACGAAACGTTTGTTCATTATGCGGAAATTATTGTATGAGATCATGTGATTTCAATGGTCGTTCTATACTTTCAGAACTTGATACAATATTTAAAAAATTGGTTCTAGTATTGTTATTTATAATTAGTTTATCATTAGGAGTACAAATATTTGAGATTTTATTACAGCTTTCATAAAATCTTGATTAGAGTAATTAAGTTTAGTTTTACCATTTGAATGTATGTCTAATTAGACCACCAATTTCACGGATTTATGACAGAAATGAAAGAAATGTTGATTTACATGCGCAAAATTTCTCCGACACTCTTCAAAAGTATGATCATTGAAATGAAATCGGACTATGTTTAATTGAACATATCGCAATAATGATAGGTTTAGTGCATTAATGTTTCTTGGTACAAGAATTGAAATTTTGGCTAGTTCTCATTTTTACAACATAATATAAACAGATCTGTAATTGTATAGAGTTCTACTTACGATAGCGTACATTTTGAATTATCTTGGGAGTAAATTCTAATTTCCATAAAGAACGATACCGATTGCCTGCTATTACAGTGCAGCACACTCAATATCGCGAACGTACAATAAATCGCAGAAGGGATACACTTGAAACTCGAGCTCCTATAAATCACACTCTAATGTGACGGAAATCCAATCTTTCATCGAATATGTAATAACTAATTAACTTGCGGCACGAGTCGCGACGATTTCTTCGCAACGATCATCAAGCCGATACTAGATCACCAGAACGAAGCGTTGGGTATAAATCTACCACTAATTTCTCGCGGATTTAATTGGTTACGGCTCATTGAGTGGTAATGAGGAGGTATAGAGGCTCCGCAATGGATTTAGAGACGGCGATAGAAGCACTCCGCCATCTTTCAACACGGATGCACGAGAACGATCCGAAACGTTCGTTCACGGGACGCAGAACTTGCGATAATGAATTCCTATGGAACGCAAATATCTTTTTCGGATGTAGAATTTTTTCGTCTTAAGAATGTAGGTTTCATAAAATTTCAGGCGTCTAGCTCAGACACTTTGTTACAAAGACAAGTTAAATAAATTATGAAGTTGCTATAAATTAACTTGACTCTACATTATCTTAACAATAAATTTGATCGGTAAACAATATACATGTTAGTAAAATTTGTCGTACGTCACTGTGATTATCACCCACTCAAATATTAACTACAAAATTTTCCAAAATTTTGGCGAAGGAAATATTAAATTTTGAATATCATTGTGTTCTTACCCTGCAATTCAATTGAAAAAAAGGTATAATACAATTATTGAAATTATAAAAACGCTTTTACCGGAAACCATTAATAAAATTTATTCAGCCGGACATATATTAATATAAAAATTGCAAAATATCTAAATAAATTGAGTTTTGTCATTTTTATAAGGTAACACGTACGAGTCACTTTAAAGGTTCGGTTCGGTTAGTGTAAAAAAATACAAAATTTTGATGTATTAATTTGAACTTATTAAAATTGTTCAAAACGGAAATAAAATTGTGCTCGGCACTTACGTCTTGCAACTGATGCAACTGATGCCGTTGTTTAGTTATAATGTAACACATGTGGATACAACAATGAATAGAAATGAATAGAAACAATAATTACGTGGCTCTTGTGTGCGTTCTATACTTTTACGAGTCGACAGTTCGTATAGCATGGTAAGTGCGTAGAGAATTTTTGAGTCAGAAATCGACCATTACCTCCGCGCACGACGGCCATAATCGGACAGAGTTTACTTTCCCGTCGCGCGTGTTATTTAAGCATGACAAAATCACAGCATAAAGTCAGCGATGCGTGTCAGAAGTCTCGTGAGCCGACGTGGCATTGCATTCGTGCACCGTCAAAACACGAAAATCGCGCTAATTTTAGAGTCGCCGCCGGTTTTAATTAATGTCCTCTCTAACTCGAGCTGCAAGCGCACGCGCGCGCGTTCTTGCCTCTCTCCGCGCCGGTGCAGCATGCGATGCATCACGCGGTGCAGCATGGAATGCGTGCGCGTCAAACGTGATATATTCCTGATGTTTCGATTTAAAACTGTTTACCGCGCCGGGATAGCATGCTCGGTGCCCCCTTGTTGCGCGCCATGAAGCACTTCATGTTGCATCGCGTCGATCGGGTCAGTCCATTAGGAATCATAAAAGCGTGTCAATCATCTTGCGTGTATTAAAATCAACTTCCTGCGCCACGCTGTACGAATTCCGTGCCACGCTATCCAATAATGACCACGTTAATTCCTATCCACTCATTGAAATCTGCTGTTTTCTCCCTTTTTGTTTCCGATACGCCTTGCTTTCGCGCGCAACTACTAAAACCTTTTCCGGCTTTGCGAACATTCGAAAATTGCGGGTTTCAGATCAAGCATCTTCATGCACGTATGGTATATTAACTTTGTGGTATATTTAATTCGAAATTCAAAATAGTGTTTCTGACTTGCAGCATTTTCATTATTATGCAAGATGTCCTAAAAAATATGGTACTTCCGGGAAATGAAGGATTCCTGAGGCCATTTGCAGTAACTTTTTCCTTAGCACAAATGCAACCCACCGTTTTGTTTACGAGTTATTAACAAAAAACAGTGACCAATGAAAGGCAAGATCAGGTGACGTGAGACGGCCGAGCCAATGAACGGAACTGTTCAGCGGCTTCGTCCGCTCGTTGGCTCGGATGCTTGTTCCAGACGAGCTGGCCTCTCATTGATCAGTGTTTATCTTTAATAACTTGTAAACAAAGCCACGGATTGCATTTTCGGTGAGGAAAAAGTTACTTTAAATATCCTCAGGAACCTCTCATTTCCCGGAAGTACCATAATTTTGGGACACCCTGTATAACGTAGTGCATTTTATACATAGGCAATTGAATTCTGTGACTCGTGCTGCAATTACACTTTCAACAGTTTTATAAAATAAAACAAATTTGGTAATATTAAAATTATTTTAAAACGTGATATGACAATTTTTAGCGGTGCTTTGGAATCACCGCTCGACTGCAAAGGATTAACAGTTAATAATTAATGAGAGTGCTTTTGTATTCTGACTAAAAGTTAGGCATCGTTTGTAAAATACAGAAAATTGTTTTCCTCTATAATATTTGGAATACAATACTCAATAAGTGGATTTATTGTGCAGATTTCATTAACGAAATTTCTTTCTGTGGACAGTTCTATGTGGAAGCATATGTACCAATTATAATGTTTGTCGATTTATTATAATATGTATATTATTTATAATAAATGACATATAACATTAATTCCCAAAAAGATCGATAAAGGACTAGTTACAATTACTCTAATTACCAAAAAATCTGCTCATTTGTTCAATATCCGTTATTATTTGTCGATGAGTGTTAAATAGCGTTTATTATACCTTATATATGAAAAATGTGTAATTATAGTTTTGCAATTAAAGTATATCTTTCTTTTCTCAAATTTATTGAAAAGAAGACAATTCCAAATATTCCGTAGTTTTAATTGTTTTCATCAAGATGGTGTTGTATCGCCTGACTATATCATTGTGAAAAACTATTATACTAGGTATTGTTCATTTGTTTCTGGAGAAATCTATATTTCGCGAAACGATTTAAAAAAAAGGCCAATAAAGAGTTTTCCAAAATTGAACGGTACAGTAAATTCTGTCCAATTGTCCATCAGCGTGTAAACCAATGTGGACAATTTTGGAAGAGGAGACACGATTATTCGAGCCTCGTGGCTCGTTTTTATACTCGCCGATTGTCAACAACTATAAAAACGAGCCGCCTCCTATGTTGTTCATTTTTGTTTACAAGATGAGGGACAATTGGAAAGAATTTACTGTATATATAGTCGTTACAGGTGAAGCAGGAAATTCAAGTCGCACTGTGAAACGAGGCGCGAAAAGTTACTGATAGGAACAATATTGCAAGGATCGAGTCGAACGTCGCGAAAGTAGCATGCAATCGAATATCCCGGCAGTTTTGTTGTCGCGACATTTCCGCGAGGACCCGATCCGGTTCCCGTTTGCTTTGCATATCCGTGCGAAGAGCGAAGGTATCGTTTTTCCCGTGCATCGAGACGAGTCCCGGTCACGTGCCGTGGTCGATCTTTAACGGCCGCGCTCAACGTACCATGTTCTTCCAATGGTGCATGCACCTGATACCTTCGAGTCGCACTTGTTGCACAGCCCGGCATTACCACCACACTAATTCGTACTGTGACCGTTTCCTACGGTAATGCACGTACCGACACAGAAAATATCCGGTCATTTATGGGGGTGAACGCTACACCTGCCGTCGGAACTACGAATGGGGGTTTCGAACAGAGACGCGTGACCAGGAATGTAAATTGTCACTTCCGGTTGACGAATAATTGCACCCCTCGCATGCACGTTTTTTTTTCGTGACAATAAGGAACGGATCGTTCGGAGAAATCTGACAAGGGTAATTGAGTGAGGAGGGGTTGGTCGTCACTTTTTGCGACAGTTCAGGTGGATTTGATCGAGCGATATGTTTGCAGAATGCTATAATTATATTTTCAAACTAAAGAATAATCAGAGAAGTAAGATATATATATATATATAAGCGAGTAGGATGGAGTGTAATAGAAGATGGAGTCAAAAGTCTCTAGTATTAGTGTCATTTCTTTCTTTCACTATACGTGAATGTGGTGTTGCCTACAAAATTAACATAATTCAAGTAATAAAATTGAAATTGGAAAGTTAAAATTTGCCGCAACAATAGCTGCTTTAACCTCAACGCAGTCAACAAATTTTCATAAAGTGTATTTTGAAATAAAGATTTCAATGTGAACAAACAGTAGTTAAAATATGAAAAATTTCCACTTCGCCTAGAAGGGTGTTACAAAGTGATTAGAATTGCTTATGTTATGATCTTCAAATACTTTCTTCGAACATGCACATCTTAGAACGGTGATCCTACAAAAAGGTATATTCTAAACTCGTTGATCTTTTCTGTTATAAGTTTAGGAAATGTATTATGTTGAACAACAGGTGAAATAATTCCTTGTACCTGTGTTTGAGCTGTCTACATTTAAGTTGTACTTTTGTTGAAATGTTAAGCTGATTTTAATTAATACTAAATATATTCTTGTGGATGCTTGAGCTTCCCATCTCGCCGCTGAATATATGTACATATTTATTATAAAGACTCAGAATGCAACTGTTTATTTACAATAACAATAATTAACAATTATAACAATAAGTTTCTAGTATACCGTCAATTGTTAAATGTTAAGCGTAATTTCTTTCTGGATCGATCTCCCGATCTTCTTTTTGTCAACAACTATTGACCAGAAACTACGATCTCGAAACGCAGGTGATATCACAAATCTTTGTGATACCTTCAGAATATCCGAGGTGGACGCAACTTTAATTCGCTATGTTGTTTACGGAAATTAGAGTGTTACGTTCAATAGGTCTCTGCACGAGAGCCACAAATCGTACCTAAATTAACATATTATTAACCCCTTATACTACGATTTCTTTCACAGCTACCTTGATTAGCACTTCTTCGTTATTAATAATTTCCTTCACAGAATGAGAATATTTATTTCTCGCGTGTCTCATAACAAAGGAATCAAATTTCGTTTCGTTTCAGGAGGAATGAATAACATTCATATTTAGTGGATCATGTATGAAATGTTCATTATGAGCTGCGATAATGTGAGAAATCATAGCGCTTCATAGTACCTATGTTAATTAACCAATTTTGCATGAATGCGAGGACTTCGAAGAAAACTATTAGCACACAGGTGATCGACAGGAATTGCCAGTGTTGTCCAGCGAAACGTGAGAACGAATCTCCCCGGCGTCCCAGAAATCGACAGAAAAGTATTTAGCCACGGTAAGTGGCGGACCATGTAGGAGGATACGGCGAACAGTGGTGCGCACCCGATACTCGCCGCTTGTTACGCGTGGTAGGTACGTCACCACACTCTCCAACGAAGTGCACACGCAGTTTTCCCACGGAAATTTCCGGCAATTTACGAAACGTTCCAACGCGCGTCTCCACGACGTGCCAAGGTCGCCTCGCACGACGCGCCGTAACACTTTCTCGAGGCGTGTCGGACCGCGATGCTCCTTTTCGCTGGGCAGGGATAGAGCCGCAAGTCTGAAACGTGACAAATGGAGCTGATAATCGGAAAACGATTCGGTTCGTCTAACGGTTTCAATCAAGTCGCCGACACACAAGCTTCGAGGACACTGTTTTAACCCACCTGCACCACGATTTCGATGGTGCGTATGACCTGCGATTTACTACTGTGATCAAAAAGTAAGGTGAAATTGTCATTTAAAACTCCCGGACATTAGGAAGGCAGGCAATTGTTTTTTTCCTAGGTTGGTAGGACTGTCTATAACAATTGCCAAGCGTCTGTTTGTTAAAAGGTTTAATTATCTCCGAGTTACACGTGTTTTAGTAAACGACCAAAAGTGAATTTTTCGATTTTTACAATGGGTGATTTTGTTGAGCAAAGAATTTGCATCAAATTTTGTTTGCGGAACGGATATTCTTGTGCGGACACGTTGAAAATGTTGCGGAAGGCCTTTGGTGATCAAACTATGGCACAAAAAAACATTTATAAGTGGTACAACGAGTTCAAAGCGGGCCGAGAACGCGTTGAAGACGAACCGCGCTCTGGACGACCATCAACGTCTACCGACGAGGGCCACGTCCAAAAAAATCGAAGATTTGGTGCTTGAAAATCGTCGACTGACAATGAGAGACCTCGCTGATAGTGTTGGAATATCATTTGGCTCAGTCCAAACCATTTTGAAGGATGTTTTGTGTCTCAAACGCGTCAAGTCTCGATTGGTGCCATGTCATACTGCATTGGTTCTTCGCGACTTTTTTGCCAAAAACTCGACTCATATCGTTCCGCAACCACCGTATTCGCCTGATTTGGCTCCGTGCGACTTCTGGTTATTCAGCAAACTCAAAAAGCCAATGCGGGGACGCCGTTTTGACACGATTGAGGAGATAAAAACCGAATCGAAGAAGGTCTTGAAGGCTATACCGGAAAAAGACTATTCCGACTGTTTCGAGGACTGGAAAAAGCGTCGGAAACAGTGCGTTTTATCGGACGGGGATTACTTTGAAGGGGATGAAATTGATTTGGAAGAATAAATAAAGAATTTGCATTTTATAAACAAATTCACCTTACTTTTTGATCACAGTAGTATAACGACGACCCGATCGTTGCGCCTATACCACACAATCGGTAATAAATAAATAGAAATCAACTTGCAAGGTACATTTCTCTTCGAAATGTAAATGGGTTCAGGAGTTCCTCGAAATCCGTTCGCACTGGTGGTAGCGTTAATACTCGGATGATGAAATTGGATCTACTTTTAGCCAATGTTGTAAACTATTCTTCGAAAGGGTCGTCTTTTTTAATGGAGATTTTGAAAAAGTACGTTCAAGTATATTTGTGCTCAACCCTTGTAAATTGTTCAAGAAATACACTTACCGACAAAAGTTAAGAAACAACGTATTTGTTTGATACATTTCGGTATATTCTCTATCTTCTAAGATACATAGGTTGGAACTGAAAATAGCATAATTAAATTGAATCGAAGAAATAAGACAAAAGCTGCGCGACATAAGTTAAGAAACATACATCGCTTAAGTTATATAATCACTTTTAATGAAAAACAGCGATGTGTTAATGTCTTCTTTATTTCTGAATTCTTCTTTATTATTATCGCTAAAGTATATCTGTTGAAACAATTTCATAACAAATTATACGTAACACCTAGACAGCGGATCGTTATGCAAAAACTATCAGCATCAATTATGTAAAAATGTGGGTGGATGAAATTACGTGTCTCTCTCTCTCTAATAATTTTAATAAGATGAAAATGTTCTATCACTGTTCATCCTGATTTCCATAAATGCATGATATTCAGTAATTGTTAGGTAGTGCCACAATTCGTTCTGTTTTTTTTCAGTTTAAAGACACAAAAACGGGGAAATCTCATGTACAGTTAAAAGATGTTCGCATGGATTTTAGCGGCAGCGTGCGCTGCAAGTTGTAAAACGCGTAAAACCCACGGTCATCATAGTTGACCGAACGGTCTCAAAAGCCGTGACCGGGGTTTAATATAGGAGCGTCCGCCTCCAGACTGTTATCGCGCTCGTAATTATTGACGTAACAGTATTAGCAGTTCGGAACGAAAGGGGCCGATAAGGCTGAAGCGCGGAAACGATGATCGGCGTTAGAGAAGAGTGAGCAGACCAATGCAACGGCTACGTGGTCGGTATCAGGTGCAGGGCGTAGGATAGGCAAGGTAGGGTAAGGCGAAGTGAACGCGGCCGTTGCATCGACAACACACGTGAATGAGGTCTACTCTCTCTAACGTGTACACGATCGGACCGAACGTCGATCGGGTATCGCGCGGCATGCAAGGAGGCGGGTCAAGATTTATCTAGCAAATAACCTCCTGTTGCTCGCACGTACCATATGTAGCAGAAGTTCCCGACCATTTGCAGCGGCTTCCCTGTGCTGCGAAACTAACCGTTTTTAAAAGCGGGATCGCCTGCGAGTGCATACAACATTCTACTTGTGAAACGGTCAATTCTTCTAAGAAAAATTCTGCTATGAATAATCGTATAATCGTAGATTCAAACATACATTATGTATATAAAAATAGTACCTAGTGTTCGTTGTATCGCGCTGTGATGCCGTTCTAATTTCGGCGTCGTTGAAGGGCGTAAATCTTCAACTCAGGATTTCCTGTGACAACGCGTATCAAAACGAATTCCCTACAACCTGGTCGGGTTCTAAGGATATTAAATTAGATGAATGAACACACGATGTTTGTAACACTTGTAACTTTATTTCACTTTCTACACGGTTAACCCTTTCGCTACGGCAGCTCCATCCGCCGAAGCACCGTCACCGAACGGAAACTCGCTCCGGAAATATGCACGGCGCGCGTGGTTTCTGTATATATGTTGTTCAAGTCTTGAATAATAACTGTGCCGAATAAAACAATCGTTGCTCCGATGTGACAAGTATATTTACATTTCTAATTTAAAAAGGCCAACGTCGCAATCTTTGCACTCGTACCGCGAATCCGTTCTTTTATCATTTTTGCTACAAATTACACATCCGCGTCTTCTGTGTACACTTCATTTCGATGCCGCATATATGCGGCGCTCGGCGCGAAAGGGTTAAACTGTGGACGGTAGAACGAAGGGCTAAGCGGTTGAATTGGCTGTGTAGTTCGACTGATCAAGAATGACCACGTGAGTGCTGGATGTTGTGTGTTTTATAATGTCGGTGTGGGTGTGTGCTGTCTCAAAAATGTGCTGATTCGTTGATGCTATTTTCGATGTGATTGTCTAGTTGGTTCGAATTCCGCCCCCGTGGATCCCGTTGCAGGAAGGTAACATTGTGGGGGATGGTTGATCCTCGCGTTGCCTTGTGTCTGCGAGTTCCGTAACTCTGGGCAATGGTAAACGGAAACTAAAGAACTTAATGTTGGAATTTGGCATGCTAGGCGAAAATGGCAATATCCATAAAGGTATTGTCTTCGGATTTCTTGGGTTTAGTACTTGTCGTATAATCGGAAGGAGAGATATTTTACGACACGGATTGCTAGAGATGTGGCTATCGTACGTAACTCGCACAAATGATGGACAAGAAAAGAATAAAGTAATAAAACAATTAGGCCGGTTCGGGTCGGCCGAACACCTAGAAATTCTCATTCTAAAGTTTCGCGGTGCATGCATCGGAAGAATTCTTTTCTATATAATTAGGCACCACTGTGATCACTTGTGATGCTGACTTCGATCGCGATCGATCAATCATTGCGTTTACAGCAAGCGTTTATATTTGTCGACATCAAGTGTGTTCCGCGATTTTTATGGTGGAAAAAGCTGTCGAGCAAATAATTCTCGCATTTCATAATTAATATAACTATAATTCTAAATTGTTATAAATTAGTTATAATAACTAACGAGTTATAATTGCTAATCGTTAATCAAATCGCTTTTGCTTTATGTTCATAAAACACATTTGATGCCTTTCGATTCCCTTGCGATAGAAGCTCTTCTATATGAATAGACAATGAAACATAGTTTTGAATTTGATAAAGATTATACGGTTTGAGACGGTTCTTTCTTATCGTAGTATGCTTGTGACATATGTCGCCATGACTATTAACGAGTTAAGCTATGAATAAGTATATATTATATTTATTGATATGAAGCTATAGTTTATATTGTATTTAGTCTTTCAGTGTTCTCTGAAATAAGAGATGGCAATTCATAGAATCTTTCCTTTCATATAATAGTACAGTAATTTCTCCCTATTTTGCGTTCAGATTGCGCACAAAAATGGACAATTTGGGAAGAGGAGATACAATTATATAGAGAGCCTTATGACTTGTTTTTATAGTAATCGATTGTCAACAACTATAAAAATGAGACGCAAGGGTCGAACAATTGTATCTCCTCTTCCCAAATTGTCCATTTTTGTGCGGAATCTGAGCGCGAATTAGGGAGAAATTACTGTACTATTTTTCATAGGTCTTAGATTAATCAGTACAACCCACGTATTTCAACTATCTTCGGCATGTGTTCATCTGCTTGTGTTCAAAAATAAGTGTTCTTCCAGAAAACATTGTTAGAAGTTGCATCACTTTCGTCCGAATTGTGTGATATGGTCGTTGCCATGAACGCGTAAAGTCTACAATCTAATAAATATCTGGATCCGGTATTACAGAAGTAGGCGCATGAACGATGTCAACAAACGATCGGACAGAGGGAGAGAGTATGCACATTGCGGGTTTCCTTGAAATCACCAACAATGTTCACGTCGACACGATCTCAGCGACACCGCATCTCACCGACATTGTTTATATATCGACGCGCAGAAATCACCGACAAGAATGTTTACATCGACTCTCGTTTTACTAGCACAGATGTTATTATCGCACTTCGTGAGATCGTGTCGGTGAAATAATTGTTGATGATTTCAAAGTAACCCGCATACTATGGCAGCGGTGCGAGCTTCAGACACTTTCCCGCGATTTTCTCGAGCAGCGAGTAAACTCGGGCAATAACTCGATGCTACGCAAACATGTTATAGCATCGTCTTGGACGAAAGTGCAAGTAAGGACGGTGCAATTAAACAACCCCACGGGCCGGCGTCGTGATCCCATCATTGAGGAGCGACGTCCGTGGGAACATTTTCTCGGTTGAAATGGGTCGCGACAGCGTTTAATTATCGCCTTCGGATCGAACCAGCTTTTCCTCGTGATCCACGCGAATTCTCGGTTGGATCACGAAAACGACAGAGCACGCACCGCGGAAAATTCTCACGGTGGATTAACACCGGCTAATTGGAGGTGCAAGCCGCGATAATATGATGGCCGCGATAGAAATGCTCCCCTTTGATGAAGACCGGGGACCCACGAGGGGACCCAATAATGACTCGCGATACTTCAGGGTCCGAGTCGGGTCTTCGATACGATTCGATCTGGTGCAATGTCCCCTCGGTGACCGGCAACAGTCACGGCGAACCGAAAGGGAACCGAACGCCAGATTATCTCTCGTTGCTATATTAATTAAGATCCTTTGTTCGCCGCTTACCAGCCTTGTCTCTTTACCTTCTAAGATTCGCATTCATCGGTCGGGAACTCGAGCACTCCGTGCACGGAATTCAGTTCCGGCGTAGATAGCGAATAGACGGTCGCGAAACTTGCAAGCGATGAATTATGATCGTTTGGTGAGCTAGTGGTTTAAGCGAACAGTCGGAAATGAAGTGAAACGTTAGGCGTACAGATTTAGTCGTGGCTCGCGCAATTGATTTATATTTTCTATTAAAAGTAGTCGCTATCTTAATGCTTTAAAAGTGAAGATGGAGGTGAGAATAAAGAAATGATTCCCGATTCTACTTGCTTTATATTTTAATTATTTGTGACTAAAGCCTTGAATAAACTATTTCACGATTGATAATGATGAGGGTGAATTGTAAAATAATTAGAAATGTTTTCGTAGAGATAATCAATGTTGTTATCATCAAATGTACAGATTAATACAGGGTGAGAGTCGGAATTCGTAGCACAACCGAGCAGAGGATGATTCTACGTGAGAATCAGGGGCTCCGATTTTGAGAAAAAGTTGACTTTTTTTAAAGTTTGTACATCTTGGTAAAGGATTTAGTTGTTGTCTATTCTTCTACCGCAGTTGCCTTCGCCCGAGACAGTGTTTACAAGCATTGACAATGATGGAAACATTCCGTTTTCTACTGTCCCTTGCTCAGAAGAAGTCAGTTGTTTTGGGGGTGGGGCAAGGGGAGTACTCTGCTCGCTCCGCTTCACCTGCACAACCGTAGTCCCCACTTTTCTATGACCTGCCGAAACCCACTACTATTGGTAAACGAGAAGACCCACAAGCTAATCGACGCGAAAAGCAAGGGGGATTGGATGTCCGCTCCACCCAATCACTTCTCTTGCTCAGCGTGTAACTTAGCCAATAATACTCAAAAGTCTGAAAATTGGAAAAGGCTAGGTGAAGCGATTCCCCTTGTCCCTTGCGTCATTTAGTTTATGCGTAGTGTTTCAGTTTTTTGTTTCCCGATATTACCTTCAGGTTCTTAACGTTATACGTTAACGTAGGCGTAAGATCATATGATACAACATAAATATAAGAAATATATGTATAGTATACGGTAGGTTTGCTGTATAATTCAATGAAAAGTCAATCAAGATGCTAATTAATAATCAATAATTACAAATAATTATGTGTTCATCAGAAGAGTCTGAAGTCAATAGCAACCACGGGGGGACGAGACGTGACGGGAGTCAGGAGGTGTTGTTTGTTCTTATTCGGCCGAACTCGAGCCCCTCGTTTCGTGGAAATTCAGTATGACGGATAATTTGGGGCTGATAGGAAGGGATCATTTCTGCCAGTAGAGGGGAAACACGTTTATCCTGCTTTTGCGAGGGCGTTAACATGGCTGGGTTGGTGGAAATCAGTCCTACATTTTTCTCAGCGGACTTCTGAGCAATTGACAGTACGTAGATCGCAACAATTAATGTTCGTAAACACTATCTCGGGCGGAGGCAATTGCGATAAAAGAATAGACGACAACTAAATCCTTTAGAAAGATGAACAAACTTTAAAGTCGATTTTTTCGAAAACGGAGACCCGGATAAATAATGTTATGCCGAATTTTTTTAAAAATTTTTTTCACGTAGAATCGCCCAGTTCTCTTTTAGATCAAAATCTTTAATAGAGGAAGTATAAATTCTCGTATACATTCTGACTATTAAATATGTAAAATATAGATTTCCCCATTTAAAACTTGTTTTGGAACATTAACATATAAATAGTATGATTGAAATAGCGAAATAAAATTTTCTGAAAGAAATCAATTATTTTTGCTAACTGTAAATTGTCGCTGGAATTCCGTTGAACGTTGACGTACGCATTCATTAGTGCTTTATTAATATTCTTGCAATTCCAGGCACGCGTGGGTGATCTTGCTCGACGAAGGCGATAAGCGTTTCCTTCGAAGATTATGTATTCCGGGTGGATTTTCTTGTAGCAGTCTTAACGAGGTATACTCTTAACAAGGTCGAGAGGAAAATTTAGTGCACCACACGGGGACGCTCGCACATGCAAACTATGTCGTACCGAGTCCCGATCAGCGTCGAATCCTCCGACGCTGCCTCATGACTGCCATCATTAGAACATAACTCGTTTTGCAACCTGCCGTTCCGTTCTCATTTTTTTTTCTGTGCTCAAAACGTATCCAGGTATAGACTTTATCATCTAACTATCTCGTCGCTTGAATATTTCTTTAGGCTTGGATTGATGAGCAATCAAATATTTCATTTCCTTCGCCCAGTATCTTGCGGCTTGAACGAGGATAGAAATATAAAGCGGGATTGGTTAATTTCAATATTTCAGTATGCCGCGCACGAACTCGATCTCACTGATTATCTATGAACAGCGTAGATTAATCACGCGTCTTTAATCAAAGGTTATATGAATAAAATTAAAGCAGCAATTTATCTTGATATTGCGTGTTCTGTAAATTTTCGACGTAAATATTATATATCGTTTCCTAACACGACAATACTTTGAACAAACGAAGGTCGAAGAATATGATCCGCCGTGGTAGCGAAGCATATGATATTAAAATATATATTGAAATATTTCGTTTCTCAGTTTTGTGCAGTTCGGTTAACCGTCGTATTCGTTTGATTCGAGTTCCAATCTGTTCGCATCATTGAAATTCAATGAGCAAACATGGCAGCTTGGAAAACTTGTAGTGTTTCACGGTCATGGAAGAAAAATATCCTAGCTGTTTAAGGAGTTTGTATAATGATAATGAACAGGTATATGCTACACAAAATTATTCATTCAGTTGGTTTCCTAGAGCTTGCTATCAATTAACGATTATATCTTCTAGTGACTGATTGATTCCTTTTACAAACAATTCTTGTTTTCGAGAACAAAATATAATGATTCATTTATTAAGGTAAGGCAAAATGTAATGATTTATTTATTAATAATGATTCATTCTCCCGCTTCATTTATCATTTATTATTAATAAATGATAACATTTTTTCCGCGAGAATCAAGAAGCTTATGCGACAATGATTCAAGTTACTTTCTGTAAACATTTAAATTTTGTGTGATTTGTGATTACTATAAAATTAATCATACTTATTAGTGTTCATGTACTCATGTGTATTCTTATACATTGTTTTCTGCAGAAACTGTTTTGAAAGAGCCATTATTGTTGATTATATACGAAAGAAAATGGCATTAAATTTCTATACTACGGTATCGCGACTGACACGTAGAACGTTTACAGATTTAAAAATCCCGTTTAATTTTGGCACTCGCAGTGTTCCCTGCAAAGAGTCTCCAATTATTCAATCAGTCTCGTAAAAGAGTAGGCAAAAGTGTTCCACAATTTTGCACACGGTTGCCAAGGAAGCGTAATGCGAGTGGGGAGCGCCAACGACGATGCCTCCACCTCTTTCTCGAGGGTTGTATATCTTCGCTGGAAATTCTGTAGCGGTCTTAACGAGGTGCCCGTTCGACGGAACTTTAGCACTTGTGGCACGCACCATTGCGCCAAACGGCCGCGTATAGAACGCACCGCTTGTTTAACAATCATTATTTGCGAGAGCCCGTAGGTATCCGACGGTATCGCGGCCAGATCAGATCGAATCTCTTTGCGGCTCGATTCGACCGTATTGTGTTCTTCCCTCCGACTCCTCCTCGCGGACGACAGCTATGGGTCCGAGAGATCGGAACACATAAACCACCAGCCAACGAACTTTTCAACACGATATTTTTCGTGGGCTGTGCTGTCCACTAGAAATTCTTATACGAAACTATTCGGAACTTGAAATCAGTAATAAGGACCAGCTGATTAATTGTTACAATTTTTATGCGAAAAGTTGTCTGCAACAATTACAGCAACTAGATAAATCTTTCCTTTTGCAATGTTTTTAATATAAGCTCAGGGTCCAATATCGATAGTCCTAAACTTCTATAACGTTTCTACTGTTTTAAACCCCATCTTGTAATCGTAGAATGAAACGAAATGCTAAAAACATTGTTTGACACAGATATTGCGAAACATTGTTGACACATTTAAGCATCATTTGACGCTATTGTACTAATGATCTTTTATTATTATATTGTATAGTAGGTGTAGCTTTCCTCACACTATTGATACGTACAATTTACTAGCTTCTGTCGTGTGATTTTAACTGTTACATTTTTATCTACGTACAGCTTGGTGTTCTTTTATGAAACTGTAATGAACGTAAGTGCTAATGAACAAAACGCGACAATTAAGAAATAATGGGAACGAAACTGAATATTATTCCCTAAAACAAATGAAGCTCTTAATTTTCAACTTTTCTTTTGTAAACACAATCGTTTAACACTAATCGTACCATCATCGCGCCGGCCAAATAACCGGTTCGACAATTTTTAATCTACAATCATTGAAATTATGAGGACGCTTCCACCGGAAATATAAAAATTTGCAAAAAATCTAAGGAAATTCAATCTTGTAATTTGTATAAGATAACACGAGTCACCTTTAGTGGCTGGTACGGTTAGTGTTAAATTCTTCAAAACGGACTCGTTATAATTTCACGACAAATATGCTTTATTATTTGTAATTTATAATTTTTAATTTAGCATGTGGCAGCAAACTTTCAAAATTAAATGGGACACTTAAGGAGTTGTAAACTCATCAGACTCTAGAAGTAACGAAAAATGTATATCGAATAAAAATCTCACAAGTAAAATATAAAGCAAACGTGTATGTTCCCGAGTAATTTAAATTTCGATGTTATTTTAAAGAATGTTAATCATTTGCTGACCACACTGCGAAAACCTGATAAAACCTGATACCCATAGGAAGGTCGCGTTTATCCTCGACCTTCGTTCGTATCGCGACGTCTATCATCTTTCGTCCGCGACAATGGCCGAAGCGGACAGCGGCGTGACGCCGACGAAAAACGTCAAAGCGACCTGAATTTCCCTCAATTACGCCCCCGAATGCCGGGCGGATGCAAGTCGAGTGGAAAAAAAAGAAGAGGAGTTTGACGTCCGTTCGGCGCATCCGGCACGGGGAACCCGTTGACGCAACCGGGCTCGAGAGTGAAAAGGAAAGGCAGGACGAGGGTTCGACAATGTAGAACCGATTTGCACGAAATGGTTCCGAGAAAATCGAGTACTCGGCCGCTTTGGTCAAACTGCATCGGATCCGCGACCTCTAAACCCAGCGATTCAACTTTTGTTTTTCGTCCATTATTGGATTTCTACCTATGGATCAAGAGATTCTTCTCTGACTAACCTTTCAGCTGCATGACTTTTCGTTTAAGAATTTACTAAGACATAACGAAAGACAGGTAAAATTGGAATAACATAAATTTTACCACAGTGAACATAAGTACAATATAGCAATTTACTAAGACATAACGAAAGACAGGTAAAATTGGAATAACATAAATTTTACCACAGTGAACATAAATACAATATAGCAAGTTGCATATTATGACGAGAAACGAGAATTCATTGAATTCGTATGAAAATGAAAAGTTTCTGAAAGTCGATAGCAATCGTCATTCCCAGTTGGAAGTTTAAGGTTATTTTGAGTCATTAGGACCAAGTTTCAGACGCGAAGTACGACAAACTTTGGTCTCCAATGTTGTCGTTTTGCTGCGTTTGCTACAAAGTACTGGAATCGATAGAGGACAGTATAATATATTTAGACAAAATTACAGTTTGTTAATATCACGTAATTTTTGTAGGCGCAAAGTTTAAGGTATGTTTAGAGCTCTCGAGGAATTCGTGGCGGCCCATTTTATCGTTCGCTTATTAGCCGGTATAACAATGACTGTCGGGTACGATAAAAACCTTGTCGACTTCCTGTGCCACCCGCCTTCGACCAAGGTCGCCTTATTACGTGTTAGATACTCGTATCTTCTGGGCTAATCAACCGACCAAGGCTGCCTGAAATCTACTCCTTCGAGTATCGCTTTAAACCGACAGTAACGCATTCTGTCAAACCGTTTTCTAATCCCGCACTAGAACGGTTTCTAGTACGAACTTGAATGAAGTTCTATTAGATAGCTGCTCCGATATCTAAACGTAACTTTTCAGTTGAAAATACTTGCAGGCTGAGTCACGCCACTTGCGTTGCGTAGATCGAAAAGTATACGATCAGTAATTACCACGATTGAAATCAAAGCTACAACAAAATGTTCTAGCAATAACGGGGCTGGCAAGGGAGCAAGAAACTATCGATAAATTCTTATGGCACAAACGTGTATCATGTATTTGAACACCTGCGTTTCTTGGAGCTTTTGAACTATATGATGCTGTATAAACTTTTACCGTTTACAAAGGCAGATATTTTTCACTATTTATATTTTAAAGTATCTTATACATATGTACACCTTAAATGTTGATACAGAGATTGTTTTGTAAATAGTAAAATATATTATAAAAATGTTATTAAAAATATATTATCATATTGCACATTACACATATCCTTTTTTTCTTCTCCGTATCTATCATTTTCCCGCCGTACGGGATTAATAAAAGAGATATTCAATACATTATCGATCTTGTCTAGATACATCTGATTTAGCGTGACTGTAGTTACTTTTCGTATGCAATTTGTGTAAAGTTCGTATGTACGTATAAACAATGTTAAGTGACGAATTTATGTACGAATTAATTTCCAGTGCAAGAGAAATGTTTTAAAAATAATGTAAATAACTCGAGTATATTTGTGTTTTATTAGCATTAATATGAGGTCCGCGCGCTGGCAACATCGCTTATGCAAGCATCGAATTCTCCGTGCGGTCTCGTCGCATAGTATTTTGTGTGTGGCTCAGACACTATAGTGTTTACTAAAACGTCAATATTTGCGAAATTTTGTCAATGTTTCCGAAATCTTCCTGAAGCATGAAAGCGATCAAGTTAATAGAATGTCATTAAAATGTCAATTACGATGTAATCGAATTAGCACAACGGTGACTGTATCAAATCTACAGACTTACATAGCGTTTTACGAGTGCTAGTAAGAAAACTCAAAAAGTTTCGAACATAAATCATCTGATGCGAATGTGTTAGCATGCCCATCTTCCCATAAACGCATAAAGATCCGCGGTCTACTCATTACAGTTCAAACGTTGCAGCAAAACGTTCCTAAGCTCCTCGATCCAGCCGCTCGTGTGGCGGTTTGGTCGCGATATCATCGTTTCATGTTGCGCCGCGACGAAGCAACGAGTGTAATCGAATAGTAATTGCTGTCCCGATGAACGGTAATCGCATGGATCGCGAGCGAGCGTATTGTCAAGAGGACGGGGACGAGATCTCGTCTATCGATGGGAGGACCACTTCCTGGTGGCGACGTTAACCGCCGACGGCGAACACTGAGCACTGGGCACGTGCATTCACGCATTCGTACGTGAACCGATCGGAGACTCATACTCGAACACGGGTGTGTTACCGATCCCTGTGCATCCGTGTTTCTCTCAGCGCGTGCATAACCGGCGCGTGCGATCGAGCGCCCGGCTCTGCCTCTTGTCTGTGCATCGTAATTGGTAAATTGATAAATAAAGCGAGCACTATCAGCTACAATAATATCGAGATTCTCGATGGTTTCTTTTTACGCGTTGTAACACATGTTCACCAACCGTTCGAACCACCGCGAATATATATGTCGATTGTGGAATTTTCATCGACGGCTAAAATGGGAATTTTTACGTTTGCCCGGAAACTTTTATGATAGTGCGATGGCCAATTAAGATATCCGTCGAAGAGAACAAGCCTTGTAATTGGTGAATTGATGAGTGAAGCTGATTCTCGACAGCGTAACACGGTGGTCGTTGATTAGTAATTTTTTTAAACGTTTTGCCTGGTAGATTCCTCGAGGAAGGCTCGCGATCGCTACGTTGGTACGAAGATGTTCGAATGCTGTAACTTTCCAGCGTTCCGTTACTAGTGTAGAACCGTAGTTGCATCTCATTTGTAATAGAACAAATCGATAAAGTAATGCTAATATTAAATAACAATTGAAAAATATCCTTTTTAAGTTAGAATGAAATTAAGAAAAAAATTATGAATACAATTGAAATTATTGTGAAGAAAATTTACGAACTATTTAAAGTCCTTTTTGATATTGTTTATTTGCTAATAATTCATTATTACTATCAGGTCGAAAGAAAAATTCTGCCCGTTTGTGAAGTGGAAGAAAATAATAAACTTTTCATATAGTTAATAATATTTATTGTAGAATATAATTTCCAACTTTACCTATGACTTTACCTTGGCAGCGTGATAGCAATTTGTACATATACGTTTCAAATGAACTTTCCGGCAGGCTTAATATAATGATCGAATTTTAAGTAGAAAAAAGGCAAGAGAATTTGTATTGTAATTTTAATAATATTGTTTTTTATTAGTTAGAAGAAATTCACGTGGTTTTTAAACATTTAAATATGCGGCTGACGTCGGCCGTCAAATCCGAGTTTGGCACAGAAAATATTTGTAGACGCGACTCGTCATTGACACTTGACGAGTTCAATGATCGAACCTTCGTCAATTTAGTGGTATTGAAGCTCCTTCAATTGCGACCGAGATTGTAGGCCACAAAATTGAAATGTGATTGGTCGATGATGCAGCGATAAACGTGTTACGGATAACAGGAATTGACTCATGATAACGCAATTTCAAAAATCGGAACTATTTAAAGCGCATTCGAATGACGCATGCTCGAAACACTGGATCGCGAAACCAGTCGAAACCTTTTCCGCAGGCTTCGGTTTCGGGAAGAAATCTGAATTTTGAAAGCAATGCTGGCATTGTGTATATCTTTGGATTCAACCTCAAAGTTGTTCTATAAACGTCAATTATCAGTGAAAACTCGTTCGTTATAGGATTCTCGCGGGAAAGTAGCTCAAAGAGAGAAATTACCGGCAGAACGCCCTCGCAGCGGATAGAAACACTTATTTTACTTATGACTCGCGCTTAGAGCTGTCAGACACAGTACAAAGCGCCAGGGAAAGAATTGGCGAAGGTGGAGATAGCAGAGAAGCTGGTGTGTGCTCTCGTGCGTCGAAGTGAACGGACAGACGGATCACAAAACATCCATTATTTTTATGCTTTAACGCAATCGACCGCGTCTTGTCTTGTACGATATTCCTATCCAGGAACGTGTCCGTTTGACAACATTCCTGTGCATTCGCAGGACATACTTTTCTACATATAGAGTATTCTCCGAATGGCATCGGAGTTTTAACTTAGAATGCAACAATCTCAAGTTTCCAATTTTTGAGTAAAGTCGTACTTTAAATATATTATATTATCTACAAAATGATAATTCAATTTATAATGAACTATATTAGTATCATTTTTCTATGTCTCCGTAACAAGTGCGTAAGATTTAATATCGAATTAACGCTAACGATAGTCTCAAGCTTTTTACAGTTACTTTACCGAGAATATTTCATTTCTAAGTTGGTTTTGCAGTAGTTTGAAGTACTAACAGAAACATTGATCTCTCCATTGTACCTTCATATGGTCCTGAAGATAATCTCTTTACTAAAGATTTAAGCAAGTTCATATCACTATGTTTAATCCTAGAAAGATAACCATATGACAACGTACGTAAAAGATAACCATACGCTTCAGAGGCGCATGCTTTTCTAAGGCGTCAATTTTATACTAACAATGGATATTTATTTAAGTTAATCTAGTCATTTTAAAGGTTTGGCATTATTGTAAAAATAAAATGCATTTATATTATATTTTTTTATATTTTAAGTAATTTTAAACTTAAATCACTAGACCTCTATGAAAAATTAACAAAAATCAACAGTCTTCGCAGGCGCCTCTGCGACGTAGGTTATCTTTCTCGGGTTAAGTCTGGTCTTTGTGGTGGTTATTTTGAAACATTGAATGATTCAGTATATAACCAATCTTGTGTCTGTTAGGTGTATTTTCAATATGCTTTTTAACTTCAAGTACTACATCGTACGGCGAGGCTATTAAAACACTGGAACAAATAATCAATTTTTCATGTAAAAATGAAAAACGGACTACGAATGATGTAAGATCGCGTAACGCGAGTGTTGATAATCGCGATGTGGAAACGTGCGAACCGCAGCCGCTCTTTATAAAGCATCTGGTAACAAAGGTGTCGAGTTTCAAATACGACTGGAGTCTTTGACGTCCGAGTACGTGTATAGCCAGACAACCCATTCTAGCCCATTATACGACCTGCGTAAATTTATCACGCGAGAGGCGAACTGCCACTGTCGCCTGTTTCCTCCCGGGTGACAATTGTTCCACATAGGTGCTTTATATCACACGTGATATCTGATCCAGTTCCCTTTTTTAATTCTACGATCGTTACGCGAATCGAATTCCTTTCTATTTCTGTCTACTCATTGTTTACCACTAGAAATAGATTCGCAACTAAATCTCTGAATGTTTTAACGAGCTGTTAACCGAGATTAATGAGATTTAACGAGCTGTTAACGAGTGATAACCGAGATTATTGACTTACAATTAGTTATTGTCGTTTCTTCGTTTAATACGATATCTTAACGAAAGTTTTGTTTGATCGAATCTCTGGAAAAGTTCGTAATAATAGAACTGTAATAACAAAACATGTATTCTAAACTCAAAATCTATAACATTAAAAATTATATTTTAGGCGCATCCATTCTTTTCCTCTGCGTGTTGACTACATATTTCTTATACGATACAGCGTTCAGTGTACAGAAATAACGAATACGCGGCGGTTTTTGTTGATCTAACATTTTTAAACCGTTAAATTAAATCGCGTTTGTACACCTTGATAAATTTCAGTTTAATCCTTGACTAATTACCAGATGTTTCACCTTTCACAAGACAGAAAATCTGAACATTTTCTCTTCCTCGATATAAGAATGAAATAAATGAGAAGAAGTTCAAGAAAATGTTCACAGACGAATAAACAACAGCTCATTGGTACAAACAATATTTCTATCCCAACGAGGGATGTTGTTCACGAGGTCGATCACCGTACCTCGTTGACCGTATGAAAATGCGAAGGAACGCAGGAGTGTCGCGCGATTCTCGTTCCCATGGCGCAATATCCGGCGATCCAATAAATCCCAGAATAGTATGAACGCTCTATAGAACGGAGTCGATATCCTTCCTGGTGCCGCAGGAAACGATCGCGGTGTGTCGGCTGCCCTCGAAGTCGGTCATCATCGCCGGCGAATCCAGTTACTTCTCGCTCGGCACTGACGACCAATCGATTCGTCTCCGTCGGGCATAACCGATCTGCCAATATCGCTCTTTCCTGCGTTTAGGCACGTCCGACGATTTCACCTGTACACACCTAGCCGGGTAATTGTCGCATCGCCTCGACGGTGTCCGCCGATTTGCGAATAAGACGTCTTACGAGACGTCTGAGTTTATCTCGCTTGGTTCTTTGTCCGATTTCTCGCGAAATTGATACACGAAGACGGGAGAAGCTGTACTTGGAAGCAGATCCGGTTAAAGTATTCTTTCGAGAAGTAAACAGTTATGTATTTGTGAGGATTTCAAATATTGGGTTGGCAACTAAGTAATTGCCGATTTGTTCAATGAAATACAAAATTTTTTTTTACTTGGAATGAAGTTTAATCTGTAATGTATTTTCCATTTTGTTCGATGACCTTTCGCCATCTCTCTGACAACTTGAAAATTCCACGCTCGTAGAAAGTCTGATCCTTTTCGGCCGAAAACTGAGTTAAGCGAGATTTTACAGCGTCATCATCGTTAAAAGTTTTACCACGAAGGGAGTTGTCCAGGGATCGAAATAAGTGGTAATCCGATGGCGCGAGATCAGGACTATATGATGGGTGTAACATCAATTCCCAACCAATATCCATCAATTTTTGCCGAGTGGACAAAGACGTGTGCGGCCTAGCATTGTCCTGGTGGAAAATGACACCTTTACGATTGACCAATTCCGGTCGCTTTTCCTTGACCGCTGCATTCAATTTGTCCAGTTGCTAACGTTCACGGATAATAAAAAATAACATAATAATAATAATAATAATAATTTTATAATATAACATTTACGGATATCATAAAAATGGGAGTGAGAGACATCTATAACTGAAATCGGCAATTACTTAGTTGCCAACTCAATAGTATACTATTTAGGGGACACTAAAAATCTTGGGAGTTGTATTTGAGATATTTTACTTCTTTTAATTTGTTCGATGATATAAATTATATGAGCGCAATCTCTTCACTGAACCAGGTAAGGGAATATTATTTAAATAAATCTTTATTGAAACGCAAAATAAGAAATTGGCTAACAAATGAGCCGTTTATTTTGAAAGTGGCACAAGACACTTTGTTTTTAAGTCGATATATTTAAGGGTTTGCGTTTTAACACGTTTAAAAATATGGATGCTAACTTTCGAGAAGATTTACTTGTATTTGTTATCTCAGGATACTGATATTTTTCTCAGTGTAAATAATTTCGTATAAACATTAAAAAATCACCACTTTTCATTACGGTAAAGTGACTTATGCCACTTTCAAAATAAACGGCTCAAATATAGTTATGCAAAGTTTTTTTTCAGAATATCATAATGATGTTCTACAAGATGGCTGTTTTAGGATTCTTGTGATACAATACGGTTAACGTTCGGAATACAAAATACTACGATGTTTCTAAGGTAATTAATTGATGTATTTCGTGTGAAATGCCTTTTCATATGAAATATGAAGATGTTTAAATAATCGATTGTAATTATCAATCTGTAAGTATCAGTTATAAATCGCGCTGTTGGGAGTTGATTCCTAATACTAACTACATTCCTAACTGGATACATCGCTTCACAAGTTCGGCGTATCCCCAAAGAAAACGAAAAAAGCCGCATTTTTCGGACCACACATGGATTCGAGCTAATAAGATACCATTAGGGTCTAGATTTCACAGTGCCTTCTAATTCGCTCCATTCCATTCGATAATCTACGGCATCACGAAACAGAGGTCTCGCCTCGCTTTAACGTAATTTGCTCGAACCGTCACGCGAACAAATAAGAATTTTCGATCTCCGTATAGTGATTTATCTGATCCACTTTGCTTTTGTTCTGCTCTTTTCGTTTGCACACCTCGCTACAGCTCCATACAATCCGCTCGAACATTCTCCTAGAAAGAAAAAACGGAATCAAATGTTGTTCGTGAATTCGTTTCGAGAAGGAGGCCACCCGTCAATCGTTTGCTATGCTTGTCCTGTTGGCAGTGAAGTAGCTTCTTGTCTATCAACGGACAGTGACTTCTTTCTAGTTCTTAATTGATTAATTTTCACGTGAATGGGAGAAACGGTATCCGCTCTGCCGACATTAGTTTTGTCGATCAGGGGGGTATTTCGGGCCGGAGGTTTTCTCACCTTCGAAAAAGGAGAGGTGGACGAGCACAAAAAGCGACAAAGGTCTGCGGTGGACGACTTTCCCATGAAGCCAGGGTGGAGGACGCGGGGCAGGATGTGCCAGGACCAATCAATTGTACACGCCGGTCTCCTTCTTCTTTCCCCCACCACTCGGCTTCTACGGTTGGAACGACGCTGTTTGGAACCAATCGAAAAATTTTCGCGACAAACGAAAAACTTCGACGAGGGTAGGGGATCTTCACAAAAAATACAAATTTTCTATATTAACTGCAAGCCATTATTTATTCTCCTAATGTTTTTTCGTTTTTTCCCATTCATTCTTGTCATAAATGCATACAATCTGCGGTGTATTCATTGTTTTTAATCTCTTCCAAGCAAGCTGCACATTTTAAGTAATTTTTGAAGTTTTTGTGACTAAATTTTTCTAATCGGTAATATTTCAGGTTTTCAATGTTTTCAATATCAGAAAAATAAAGAAACTGAAACTTTTCCATTACAAGGATTTTTATAGAATAGTCTATGATAATAGGAAAAAAATTCTATAAGAATGCATAGTATAGATAATACTTCGAATACCAGCACCCCATTTTGGTCATAAATGCATAAAATCTGTGTGGAATTAATTATACTCTGAACATTATCCATCTACGAATATATAATATCAATAAAGATACATGTGAAAGTGATATTTCGACATTTTTGTAATAAGGACAAGCCTCAACGAAACAAACATTGACGTTTTAAAAATAAACAATTTATTAATAATAACAGAAAACATGTTGCTCGAGTGCACTTTGTAACAAAACGCTGTCGTTTTAAAACCGCTATGGTTAAATTGACTCCGAAAGGTTAACGATAGTTAAGTCAAATTGCAATTAGCTCAGATCTACCGAAGCAATAGAGCTCGAATAAATATCGATTTGGAAATCTTAACTTTCGACAAGACATCGGTAAATTGTTCGATCTGGGCCACGGTTCGAAATGAAGTAGTTTCCGTTTTCCCTGGCATTGATCGAACGGCCCCCAGCCGGCAGGAGAATTTATATCCCGCGAATTTCATGGCACGTCCAAGATCCAGGAAGATGGAGGTCTCGATCGAAAGTGTTTCGTATGCGGACCGCAGTGTCCGTCCCCCGGTTTCCCGGTTCGAAGATCGTGAAAGTGTAAGAAACTGCGCGGCGAGATTCACCGGCGCTGCTGGTTATCGGGCTGGCATCGATAAAAATGCAAGGTGGCACGCGGCCTGGACCTTCACTGACTGTGCAAGCGGCCACGCGGCAGGGTGGGCGGACTAGCAAGTAGAAGGCAACTGAACTGAACTGGTCTGGACTGGCAAGCTGCAACGGTGTCCCGCGACTCGTTCCAGCACCAGCCCGATGCCCGATCTTTCAGGCGCCACGCAACGCGAATGTCGGAAGAGGGACCCAAGATCTCTGTCACAAGGATCGTCAGCTGATCCACGACCTCCGGAGGAAAAGATTTGCGTATAAGGCTCAACTGAGATTCCTCTCTGCCTTCATTACCGTGCTCTCGAGGAAGATACATTGACGGACGTGGGGGAAATGCACGGAGTGTTCTATTATGCGTAGCGCGCAATAGGCTGAGTAAAAAATACATGCGCATTTTTTTAGTTCATTGTTTTTGTTCGAATTTTTATTGCGACGGATTTTATTCGATTTAGCTGTGTTTGATGTGCAATTTTGCAGCTACACAATCGTTTCTCGATACTTTGTAAGTGTACTTTAAAAAAGTTACTGTAGCATAATTCGAACCGATCATCATCAGACCGCAGATTTTTATGTACAGTGGGGAGCAACATCGAACGAATGAAGACATGTTTCCAGAAGATCGTTATTTATCTACGCATCTCTTAGGATCAATTACGCAATATTCGCAATATTTTATCCGTGACCTGATTTTGCACGAATCCAAAATATTAACACAAAGATGTAGGTAGTATTGAACAATTTCATTTCATAAGAATTAGGGAAAATGATTGTGAGAAAGGTCTGTGAACTAATCACGTACACAAATAATAGTACCAAAGTTTCTAAATTGCCTATCATAATTTCTAAATAGATAAGAAAGCTACAATTAAAATTAATGTACAATATCAATAACAAAAAGATGGAAAAACCTACAACTTAATATCTGAATTCGAGAATCTGTGATTAAATGATAATTGTAACGAATTCAGTCATTTCACGACACAAGAAAGAAGAAAGCAAACATTTTACATTTTCTCTAAGAAACGGAAGTGGGTGAATTTTCACTTCGAGAAACGAAGCAGAGCCAATCAAAGAACCGATACAAGAACATTAAAATTAATAAAAAAAAAATAATATTAAATAAATGGACTTCCGAAAAGGTTTGCACGCATCTTTCCAGCATCAGCTCTATATTTCTCTGTAGTTTATTACAGCGCTGAATTCTCGCGCTCCAAAGGGATTTTCATTCAAATGATTATTCAAGAAAAATCGTGTAAACTAGATTGGGCACGTTGCGAGTAATTTACTTAGAAAGATTTATTCCTAGAATAGGCTTGTTAGGGTTGCAACAGAAACTGCTATTGAACGAAAAACTAGGTGGTTGGGCGACAGGTATCGAAACGAATCGCGTAGTCCCGGCCCTCTCATTTCTCTCGAGCTAGATACGTAGTTCGACTCTACGAGCTAGAGTACGGGATAGATGCGACGATCGTGCGTGAAGATAGAAAAGTTGTAAAGCTGGTCGAGAGTCTCGGAACGGGTCGATTTGTTGCGTGCAGAAACGCGGCACTCGCATTAGAATATTTCAATCTCTATCGAACGGCTCTGCCTTACTTATATCTCGCGGCAAATGCGTTCACTATGTTTGTGTAATCATTTCCCTAGCATCCGTGGTGTCGTTGGCTGTCTGGAAATTCAATGGGGCTTCGTCGAAGTTTGCATCAATATTTCTTGCTCATTTATCCATCCAAAGATCGTCATCGCTGCTGAAAACGTTAATTCCTGTATGATTTGATTATGTAAAATTATGCAATAGCGTTGCAAACATTCTGATGTATACATCATATTTTTCATTTTAATTATTTTTTTTTTCATCTACGTTACATCCCCTATAATGCTTATCAGTAATTCATTTTTGAAAAACTATACTTTCATGGTGAACTATAATCTATTCAGTTCATAATAGGAATTTTAAACAAGTCAAATACAAACGGTCATAATTCACTATTATCATAGCAATATAACAATATTACAAGGAACACGTAGATTATATACACAATCGCAAAAAATCTGTAAAAAACTTCTTCAAAACGTTTATACATCAATGACTACAAACACTGCAGTAACCCAGTTGTATCCGTATGACATCATAGGTTGCGTGCAGATATATTCACATTTAAACAAAGTGAAATTAAGAAATACAATGGAATAAAGTGATTCATGATGCAGCAACTCGGCGAACCATTTTTCTCCTGGACAAGAAAGGGAACGCTCGCAAAATGGCGCCCGTCCGGTGTTCGGTCACGGTGATCTAGGTTTCGTGACACCGATTTTTGTCACATTTCTTTGGGTTTCGCGTACATTAACGGTAACACTCTGCTACAAATTCATTGTAGTCACCAGGATTTCGATCGGGAGAATACAATGCTCGATCGTACGGAATCAGGTGGATAATCGCAGATTATACTCCCGGGTAACTGTATCCCACTGCATCTTTTTTCCTCCCTAGAAAGACTGCTGGTATCTGTAATCTTCTTTGCTCTCTAGAATTCACCTCAAGTGGTAGCCTCTTACGAATGAAAGGATGCCGGAATAAAGGCAGCCTCGCGAAGTGCATAAATCATTCTACGATCGGGCTCATTGTCTTCTATTGAATGGCGAATTTTAAACAGAATTGGAAAGAGTAAGATATCTCCGTTGTGTCTTCTTGGTCTTTATAATTCTTGTGGAACATGAAATTAATGCTTTGCTAATTCTATTTTGTAGCTTATCTTATATTAAAATCCTTCTTTTCTTTCAGATAATAATTTAAAAAAAATTAACAACTGATTTTGTAGACACTCTAAATCATAATACTTCTTTGAAATTCCTACGTTAATAATTACTGTAATAATGGTGATCTTATCTGTAATGTGAATTTTTCTTAGTAACTTTTCATCTTAAAATAAAAATGCACGTAATCTTGATCTTGTCATAGTTAGTCAGCTGCAGATGATTCATTTCAATTGAATGTAGTTTGGCTAGATGCAATAAAGGTCGTGAAAAATATCTTTAACGAATTGATAAGAAACAGCCTAAATAGAGGTAAACAATGCCATCAACAATCATCAATATCGTTCACCTACCGACGATGAGAGTTACGTATGTGTACTTACAAAAAGTTTCAACGATGTTCATATGTTGTCGATTGTAACTAGTACGTGCTTGATCGCATCACTAAGACGCGATTAGATAACAATAGATCATTGTAAACAGGCGCTTTTCACTTCTTGCATCATAACTACGAGTCAGACTTGTAATGAAGATTTCATAGAAAATCTATTAATTTTTTCTAAATCGAGATTCTTTTGTTATTAAATACTAGGACTGAAAGTATTCGAAAACATGTAAGAAAATGTTTTATTATTAACGAAGTTATTAAGAACGAAGGGATGCTAATCAACGTAGCTGAGAAAGAAATCGTATAATTGGAAAGCTGATCACTAGTGGTATCTGGAGGCACAGTTGTGGTGATAAGTAGGGTAGTGGAGATGGTTGTTGTGGGGATGCGCCTTTAATTGTAATTGTGCCTTTGGTTTGTTTGTTACTCAAATTTTTGTTATTAACACGTTCCGTGCCACGTGTACCATCGATGGTACACGCTTGCATGTTTACTTAGTGAACTGAACAAATTGTTTACAAGAAATTTAGAACCGAAGAATCAATTTCCACCGCAAGAATGGGCGTTGATAAGTTTTTGTTACGTTGTTATGTGTACGAGAATTAATAATTGCACGTAATACATCAAGTTTTAGTAAAATATCAAAGTGTGAAGATTCGAGTAAAAAAAGCTCGGCACGAAACGTGTTAAGAAGTGAACAAAATAAAAAAAATAGAAGAATTTAATGTCTTATTCGATAAATATAAAGTTTACTACGCTCGAAAACGAATCAAAGGCACAGTAACTGATCACCCCACAGTAACCGACTCTACTGTCCTATTACTTCATAGCTAGCGAGTGGTAGTGTGATGCGGAGACTACAATAACGTGTCAGTCCGCCGAAGTGAAAAGTGAATCACGGTCCAGTTCAGATCCCCGACCTTCCAGAAATCGTCCAACGGATCGACGATTATTCCCTCCGCCTGTTCTTCGATGGGGTCTTGCTTCCGATTCCGGTTTTCTGTCGGTGAAAGGGACAGAGAGGGAAAGAGAGAGAGAGAGAGAGAGAAAGAGAGAGAGAGAGGAAGAAAGGAAGAGCGCATACACAAAGAGGGAGGGACCGCGCGAGCGAGGAAGTCGGCCGAAGAAGGAGGCGGATAAGTAAGTTTTAAAGAGCCACCTGTGGAACCCATGGCACGCGCCACACTCGGTCTAATCCCAAGTTGCTCCCTTCGGTCCAGTCCCCATCATGCAACGGTCGGTTGCAGGTAACAGGTACCAAGGTGCATCCCACCAAAGATCAGCCGCAGCATCTGGCTAAGGCCAGGCCCGGTCTTCCTCGGTCCTCGTCGGTGATTACATCTACATTCTATATAAATGCCGGTTCCGTGATTATCTGCTAGTCCATCTGCCGATTCCTTGACCCCGAACGTTTCTATCTTCGTCGGACCTGTTCGATCCTCTTTTTCGTTCGCCTACTCCGGTAGCCGATGCTGGGATGAACGATGCTTTGATGGAGTCGTTGAATTTATTGGCGAGTCTGGAATCTCACGGCCGTGATTCGAGACTCGAATTCCTTTGGTTCAGGATTTTGCATGTTGGATATCTGTTCGAACCTCTTAAGATTCCTGCGAGAGTTTTCTGTCTGGTACCACTAGAACCTCAATTATGCTAACTGGCCAGCTGGAACGATGATACTTTTATGCGGCAATGAACTCGTATTTATTGTGCGAATCGAAGAAAATGAGTGATTTGAAACTTCGATAAATATAGAGACTGCGCTTAAGTATCGATCACTATTATCGCGATACGTGATAACTTCTTTTATCAAAAGCTTTCTCGCGAAGCTCTCTCTAACGATTTATGCAAAAAAGGCGGACGTACACACAATGGTACTGTTATCGAATATGATGTTACTTTAACAAAATTACAAACACTTTATTTAATGTTGAGAAGAGTAACTGAAGATTCCGCAGAAACGAAAGACAATCTAATAATAAAAATTCATTCGAAACACCACAGTTGAACGTTCCATTATACGTGCCATTTTCTTATTTAGGAGATTTTATGGGATAACATATTATTAATTGAAATACTTATTTATATACATACTATTTACGTGAACGGCTTTCAAAGTTCCATTACTTCACTCTTCCTCTGTTTTGTTGTCGCAGAGTATTTTAGATTAAAACACAAATTCTTTTAGGATATTGCCATTCTCATCGAACTGCACAGTAATTACACCACACAATTTTTACATTTATTGTACCATTTGAGATTTGAATGTTTAAAAATCTTGATGGAGTTTAATGTGACGTTTAATTGTTAATCCTCGCCAACTATTTCTACAACATCGTAACTCGATGGATAGAACGATGCATAGAATTTTCTATTCATACACACAAATTTTGATTATAAAAGACGCGTGACAGTGGTAACAAGTTTAAAACTAGATTTAATCCTATACAAATGCTTAATTCCAGTTTCTGTTAATTAATCCATGATAATCTGTATCCGCATTATATTTAACATGCAGAACATTGTGTAATCAATTCGAATAAAATATATTTGATCATATGAGGGAACGGTTTCTTGAAAGTGTGTGAAGCAAATTGATTTGGCATTATTAAGTTTAACCTTTAGAGAGCCGGAAAGCCAATATATTGGCTCGAGTTATGGCAATAAACTTGTAAAAGAAATACCTTACGTATACATACAATACTTTTTAGAATAAAATTGTTGAGTTATATGAGGAAATTTGCTGGTCCTCTAGAGGTTAATAAGGCATATTTCAACTTTCCAATTATTTCCTTCGCTAAACTGGACGTCAAGATTTTTCGGGACGAGATTACAGCGAAATATTCGATGATATTTCGACAAGGAACACGTTAGCGGGACAGGGCGCTGAATTTAACCTGAATTAATAACTTGTTACGTAAGCACGTAACGCGGGTGCGAGGGAAAGTCGAATTAGTAAAACCAACGTCGCCCCGGCATGTCACTTAACATAACCAGAAACGAGTTTCACTAATGGAACAATAATTAACGCAATCCATACGGTCGATTAAGCCGGCGAGATGGTCGGCCGATCACGAAAGCAGCCTCGATCATCAGTTTCCCCGTTCAAATCGTGTCAAGCTCCGAAAAGCTTGCGATTTAGAATCCTTAAACGAAGTCTTTTGGAACTTCGTTACAAAAAGTGTATACGAATCCATATAAAGGTATAAAAAAAACATATTCATTACAGAAGAACGCATATAGACAATGCACAAATAAAATATTGCTTTACCGACTGGAGGCGCCAATAATAAAAAATTTCTCAAACTGCAGAACAGAAATTGCGCGCTCCATATATGGCCGACGTGGCAGCTAACGTGTTTATAGGTGAAGAATGATTACTATGGTGGTTTAATCGGCACCCCAACGATAATTACAAACTCGACTATCGATCGGAATCGATGATCTTGCTCGGTAATAGGCAGTTCGACCGATGTTCGGGTACTCTTCTATTGGACGGGATCAGAGGGAAGACGTTTACGAGGCGTTCGTGACTGGTGGTGGAACTATGACAAATTCGTTGGAGCTACCGGAAATTAGTATTGACTTTTTGCTCACCACCTAAAGTCGAAATCGCGAGTGTCGGTCACGGAACGCGGTCGGTTAAATTTTTCGCCGCCATTCTCGCCATCTAGAAAGCCACCAGTTATATCGGATACAAGCTGATAGAGAAGATGTTCCTTTTGATTTCGTGCAGGAATGGAAACTGCAAAGCCCTTATCTGATCTAGGATTGAGTACATTTCGCAAAATGAAACATAGTAGTTAAAAATTTTTTAACTAATTTATTATTTTGGCGTTAAAAATAATAAAGGTGATCTTTAGGCAAAATAAAAATTCTCTACTTCGTCTACTCTCATCTAACCTCATATACCCCCTAAATGTCTCTGTTAATAAATTTAGTAAGTTGAAAATAATGTAACAGTATTTTTAAAATCTTGATCATTTCAAACACAGAAAAGTCTAAAATAACGATTATTTAACCCGAGAAAGATAACCTACGTCGCAGAGGCGCCTGCGAAATAAACAACTGACTGCACCGTGGATGACGCAAAGACTGGAAGCACCCACTTTGCCAAGGCATGTGCGAAGCAACATTGAAAATATTCTTCCAAAATCTGCTGTACAGGCTTCCACAGATGATGAAGAAGAACCCTCAGCCAAAAAAGGCGTTATTGCAGTCTTTGCACGTCTAAAAAGAAAAGAATGTCAAAGATGACCTGTGCCAAATGCAAAAAGACAGTTTGTGGTGAACACAAGAAAGACGTTTGTCATGACTGTCTCTAAAGAAATTTTTTATAATATTATAGTTTTTTTACACTGATTATATTATAGTCTACTAGTTTGTAAGGATAAAACACTATTTTTTGTGATATTTTACGGGATTTGTTCCCATAAACCGAAGACTGTTGATTTTTGTTAATTTTTCATAGAGGTCTAGTGATTTAAGTTTAAAATTACTTAAAATATAAAAAAATATAATATAAATGCATTTTATTTTTACAATAATGCCAAACCTTTAAAATGACTAGATTAACTTAAATAAATATCCATTGTTAGTATAAAATTGACGCCTTAGAAAAGCATGCGCCTCTGAAGCGTATGGTTATCTTTTACGTACGTTGTCATATGGTTATCTTTCTAGGGTTAAAATAGTATTTGAAATATTTGTTGTACAACCTCGGCTAAGTAGTGATCGTAAACTTGATTAAACAGAACGTTACAAAATCGTGAAAGTTAAAGTGTTAATAAACAATAGAGAGAAAAGAAACATTCTACAGCCCGTTACGTATCTGATCCAGTATTCAGTGTTGGAGTCGAGACTAAACTCTCGACAGTGAGGAGGGTTGATGCTGATTTCCGTACACCTCACTTTGCTCGGGTAGAGGATTAAAATTGTGATTGAGTAATTAGAATGTAGTGAGACAGAATAGGAATTCGTTGAGTTAATATATAATCATTTCTGATCGTTGGATTCTGATTAAATGTCACACAAAAATGATGATGCTTTGAATGTAATGTCAAAATCTCGCAAAATTTCATAAAATTATAGTATTTTAAATAGTCAATTAAAAATTGAAAAGTCAAATTTCATCACATCATTTATTTTTCCAACGTTCTTACGTTAGGCGGAGCCTAATAAAATTAGAAAGATAACATACGTTAACGTACAAATTATTTTTTCACATGTGAACAAATAATTTCGTTACACCCGGACATATGGTTGATGCGATGGTCAAAGTGACAACATGAAGGACTCTGTAAGTCGACAAAGTTTGAGGATCACTGGTTCATACTGGTTCATTCCTGCAACCGCGTTCGAACGGGACAAAACCATGATAAATCGAATTTCGCAGCGCTATTCCGATCTCATTAAACTTGAATAATTTCTCTGGAAGAACGTACAAATCGAGTGACCGCGCACTTCTACGAGCGTCCGCGCGGACAAAGCATGTTTCCGGTAAAATCCACGCGCGAACCAGTTCGTGCAACCCGACATCATATTTAACTCCGCGAGACCGGGACAGGTTACTGGTCGTGTTACGATATCACAGCTGCTTATTGATAATACGGTGAACGTAGGAAGTGTTCTCCGCTGCGAAAATGGCGGCCACAGCGGCGGCGCGGCATTAAATTCCTCGAGTTAGCGGCGACACGCGTGTCCGTCTGTGTAAAGTTTGATACGCGTTCCGGCCGGCTGAAGGAAATTTACGCGTACATTTCCCCGCATCGGACTCCTCTCGCGTAGGCCAGTTTGTCGATTACATAACGATGTAACGGTACACAATGAAGCATCGTGCAATAATACCGACTCCTCGAAGGGGTCGCTCATTGCTTCGAGAAGCGGTTAATCGGTTGATTGGCTGGTCAAAGAAATCGACCCTCTGAACACCAGTTTTCCTCCGCATAATAATAAGACGAATGCTCCGGCCCCCTCCCCCACTCGCGGAGAATCCTACCCCTTTACCTGCCGATGGATACAGTTGTGTGTAATAAACTAACCGCGTGCCGCTTATTACGCGTAGCGTCCGCGAAAACATCCGCGATTTCATTTCAGACGCGGGAACGACTTCTCGAGCGACCGGCACGGATGCATCAAAGTCCGCTGCTCGGCCGTGAAATAATTCCGAGGTGATTAATCGCACGGATTCCCGTCAAACCCGTGCAACTATCCCTGGTTATCGCTCTCGCACGGCGAATACTTTGTAACCTGAATTAACGATCGTAACCCTCGCCGTTCCCTGTAATAGTGTTATTCCGCAGACATAGCGCCGATTGAACGACTAATCGCTTTCCGTTTAATTAGACATTTCCGACGCGTGGAAATGCTGGAGTATCGGCCGATTTCGAAGAATTTGTTCACTCTACTCATCGTAAGCCGGTGCTCGATTGCTAGAGCGCTGATTTTTCTGCGAATTCCTTGTAGGTTATTTTGGGAAAGGAAAATTAGGGAACGGTTTATTTCTAATGTCTTTCATGCGTCAATGTTTATTTCGGTGTAAGAGTAAAGTAGCATGTATGATACAACTATCTCAAGCTTCACATTTACATTGCTTATTTTCAAGTGAATATGAATACTTTTAAAAATATAAAGTGTTAAAAATTGAAATGTTTGAGAAACCATAGATTTAACCATCGAAGTTTTCCCTTTACAATAATCCCTTAAAACTTGGTATACGATCTGTCTGGTCGTTTTATTGAATGAATGGTGTGCCGCTTAAAAAAAAAGAAGGATTTTAAACACGTTATAGTTAATTCATTAGTTAAATAAAATTATACAGATTTCGAAGGATTTTTCTTGGATTCGTTCGCTGTACAATATACGTATCGCGTTGCCTATGACCGAAGTACGATCTACCTCGAACCGTCCCGAGTCACTCCGGTAGTTGATTTTAACTCTGCTACCATTGTACAGTTCTACGGATGATAAAAACGTTCACCTGCTGGACATATGTAGCCACAAGACGCAAACACAAAAATTACTGATAGCCAAGTGACAAGCACTGAATCGAACGCCGTCAATCATCCGCCAGCATCAGGTGTCTCGGGACATCCTGAGGCACCCACACGTTCTCGCGTATCCTTTCACCGTTTCTTATTCGACTTTCTACACCGTGTTTAACCTCGAAGCGACTATAGAATTGTCGGGAGACACAGTCGCGCAAGAACGACCGTGAATGGCACGTGGCACAGGTGGTTCATCGAAAGCGGTCGGCCCGCGAAACCGACGCAAAGCGGCGCTGGGCGACGCCGCGCGATGCGATGCGACTTTTCGCTTTTACTTGCTCGGTCCGCTGGCCGATAGGAAGTTGTCTCGGGCCACGCCGGTTCCAGAACTGGAATTACTTGACCCAGGCCCGGTTCGATCCTCGCCGCCACGTTGTACCACCACGATATACCGTCATCAGCATGAACGCGCCCCGTGTCTCGTACGTGGGCCGCCGGTCTCGCCATGCTCCAGTAGGCTCGCGGATTTTTGTTCATTAACAAGACACACCGCGCCGCAGCCGCCTCGGATTGTCGAGCAGTGAGCCGCGTGCACGCGCGTACACCGACCGATAACGATGCCCACGATTTACGAGCCGATCCGTGATAAACCCGCGAACGTGGCAGATTGCCGAACGATATCGGCGCCGGGGTCAATTGGGCCCCCGCTCGTGGAAAACCAGCTGCAAAGTGGATGCCGTGATTTACGACCGCTTCCGAGACTATCCCGATCACTCTACTCGTCCCTTTTTCGTTGGCAGCGAGGCTCGTCGGTTTGCCCGGACGGGTTTCGTAGGGACGATTCAATTGCCAGGAGGATTCGTAACTTCGGCGATTCGAGAATTAACCCTTTGTACGCGGAGAATTTTCTCAGATTATCTACCAACAACTCGAACGTATTTGTTTGCGAAGTATACTGATCAGTCCAATGAATGAGCACCTTCCAGCGAATAAACATATCCTGTATTATACGAAAAAGTAACGTTTGCTACATCCTTGTCGCATAAAAATGTATACAGTAGATCTGTTATATATAAGACACGGATGTCTTGAAGATGCCGTTTTGATTTTGCTTCTCGTTTTGTTTCACATTTCATTTGTTTCATTTGTTTTCAAGGTAGGTATCACTACTTGAAATCTGTAAGTTGTATTTTTTAGGGTGCGTTCAATGAAACTATGACGAATCTCGTTCATTGGAATATTATTGTTCATTCGTTAAAATTGTTTCTTCATTCATTGGTCGTTCGATGTATTTTTCCTAAAATCTTATATTACACTTTTGGATTGGTTTGCAATAACCTAATTTTACAAAATTATCCTACTCACGCATTCAGGTTACTTACTCTTTCCGTTTCCTTCCTCTTTACATCCACTTGATTCTTTGCCTGCCAATTAACTCTCCTACCCGTTCCACTTATTCCTACTATTATCTTTCGTCTTCTAGTCTCTTCATTTTCTTTCCTTTCTTTTGCATCTCCAGCCGCTCTATAATTCTTCTATCGGCCTTTCGCTCCACATTTGTCTTACATTTCCTATCTTAATATTCCTATCGGTTTATTTGCAATTCCTTGTAAAATATCCAGAATTCTCGAATCTATCCTCGTACAAATCACAGTTTCTTCCTTCTTCCTCTTCCTAATATCTATTACAATCTTCCAAATTTCCATATATTGCCTGTACAATTATTTTGTACTCTTTCGATCATTGCACTTATTAATTTGTTTGATACATTATCGAATCAAATATCGAATAAATAAAGTGTCGTAGTATCGAATCGAAGAATGAAAAAGTAAATGGAACATATGATAATCTTGCACAAATGCAGATGATGTAGAGCGAGCAACGAAACAATTTATCTTCTGTGAGTATTATTATAATATTGTTATTCATAATCTATTCTCCAAAAAATAAAATTCGGAAACATCGTGGATGTTAAGAGTAAAAATTGTTGTTTGAAAAATTTCACATCTGCAACACATATGTGCGAGTAATACAAATAAAAAGTAATAGTAGTAATAGTAGTAATACAAAAAAAATTCTCATCATCGTTTTCACTGAAGATACAAGCTGAAAGTAATGCTATGAAGCCAACCATTTTCAAAAATAAAGCAACGAGTCCTGATCGCAGCAAGAACTGCAAGTATTGCAATGCTTTTCTGGCAACGAGTGCCATCGGAGAAAATTGCATCGTCTCAGTCTCAGTATTCTTTATTTATATTCTGTGACATGTTTAAACAAACAATTGGATGAGGTTCATTCCGAAGCGATCACCGCCGAAAATTGGTACATTGGTACATTCTTGGTATTGATCCACACGAAACGCATATATGCATAACTGAATAGTAAAAAACGTGCGTTTACATTCTTCGAGCGCATCGTTTCCTTTATGCAGGAGCGGAGACTATAACCTTGCCGATTGCGCTGCTCACCTTCTGTAAATGTGCATTTAATAACTGGTGTATTAAAACCGAACTTTTATATGCGGCTGCATTCCGGGATCGACAAGATTCCGAATGGCAATCGAATGGTACCTATTGATGCACCAATAACAGGATAATTCACTTTCGACTGATAAACAGATTAATTTATCCCGCCCGTAATAAATATGATAAGTATCTAATAAATACTTGAAGACGTTTAAACGCACCGCGAATGACTCTGTCTTGCGTTTACGACTGTTCTGCGCTCGCACCGTTCGTCGTCTGAACCCGACGAGAGAAGAAACAACGCGCCCACCACGCGTTGAAATCTCTGAGCCGGTGCAGCGCGTTGCAGAGCGTTTCGTATTAATGTAGATATATGCGTTTGTGAATTGCTCGTGCACCGGTACCACGTGCGCTCCCGCGGTGGCCAAGTACGGGTAACGGGGTTAATGAGCAGCGGAGTGATCTTTTTGTTCGCTGAAAGCTCGATCGGACGCCGATGCTAATCCCTCGGCAGCCGATTGCGTTGACGAGGCGGAGAGGCTACGGTTCGGCTGAATATTCATGCCGGCTCGGCGAATCGCTCGCGTGCTTGCGAGCAGAGCGGGGCCGGGGCCACGCGAAACCCGTAAGATACGCTCGCGATAATTGCCGGCCGATTGCCAGGAAAAACTGGACCTGTCCGGCAGCGAATCTTCGGATTATTATGAATTATTTATCTCCACGGTCGTTTCTCCCCGACACGTCCAAACCAACGTTCCGTGCTCCGGGAGTTGATGAACGATCGTTAACGTAACGGTAGAGTCGGCTAGATGTCTCGGGCTGTGATAAAGGTCTGACAATGTTGCGGAAAGAGTAAATTGTACCAATGTGCAGAAGAAGGTGTTATTACCGACGCTTCTTCAGTTTTCCAGAATCTTCGGGTTATTAAATACATTAGATAGCTTAAACTAGAATTTATTTATCGCAAGTGTTATTGAATGCGGGCCAGAAGACGTGTTCAAGAAATTAAAGTGCAATTGAAGAAACAAGATTCCACAGTTCTAGATAGATTCGCAGCTTCCCAAAGGTCCAGGGGACTAGCGACGAGCAACAACACCGTGCATTCAGATATTCTACTCGTTATCTCGTAAATATAGATACGCGGTGTAGTCTATATGTCGAAATATCTCACGCCTCCGTTGGCTAATAATCTTTTTGTCAAGGCGCGTTTCAATAGGTGTATCACCGCTAAAATCCCCCGACCGCGAGTAAAAAGAGCAGGACAGCTCGTAACGTTTAAAAGGAAAAAGCAAAGGTACGCGAGCGACGATCGCCATTAACAAGCATATTCCCGGTTTCCGTCTTTACGATCGAGCTAGCCACGTGAGAAAGAATGCAACACGGAAGCTGGAAAATCCTCGCAACGCTCCCCATATTGATCATCACCGGGATGCCTGGCATTCCGCCGGGCCGATTCGAATAAATTAATAAACATGACCAAACAGGGGGAGCACGGTCAAGGTGCCAGGATTCCTCGGTGCATCGAAATCCCACGGGAGACGGTAATCGGGGGAGCGAATCCTTTCCAGGATCCCATCAGAAAATACCGAACTCGCTCGCGTTCCTTTATGGGCCGACCGGTTGCATAATGTATCGGGGCTTTTCGCGTGAGACTCGACGCGGTTTCGAGTGTTATCGCCGCGAACACCAGTCCTCGGGGTTCGTCCGTGCAAGGACCAATTCCATTGTGGAGGCGAGCGTTTCGAGACGTGTGCGGGCACACCGACGAGGACCGAGGAGCCGGGCGAGAGTTGTTCCTCGCTCGAGCAATTTCTTGATGCATATTGTCACGCGTTGTTAAACCCCGAGAGCACCGCCATTACGGGACGGGCCGGGCCGGGCCGGGGATCGGCGTCGCTCCGCGCCGCGTTGCAACGCGCTGCAAGCTGCAACGCGATGCAACGCGGCGGAGAAAGATGACGAGGAAGCAAGGTAGCCGCACGTTCTGCCAGCTACCGGGCGAATCGCTACCGCATCGACTCTGGCCCGACTGGCTGACTAGTTAAATTGCCAGCATCGCCTCGGACTATTACTGTTTACATAAGAGGACGATGATCGTTGCATTCCCGCAGAAATCGGAGTATCCTACAAACTGGCCACTGTCTTCGCCATTTCCATGGCAGGGAAGGCCGATTGAGCTATTCTGGAATTCTTTATCAGGTAAAACCCAGCCCTGGAATTTATTGATAGAAATGTTCAATTGTTCACGAATTATCATTCTTCTTCGTTCTCGAGAATCATCGGGAACGTACCAGTTGATTCTAGTAACTGGACCAGGACAAAACTTCGTTCTTGTTGAAGATGGAGAAAAACTGTATAAGAAAATTCTGCATCGCGTTCTCATTCATACGTCTTATGCGATGCATAGTTATGCATAAGACTGATATTAAATGTTTCAGAAGTATCGAATCGTTATTGATTTAATAAAATTTATTGAAAGTCGAACAAAAGATCAAAATCAACAAGATAATATGTAGAAAAAATTTAGAAAAATTATTGTTTAGAACGAATGAAGGACTATACAGTATTATTTTTTATTGGCTTCAAAATGGCTTTCTTGCAAACAATCGTCATTGTTTATACATAGTTGATGTACAATTTCATATCCCCTAATTTTCCAAACACAATGTAAACATTTTTCCAGTATTTCGTCTGATCCAGTGTTGCCGCGATTTCAGTACTTTTCGTGGTAGAGGGGATAACGAAGTATCACACATACTGCAAACTAGTGCAAGCTAGTACTAGAGATAGTACTTCAAAACAATAACAACATATTCATATAACACTTAGAGTTAGCTTAGGATATGTAGATAATCTTCACTTCTCTCAACCCCCTTCGCGAGACCACCTTCTGCGGCTGCGCCAGTTTGCGGCATGTAGGGTACTTGTGTTAGTCCACCCTCCTACATCACGGTTAATTAATTCAGTGTTGTATCGAAATCGTTGTAAAAGAAACCTAGAGGGGGGGTGGGAATTCGATCGGCTACGATGCGAAAGGTCGGTTGGTGTTCCGTGAACGATTCCCACTTCTTTTTCCAAGACTTTGTTTACTATTGCTACATGTACAAGGTGAACGTCCTGCTTATGTCAATAAAAACCGTGAGGCGCGATGGAAACATTTCTTCTGCCAATATGAGCTGTGATACCGTGCTGTAAAAGGATTGTCGCAATTTTCACACCGTGTTACATGCATCGGGACTATGCTCCCAAAGCACCGTGTCATAAGAGGGTTGACTGTATATGCGGTGTGAGTAATCTAACATTTAAAGCTAAAATATATACGTTGTTTTTAACGATACAAGGAATTTTCTACAAAAATATATACTTGGATAGGGTAAACGTTAATCCTCAGAGGACAGACCTCGCAGAAACAAATTTTTGTCGACATAAGAACTGGGCCGTCCCGCGAGGGTTAAGATACAGAAGACATTTTCTCTAGGTCACGTCTTTCAAAATTTGATGGTCACCGACGTCTTTTTACCTTACCTAAGCATCGTAATATGTTTCTGTATATTTAAAAATAAGCATGGAATTTTCTGCACAACTCGAAGAGCGATACATAGAAGAGGATTGCGTATATTGAAGTACAAGGTTCCCCGGAAAGAATCATCCGATTTCAAAAATTTATATTTTAAAAAATTACACACAGAAAATTATAATTCAAACACGAATATAACGGGAAAATATGTGACTTTTTGTTTACAAGTGTTCAATATGACTTCCTTTCGTTACACGTATGATATTATTGCGATATGAAAGTTCTTGCCAAACACGGTGTAATGTATCTCTGGTAATTGTTTGTACAGCATCGCAAATGCGTTTTTTCAGTTCATTTACACTTGTAGGTAAAGGTGGTACAAAGACAAGATCCTTCACAAATCCTCAAAGGAAGAAGTCGCATGGGGTTAGGTCGGGTGATCTCGGAGGCCAACTGTGTAGATCCATATTATCGGATGAACTGCGACCAATCTAACGGTTTGGTAGTTTCGTGTTAAGAAAATTCCGAACCTCCAAGTGCCAATGGGGTAAAAAGTAAAACTCGCACATTTTCCCGTTATATTCGTGTTTGAATTATAATTTTCTGTGTGTAATTTTTTAAAATATACATTTTTGAAATCGGATGATTCTTTCCGGGGAACCCTGTACCAATTAAATCGAAGAGGTAGCAGATTCGCCTTTAAGAAAAAAGCTAGTTCTTCAATTGCCTCTTGGTTTCCCTTGCAGAAGCAATTAAAGCCAGTGGGGGGATTTTCGCTTGCAGATGAAAGAAGTCTGTGAAAAAGAAAATCGTGCAACAACCAGCGGAAACTGATACTACATAGGAGAATCCGACCAAGAACGTGTTAAAGCAAATAAAGGAAGCCCTCGAATCCCTGGATTGTAGACAGAGCTAATCGCGCGTTCGCGAAAAACTAGTTCCCCGAGACCTGGCGGACCTTGTTCTCCATCATGCCGACCACACGCGAGAATCCTTCCGGCCGCTTACGCAAACACCGTGTTCCCGTGCCGGGTCTCGGCTTGTTTCCTCATCCAGCACTGACAGTTAGCTCCGGCTAGTCTCTAAACAGCATTGGGTACTGGCGGAGGCTAGTTAGTAAAGTACGCGAACGTTCAGTGCTGCCATAAACAATGGTTTTAGCGAGTGCGTATACACAATGTGCGCCACTGGGGTACAGGCCCGACTCCCACGGTTCACAGACGTAGCCGGAGTCTCTTCCGAACGACTCCGGCCAGCCTGGTCTTTACGTGTACTTTGCCCGTCGACGACTCACCCACTTTGCTTTACTTAAGGCCGTTCGAGTCTTGCACCGCACCGGCCGCCTCCTTTCTCCCCCTGCCGAACGATCGTCCGGCTTTTACCTGACGTTTACTCGGCGTTCTAGCTACATTCCAGGGTCCATTAGGAGGGCCCCGCGTTGGTAGCACGAGCCCCCCTTCGACTACGCCGGGTACTTCGTACGATCTCGAAATGAACAGAGACGGCGCTACGGAGAGAAGGTTACCAGTTCAGGAAGAAGGGCTGGAGGGGGGTTACGAGCTAAACAATCATCCTCGTCCTCATTTCCGATAAGTTCTCGGCTTTTTGCTAAACCTCCGGGATCGGCTTCGCTTTTCTTTCTTGCTCCCTCTCCGTGTCGTTTCGTCGTTCCCTCACGGCGTTTTTTTTCCTCTCGGCTGATGGGGGAAAATAGAAAACGATCGTTGGTGTTCTGCGCTTCGAGCATTCACGGTTATTTGGCGAAGTTCCTTCGATTCTTGGTCGCGGATTTTCGAATGGATCAAGTACAGTTGAACCTCGGCAATACGAACTATCAGGACGCGTAAATGTTTGGATAATAGAGCACTCGGTTACAATCCGAAATTCAATTCTCATGTGTGAAACATTGCGCTTCGCTTATTAGGTAGGCGAATTATTTCGTGGCGTTTTCTACTCTGTCTATATGTATATGGTTACTTTGCTTTGCAGTGAACTCATGAATCAAATGATATTGAAAACAACAAGATCTAGTTGTATGCTAAGTATATTCTGTATTTAAGAACGAACGTTTGCAACGATTCAATTGCTTGTCTTAAATTTTTTTCGACAATTTTAGAGAAACAGGAAAATGAACGCACACGAAGGCACGTAATTTAAAAAGAGAAAATCGTTAAAATGAGAGAGCAAGAACAGAAATGAAAAATGTAACGATGAAGAAGATAAATAGTATGATTGCCTGGCATACTTCCATTTATACAGTTTCATCGAGCTAAATGAGAAATGAATGCAATGTATAGGATATAATGTTTGAGATCACAATTGTCATAATTGTGAAACTAAATAACCTGTCATCAACTAAAAACAGCGTAATTTTTTGAAGGATATAACTTACATTTAATTCTTATGAATACTGTACTTTTTCTTCAATTACTGCCACAATTGAGTGTAATAACTAGCGTGACTACTAACTCTACGTCATACTATTGGGTTGGCAACTAAGTAATTGCCGATTTGTTCAATGAAATAAAAATTTTTTTTTTACTTGGAACAAAGTTTAATCTGTAATGTATTTTCCATTTTGTTCAATGACCTTTTGCCATCTCTCTGACAACTTGAAAATTCCACGCTCGTAGAAAGTCTGATCCTTTTCGGCCAAAAACTGAGTTAAGTGAGATTTTACAGCATCATCATCGTTAAAAGTTTTACCACGAAGGGAGTTGTCCAGGGATCGAAATAAGTAGTAATCCGATGGCGCGAGATCAGGGCGCTATATGGTGGGTATAACATCAATTCCCAACCAATATCCATCAATTTTTGCCGAGTGGACAAAGACGTGTGCGGCCTAGCATTGTCCTGCTGGAAAATGACACCTTTACGATCGACCAATTCTAGTCGCTTTTCCTTGACCGCTGCATTCAATTTGTCCAGTTGCTAACATTCACGGATAATAAAAAATAACATAATAATAATAATAATAATTTTATAATATAACATTTACGGATATCATAAAAATGGGAGTGAGAAACATCTATAACTGAAATCGGCAATTACTTAGTTGCCAACCCAATATATTTGATCTCCATTTTTCATTAGTAACATGGTCCTCACCTGTCACAAAGCAAAGCTGTTGTGACTCGAAAATGTTGCATAGCTATGTAAGATTACCGTATCGAAGTTTTTGTCACAGATTTAACAGTTTTTGCGTAATCGCAGTCCACAATCAAATTAGTACTTTTCACCGTGGTCGGCTCTGTCCATTTTTCTCGGAAGCCGTATCGGGGAAGATGGCTCTGAACGGTTATTTCACTCACGCAGGCCAAGAGGCTCGCGAAATTCCCGCGGAACGCGGGAGCCACTTCGAATTTCACGGATGACCGGCGAACGTCCGATGACGATTGGCTCATCCGCCGATGCTCCCCCGGGAAGATATTACGCTGTTCCTCTTTCGCAATTCCGGCCGCGGGAACGGAAGATTTTGTGGCGCTTATGGACCCTGACTGTGCCGTAGTTTTATTAGTACAACATGGTAAACCGTTGGGTTCCCGTGGAGATTCGAGTACTTAAGTGAACGCGGCTTCAACGGCGTTAGTTCGCCCGTGGTAATTTGCGAAGAATCCCGAAGTCGAAATTTGAAATCCTCTTACTCGATAGAGATGGATGCCAACTACCTTGAATGTCCAGCATTGCCTAATTATAAGAAGATTCTCATCCTCGTAGTATTAACACTTGCCAGATTGAATAATGCGGACGGGCGTTTACATCACCCAAGAATAACTGTACTTTTGTAGAAATTAATTCATTTTAACATTATGTCAATAATGACAATCTTATCAAAATACACTTATATGTATACAGCAGATCCTTATGTACATTAAAATTTTACTGCATTAATAAACTACGTAGACAGTCGTTACTTTTTTTAAAATTATTTTATTAAGGGGAAAATAATTCAACAGTATTTTTAAATTCTTTAAACATTTTCACTGTTTTATATTTGTGATCTACTCGTTTCTCTCACAAATGTATCTAATCAGCAATTATAAGAGTTTGATCGTGAAAATATTTGAAGATAAGATTTGGAAATGATGAAGGATGTTCAAGGAAACAACGTTATGGAATATGTAAAACAACGGTGGACAATTTCTTTGAAGACAATGTTAGGAAGTTAGAATGATAGTATAAACAGAATCACATAGGAGATTTTAGTATAAGTGTTTTATTTTAATATGCATGCCAAATTCCATTTCAAAGAAAATGCCAATATTCTTTCGCTACGATTAGACACAGAGCATCATTTTTTTATACCATACGCAAAAGTGTATTAATTTTATTTACCATAGGGAATCCTCTATTCAAAAAAATTATTAACCCTTTGCACTCGAGTGACGACTCTGAGGCACCACTAAAATTTGTTATATCACCTTTTAAGATAATTTTGATATTAATAAAGTTTAGATTTAAAAAATTATTAAGAGTGTAACTATTGTGCGAGTCCCAAGAATCAATTTCATACGCACAAAATGCATTTTGTCGTGTAAAATAGAAATACTATAAGTTAGAAAAATGATTTTATATTTACGCTTAAAATAGCTTCGAGTGCAAAGGGTTAAAATAGAAACTTGCACGAAGATCCGTGGCCTAGATATAAAACAATCTCTGCGTCTATTTCAGTATCATTTTTTCCCGAAATGGAGATTACATAAAGAACAATAAAACACGTCTAGAACTAGTTTCGCCAGGAAAATCTGTCCAATAGCGCATCTAGTAGTCCAGAATCCATCCCCCAGCTAGCAAGAGCAAATAAACAAGCAGAAGTAAACAGCTAGGAGTTAGGAATTCAATTTAGGTTCAGCGGATGTTCGAATCATCGCTGGGAATCAATTCCTCTCCGGTCTCGTCACCGTTGAAAAGAAACAACCTCCGAAACCCGAGGGGGGAGCAGGTCCTCGCATCTGGGTCGAGAAACCAGACTATCGTAGCCCGAAATGACGCTCCATTCATCCTTTCATTCATCTGGGAATCGCTCGTGGCTAGCGAGACCTCTTCGCGGCGCGGTGGACTCCTCTCGGCCGTAATAAGCAAAAAAGATCGGGCCGCCGGGCCATTACGTAGAAAGGAACGAAGAAATCATCTACCGGGGGCGTAAAAAGCGTGGCAAAGCCGATTCCATCGCGGCCAGACTACCGAGACTTATTTTTCTGCCACTCTGCACGCCGATACGTCGGCTTTCGTCACCGGCTACCAAACGCCCGAGGACCGTTGTCTGCGTGTATACTTGCGCCATTCGACTGCGCCGGAGCATCTCCGATCGAAACTCAGTTAATATTTTCGAGAAGAAAACTCTCTACCCGCCGTGCTTCTATTCGAACAGAGAGAAGGGAAACACTATACATCATGATCGGGATTTTCTTCACGGATGTTTTCTCCGGAAATTCGGAATCTTTGATCTTGAGTTTAACCGGGGAGATTGAGGGAGCATTGCATTAGGTGTACGCGAAAGTTGAATTCGTTTTGAACAACGTTTTTCTCAATTTTCGAATTCGGAAAAACGAGACTGGTTTTGAACCAAGAAAATCCTGTAAATAGTGTTGTATGCTGTATTTTCGCCAGGAATCGAATAAGATTAATTCGAGTACAGGTTTCTTTTTATGAATGTCGCTAGTTGATAATAAAGTTGTCGATTTACACATAGCAATAGCAAAGGAACAATTAATATAACCACTGTAGGTTTATATATATTGTTCTTATATATTGTTCCCATATATATATGAACAATGATAAGAAGACTAAAATAATAATATAATTTTATTCGTTTATTAAACAGTAGAACCTTGGCTATCCAAATTGTTCATACAAATGTGAGCGTTCAACTAATGGAACAGTTACTCAGTTAGAATAGTAGATTAAGTCTTTAGTGTTGTATGTGTGTCGCCTTAGATTGTTCAATTTACACAAGAGACGTGTTTGTGTAATAAGGAACACAGATATCAAAGTTCTACATTCTACTTACAACAAAATCAACCACAAATGACGTAGATGCGTCAACACATCGCAATGACGAGGTTCTTCTTACTCATATGTATTACTACACATATTAGTAGTTACTACATAATTAGTAAATTTAGTAGTACTGTAGTAAATACTACATTAATACAATACAGTAATAGATCGTTAAATTATTTTGATTGCAGAAGGAGACGGGGTGTTGAGCAGACGCCTCGTCCAGATCGACGGGGTGTTGTCCGAAGCGGAGGAGGGTGGCGGAAGACGAGGGTTGGAAGAAGGGTGGCGTGCTATGATCAGCATGGAGCTTCCGGCACACGCGACGCAGCATGGTGCTCTTCACCTGGGGGTCGGGGTCGCGGTCAACCCAGGTGACCCAGCCGGAAGTGCCCTGACCGCCATTCATCCGCATCCTCAGGACCCCCTGGCACTCCACCATCATAATCACGGAGCTGCAACTCCCGGAGGTATGCACGAGGACTCCAAGAAAAAACGTATGTTTCTTCTTACGAATCCATTCTGACGTTCTCCATACGCCTTAGTATAAGATCCTCGCAGGGAAGAGTCGTTACATAATAAATCGAGACGAAATGCAAGTCTAACAATAGAACAATTCAGTTCAGATATTTAAACGAAGACACTTTCCTGCGGTTTTAGATTTACTTAGCTTTATTTCTCCGATAATTTCTACATAATGTCGGTTAAAGCGTGATCAACGAAACTTACTTCTAATTGTTTCTAAAAATGACGAAAGTATGCCTGAAGTTTGGTGTAACGATTATCCTATCATGCGTGAATTAATTTACTAGTTTTTTTTTAACGTAAGTACCTATATTATCTCCAAGATTGATAACTTCGATTTATTTAATAATGTTGCTGTACATGGAATAATGAAACAATCGAATCAGTTTCAAATTAATTCATAATTTGTTCGGAACAGTTGCTATTCAATTAAATTTGTTGTATTCTGCCGCAATCGATGCTTAATGCGCACGATTAAATTTAATTAACTCTAATTTGCACTGACAACTTAATGTAAACGATTGTATGTTGAGGTTTATACTTTAGCAGCGTAATAGCATTTTTTCAATTTACTAACCATCCAAGTACTCAGTATTTGCTGTACGTCGAGTACAGCAAATGTTGGACGAGTTATCTGTATAAAAAATTGATGAACGCAACGAAAAGCCCGCGTATCTCCATTCCAATTACCGGAACAAACGAGTTTCGGCTTTCGGTATTTATCGATGTTTTGTCACAGTAATTGATCTTCTTCTTGTCCGCGTGACCGAGCGGATGTCCATCAGGTAAAAACGATCCACTGACGATGCCGACACTTGTTCTTCGTCGGTTGCCGTGTATCAGCACGCTTCTGGACATTCCCCGAATTCTTCAGCTTCTTTCTTCCCGTTCGATCTTGGCTGTTTGATCAATACACTTCCATGTGCAGTCGACTCGCGTGCCATAATAATGTTTATACAATTTCGAGACCAATTCTACTCTCCAAATAAACTTGATTTACATATTTCCTCTCACTTGTTTCTTCACTTCAAGAGTATAGTTAGTACAAGTATAATAATTTATATTGTTTGCACCGTATGTATTCTAAGTACGATTTTATACCGGTAATTATCTATAACAAATAGACTTTTTATTATTATTCAGCAGAACGGAATTTTGGAACGAGAACTTGAACCATGTACAATAGAGTCCTTTAGTTAAACCTTTTGATAAATAAATAATCGTTATTTTATTGATCATTGAGAGTGAAAGATGATTTATGCATAATGAATAATTTAATAGGAAATTTGTGCAATGTATAATGCTCAATGTAACGTAACGCATAAAATATGATTGGAAATGGTATGTATATGTGCATGTTAATGTTGTGTAAACGTAGTTGAGAAACTATTTTTAAAACTATAATTTTAATGAAGACGACAAACTAAATAAAAATTGCATTAACTGTGAAAAAATTGCATTCCTGTCTTCTCGGTCTTTAATTTCGAGATATAACTTTTGATCTACTTAATGGTGATTTTCGTCGTTGTGCATAGATTCAACTGGACATGAATCACAGTAATCCCTCCGGCCAATTTGCAAATCGCGTTTGAAGACCTATTCATTCGTCTTCGCGAAGATGGATCGCGCCGGCGGTAGTTTTCTATGAGAACGATTCAACAGGAGAAAATCGAACTTCAAGTCTCAGAGACTTCAAGTATTTCTGAATTCCGAGTTGACTCAGCGAACATGATGCACAGTCATTGCGCGAGATCGTAATGGAAGCATCGGCGAGCGCGGACGAAGATTTATCGCGGCTTTGCGCGAAGCACGTGCCTCGAGCTTTTTGCAGGTGCAACATTCCTATTCGGATCGCATGAAAAATATGACAGCGATATTAGCTGTCACCGAGTCCCTGGACAGCGAAAAATCGGCCGTGCCTCTCATGCTTGCTAGTAATTATCGACGGTCGTGAGGAGCCGATCTTAATATTCTATTTTTCAATCTTCCGTTTATACGACGCGCTCTCCGTTCTCTATTAACTCATTTGTTTTACGTGTTGGAAAAAATGATCGGTTCGCGCACGAACGATAAAGTGTCGGTGCAAAAGAAAACGAAGACATGTTAATGTTTTCTAAGCTTTCATCGTTCGGTAACGAAGCATTGGTTCCGAGTAACGAACTATTTGTCTGGCTTATCTGTAAAGAATGTAAATAGTTTATTACGCTTTTTACTCGCATTTTGTATGATGCGGTGATAGTATCGATACACTTATCGAGGAAGAAAAGATCGCGCGATTTTTCATGCGGCTTTATTACCACTGGAAAAAATTTACTCCGCATTCCTTATGCATATCCTACCGTTAGGGCACTTAGACGTAGATGATTTATGAGGATTTTACCTTTTATCGCAATAATAGAGACACTGTACGCAATTTCTTCTGAAATCTCTTCTTCTCTGGTATTGTTTATTTCTAATCAATTATTTCGTTGTTCCAATAGGCTTCGCAGAAGAGATCAATGAATTTTGGCTTTCCCAAGTAAAAATTTTCCTGTTCTCTCGTAACTTCGTAATTAACGTTAAGTATTCTGCTAATCAACAGATTTCCTGAAGCATATGCATATTTAAGTTCTTTTGAAATTTTCAACTTTCGAAAATGAAGAACCTTGAAACATAAATATACACTGCACACAAAAATTATAGCATAGAAAAATTTTGGATAAAAGTTGGCTAACTTTGACTGATTATTACTGCACGAAAAATCATCGTAGGATGATGATTTTTGTCTTAAATTGAAGCTTGAGTCCTCTATCTTAAGATATTGTTTTCGAATTTTAAGTTTGATGCACCCTCACTACTGTAACACTTTATATGTGATTTATCGTTTGTCGTATTGAAAATTGCCAAGTATGATTTGAAGTAATGATTTGAAGTAATAATGAACTTCTTTTTACAAAGTTATCGCACTTTAAAGTAAACCTTGCACTTTTTGCATGAATTCGGTATGCATTAACATAAAGAACTGGCTATAAACAGTAATAAAGTCACACACACGCGCGTAAATCCAAGCGATATGAAATTAGAGCGGCAATTAAGCAAGGGTTATTTTCAATAAGACTAACGTGACCTCACATTTAAGGGATTACGTTGGCGAGGGTGCATCAAACTTAAAGTCTAGAAAGAATATTTTAAAGTACAGGTTTCAAACTTTAATTTAAAAGAAAGCATCATTCTACGATGATTTTTCGTCGAATTATAGTCAGTCAAAGTTGGCCAATTTCTATTCAAAATTTTTTAGCAGTACATTAGGTGGAAAATACAGATATACAATAAATAAATACGTATCTGCAAATCCATATTTTGTATTCACATTAATTAGAACAAGTAATCTTTAATAAAGCTAAAAGGAAAACAGGAAAAGCAGCAAACTTTGTTATTAAATTATCGGTAATTACTAACTTTTAATGACTGGAATAGTGAATTTTCTTCACTTGAAAGCATGGAAAAGTTGCTATAATGTAACAGTGACAAGAACATTTTCATACATAAAATTTCACCAGTAAACCGTAACGATACGCCAGCGCATTGAGGAGCCTGTTATCTACCTGTGCTTATCGTCGCATCAATATCGACTTAATTGAATCTTATCCTCACGGGACATCAAGACAGGCGATACGTGCTGATCCTTCATCAAAGACAGAACGAGAGCCACGTGAAAGGCTGCCTTGTTCCGTACGGAACAATCGAGTTAGCTGGAGTTGCTCCGAGTTTCTCGTCGACGATCTTTTCGTGCATACGTATAGACATAACTACACAGTGCTCTTGTTTGCCAAAGTTCACCTACTTTGAACAGATTTAATCTACCGATAAGACCTCAACTAGTTTTAGGATTGATCAACAGTTTTACGATGAAATTTTGAGAGTTTAATGAACTTTGAGAAATAAAGAAACTGTAAGTAACTGGAAGTTCGGAAAACTTTTTATGTATATTAAGATAAGGTTGAAATAAAACTCAAATTTTGGAAATTTTCAACTGCACAGAAATGAAAAGATATTCCGCATTTTTTAAAAGAAGAAAAGCAGTTAAACGAGTACACTCATTATCGAAGACTTTGTTTCAGTAAGAGCAACTGTGTTTTATACAGAATGACTGAATCTTCCAATTTATTGTCAACAAAAAATATCGTTGCTTAATTAGCTGATCGACATATTTCTTGATGTTTCAAGTAACTGAATGAGTCGAAAGCAATACCGAGATAATCTATCCGCAAGACATAGGAAATGAACATACATACATGATACATGTTGGAAATGAAAACATTATCCCTCTAACGTGTCATGGATTACTATCAATCTAATCGTCCGATAATAATCCCAGCATTCATTCCAATATTCCAATTACGATTCGAATTTCATTACTCCTCAAATTACTCTACAGTTAACATCACAGAATGTTGATCGAATGTATCCGTGAATGTATCATGATCATCCTTCAATAAATTCGCCAGAATCATAATCATTGAATAAATGGACAACCGGTGCTGTCGACTAACGAACACGTTCCTCTTCTCTATCATCCGTAGCAGAATACTTTATGGTAACAGTCGTGATTAACATCGAAGAAACAACGGATGCAGAAGAATCTCATAAATATATATGCTTGAATAAGTTATTATCATTAGAAAAGACGATAAATTAGCCGCTAAAATCTAATCTTCGATTAGAAAATTATAGCGTCTTCTTTACGCTCACTCTTGAATATTAGCTATGCGATATGTGCTATAGTGCTTAATTAAATTGCATTAGTAATTAATTTACGGAAGCTTAAGCAAACGTTGATTTTTATAGACTAGCGCGCACAAACAGAGATCGAGTAACCATCGGTTTATTTCAGCACGTGTTCAAGTTTATAAAGTATGTATACTATAATTGCATAAAATCCAATTAAATGGAACAGAAGTATCCACACGTTATTTTATGAAGTAGACTAAGTAGTCTAAGCGTTACTTTATACGCTTATTGAAGTCAATTCTACGAACACACACTCTGTATTATACATATAGGTAAAATGGATCAAGCAAGTCTCTTAACATCCATTAGATATATTAAAATAGTTTCTTTAAGATCGAATCAAACTATTCGAATTTCTTTGAAAAGTTTGAATGATTAATTTACTAGATGACGTGATCAAAATGTTTGGGAAAATTTCAATTCGTCGAAATTGTGAACAAAATAGTGCAGAAGTCGTTTTTGGCAATCTTTTTATCTGTAAACAAATTTTATGGTATAAGTTTTGTTTTGTATAGATTATTTTTGAGGAATATGACCGATACAAATCTGCGAAACGCATTCCATAAACTTTCATTATGTGCTCGTTTAGAAGAGCGGCCTTTATAGTTATTTTCGGACAATAGTAACTTTCTAAAAGTTGAAGTTTTTACGCTTCTAAGAAAACGATTCATTTGGTTCAATTGAAAAAGAATGATTCTATTTCAAAGACTGTATGGGGACTTTCTTGACTCACTGTATATATACATAGTCGTTCGAGCCATGGAAGAGAGTAGTGCTGGTTAAGGAAGATGAAAGGCTGCCGCCATAGCAGCAGCCACTAACACGGCCGAGGTAAACGGGGCAAAAGGGGCAAAGGCGGAGGAAGAGCAAAAGATCCAATAGGGGTCGTTAAATCTAATGATATCAAGTATTTGACAGAAACAGCCGCAATCTGTCTGAGGGCCACACGCGTGTCACTCGACATGCTTCTAATTACATTGACACGTTGCTCCAATTGAGTAGGTTAGAATCATTGTTATTGTTTACTAACGTGTGTATTGTTTACTGATCAAATTTATTGTTAAAATAATTCACAATTAAGTTAATTTATAGCAACTTAGTCACACAAAAGTTTATTTCTCATACAGGTTTTGCATTCTAAATTAATCCTTTTCTAGATCATATTCTCTTTCGTTAACTCTAAATTAATACTTTTGTACATCATATTCACCTTTCTGCAAATAAAATTAACACTTTTGCAGGTCTTATTGAATCTTTTCCAAATGAAATCCGTCTTTCTGCAAACAAAATTCGCTTATCTATAATTCTTTGCAATAATATTTATTTTAAATTTAATAATTGAATGACATTATATAAATAAATATTGAAGATTTGCAAAGATTAATTATTAGTAACTAAATTTGTATTGTTTTTCATATAAGTATACAAATTTGAAAATATAATAAATAACGATCAATTTTGATCTGTGGGAGAGTTAATTTTATTTGCAAAAAGATGAATGTGATCTACAAAAAATTAATTTTGAGTTCGTAGTGTGGATTAGATTTTATGAAATTGTATATTTTATTGTATTTTGTTAATTCATATTTGCCACATATGTAAACGCTTGCAAATCCATTACCTTTTTAATTAGGCATTTTTCAACCAAATAATATGTGAAAAATGTAACTTTCTTTTTTTACGTTATGCTAAAATGTGAAACTGAGGAATGATGATGATGAAAATTAGAACAAATATAACTTTATCCCTTGTTCCTTTTAACTCTTAACTCTCTTATAACTTTATTTTTTATCCTAATTTAACTTTATTCCTTTTGCAACTAATATCCATCTTCTCGTAAAATTGTACAGTCCTGTACTATTAATTATCATATTACGACTCTTCAAGCTAGTTAGTTATGGTGTTTTTATCATCCCGGATCCATGTAAGTTGATCGATTGATCATTTATTTAATAACAATCCGATCGCCACGCTCCGTTCCCGTTAGCCGCACAATATATCAGGAAATTGTATCACAGTCACTAGTAATTGCATTTGCTGACTTTAACGTTAATCAAACCTAAGCCTTTGTTAATGCAATTCTAAATATTTGTCGTCTCACGCTGAGCGACGTCCGGCTATTCGAATTAAATTGATTGCGCAGGACCACCTCAGGGCATTGTGCCTATATCTCGATCGTCAGAGATCGATAACGTTAGTTTTACGGCCGATGACGAGTGCCAGGGAAGATCGAATCGATACTGAGGAACAAAGTCCATAATTCACTGTCGATCGGCGGATGACGACCCACCGATTTCGTTGTTTCCCCCGATCGATTCTTTTTCGCAGAGAAGACGCCCATGGTGTAACCAATCTTTTAAAAATGATTTCATTGAATATCTACAAAATTATACGTCGGCGGAAACAATAGCCGCTTATTGACAATTAAAAACATCAATTATTTCTGCGCCAGTCTATTTGTTATATATCTACAAGATCGTAACAAAAATAATTTAACCCGCTTACAAATCTTATAAATGCAATGAATTATTGAAATAATTTCGGGACATGCTTCGACTATGTAAAATTTGTCTACATGTTAGGAAACAATTCTATGTATTTATGACAAAATTCAGTAGTTACAGTTTGGAACAATGGAAGAATTCAAAAATGTCAATGTATTATTTTTAACCGATTAAAATGATTAAAGAAATAATTAACCTGACATTTATTTTCTATTTGTTGCATAAAAATCCGCAACGTTTATTAATTAGTTATCGAATTATGTTATTTTACATGAATATGAAACGATCAAAATTAACATGTACTTAATAAAAACGATTGCTATCGAAAATTGAATAAGCTATGTATGACTTGGATTAGAAAAACATTTTTAAATGATTTAGAGTTTCGACTAAAGTGCAAAAAGAGTTTGTACATTGTACATTTATAATTAGTATGAACGTAGGAAAGGAAACATATGAAAGTGATCGGATGGTAAATTAGGTTGCCATATTGGGTTCAATTTTACGGTCTTTCAATTTTCTCGCGTCGACCACTGCCTTAGCGCAGCGGCGACAATGCTTAAATTGCGAATCGCGAACTCGGTTGCACCGGCGACCGACGATAGGGACTCGATTATCTCTAATGGACGCGTGGTTATCTAGTTGCATTAATTTGTAATTAATACCTGGTTGAACGCGGTGACCGCCGCCGACCGTTCATGTAATGCCATCGAGAATTATATGCTTTACATACGGTCTGATACTATCATTTCGCTTGATGGAAGCTGCCGTTCGGTTTCACCGCGATTTTGTAATCACGATCGGTCGATCAACGTTCCTCGGTCACTGTACTGCAACCTATAAAATATTCAATGTTCAGCGAAACTTTTACAATAATGTTCGATAAATGGGACGATAATTTTGTTCATTTGGTACAGCTGTTTGTAATAATTACGTTGCGATTCTTTATGTGAACTAACTCTACACGAGTTCGAAAAACAAGGGCTAAATAAAACTTTTAATCCTTTTTTACTGCCATAATATAAATATGTTAATTACAAATTAGTAAGATTCAAATAACGTTTGCAAGGATGAATAACGTGGAGAACATTACAAGGTCTTCAGGATTTTTTAAATGTAATACTGTATGTATTCATTGTCATATATATCATTTATTCTTTATGGGGAATTTGATAAGCTATCATTAATGTTTATTTAAGATGAAATATAGTAATGAAATAAACTTTTTTATACATAGTAGAGAATAAACTGTATGTTAAGAATTAGTAAGCATCGTAGCTCCGATAATTTAACTTTTCTAAATATTGCAGTAGATATATTATACATCATCAAATATTCTTCAATGTAATCGGTACACATTGGTAGACAATACCTTTCAAACAGAGTATTTTTAATAGATTTTTAATGGCTGTGCTATATCTAAAAGAAGCTGATTATTTTCCCGCAAATAGCAAACCTAAAAGAAATTAAGGGATCTTCCCGAATGATGAACTGCTTCTGGAAAGAGTATATCGAACATAAAGTTACAATAAATAACTATACATGCATTCAAACGATCATTTCTTTAGGATCTCACGTCTCAAAAATCATTTCAAATAATTTCCGCGAACTAAATAATAAATTTTGATTTTAATAACACATCCAAGATGAAATCGATTTTCTTTTCACGTAAGGCGTCGCGCTGCCGCGCCACGAAAATCTGACATAGGTAGGCAGAAGATATTGACTCCTATCCTGGCGGATTAATTTCATATGCATCGAAACTGTCCGCTAGTGTGAACGAACGCGACGATGAATGCAACGTTGTAAAACCTGCCCGTGGAACTCGCCGTCCCCTGAAATTAACAAGTTCATTTCACAACTCGTGCTTAAGACGTACTCGCACTTTGTCGGCTCGAATGAAAAATTAGCGAGCGGACATACGTCAAAGGAAATCGGAAAGAACGTCCTCCTTTGAAGCATGGAACACGTTCGCAACTTTTGTGAAAAGAGCCTAAACTGTCTAATCTACGTACACATTAGTCACCCAACTTTTTCTAGTTCGCAACCCTCTCTTCAGTTTCTTTTCTTTCTGTGGCCACATCAAGGAAATCATCCAATCATGAAAATTTCTAGTTGTAATCGCACATGTAATTGTTTAATATCTTTTGATCGTTTACATGCTTCATTTATCAAATTCAGGGTGTAAGTGAAACGTACGCACAACTGGGCACCAGATAATTCCTCATAAAAAAAACATGAAGGAAATATAGAATAACTTGTTTTTATTTAGGACTTAGCTTACGAGAAAATCGAGTTTGAAAATTCGCTTTGTACATACGCACTTACGTCGCTCGGCGAACTTCTAAACTCGATTTTCTCGAAAACTAAGTCCCAAACAAAGAACAGTTATCCTGTATGTTTTTATGTTTCTTTATGACGGATCAGCTGATGCCCGCATGTATACAAGGTGGACCGGAATTCGTAGTACAACCGAGCAGGGGATGATTCTAAGTGAAAAAAATAAGAAAAAAGTTCGGTATAACATATTTTTATCCGGGACTCTGTTTTCGAGAAAATCGACTTTAAAGTTTCTTCACCTTTGTAAAGGATTTAGTTATCGTTTATTCTTTTGTCGCAGTTGTCTCCGTCTGAGATAGTGTTTACATATATTAATTTTTGCGAACTGTAGTAATTTCTCCCTAATTCGCGCTCAAGTTTCACACAAACATGGACAATTTGGAAAGAGGATATATATATTATATCATATTATATATATATATATATATATATATATCGCACCGTCACCTCTCATTGGCTAGTGTTTTTCGTTATTATCTCGTAAACAAAGCCGCAGATTGCATTTTCGCAAAGGAAAAAGTTACTTCAAATGACCTCAGCTCCCCCTCATTTTCGGCTGTTAAAATAATTGTGGAACACCCTATATATATATATAAAACGTTTATATATTTTAACGTTATTTCACGGTTTAATGTTATATATATAATTTCGGATACAGAAATCGGATTCCCAGACTACTGGGCGGCGCGATAATTTTTAGTGGCGCCTCAGTGTGGCCATTCGAGTGCAACGGGATTAAGACCCAAAAAAGAGTATTCCGAAAGTATTCTTTCTGTTGGATGCCCTCACGGATGGCTCGTGGGGATTCTGATTGCGGCAACCCCGTACCAGAGTGACTGGCAGCACATGATATTTCGTTGCGCTCGTCTGTGCTCGTCTTTAGCAGAAAAACGTTCGGGGTGAGATAGCGGCGGGTTATTTATAGGGTTAAATAAAGGAACACAGTGCGATCCAGCGATACCAGCCACCAGTACAGATAGGTTCTAGCTAGCCGTTCCAGCTTGATATCATTTCCAGTCGCGAGTTGTCATGATCCGCCGTGTGCAACATTAGTGCCCCATCTCTTTTTTCCTCTTAGACGCGAATACCCGCGAGACGCTTCGCCGAATGGAGACACATTGATGCTCGATCGATCGTAGAATACCGATCACCACCGATTCTCCCATCAGACAGAACTAAGTAGATGTTGCGTCGTGTTATTGCTGCTGACTTTGACTCTCCAGCAACCGCAGACAGTTTTACGACGCCTCGGTCAAGATGGTTATCAAGCATTTGTACTCTTCTTCCTTTTCAGCTGATCAGCCTGATCTGTATTTTCAGGTCCTTTTGTACTACCCTTATTCAGCCTCACCTGAATAGCAGTCAGCAGAATAAATCTTGTGAGAAATTTTGTTTTTTTTTTGTTTTAAATACGATGTAGACATCTGATCATTTTGATACTTGATGTATTAATTATGATTTGGAACAACGTTTCAAAAATGTTCCTGCGCGAATACGAACTGCTTCGTTCGTCTGTAATGTTTGCTACAATCTCCTGTAAATAATTGTAAATAATATTCGTTCGCACGAATGAATTGTGTTGATGCTTTTGTGGCCCTAATAATTCATCGAACTTAACATAGATACACAATTAATCGCAAGATATCGTTGTAAACAGCAGCGACTATATGGTTATTAAAACGAACAGACTTTGGATGTTCTGTCACAATTTTCGTCTAAAAATTTGTCTTCTCTTTTCTGTGCAGATGACGGTGGTCACGGAATGAATCAGGACGGTAAGTGGAGCTATCGTAGTACGATTACATGTATACAGTAGATTCACCAATTTTGGTGCAGTTACACGTCTCTAGAAGTTAGTGACATGGAGCTCACCGCGAGCTTAAGGCAATTGTGCCTTAACAAACATTGCCAACGATTTTATCTTAATGATGATAAAAATTAAGAAAGATGAATCGGGGTAACGGTGAGCTTACAGTACAGACGGTAACTTAAACAACAAAAGGCATTAGAATTAAACCTACCTTGTTAATTAAAAGACACTGACATATGTTGTCTTATGAAAATGACAAGATTGATTTCATTTTGATTTTGCTTGAATACAGTTGTAGAATCATTTCCCATAGAAAGGTTTCATAATTTTAATAATCATGAAATGTGAGGTTTAGGACTGATTTAACCGGTGATCAAAATTTTAGCGTCGAACCGCTACGATAATGAGATAAAGAAACTTCAAAGCTCGTTACCGTCATCAGAAGCTAAGAAATCGGCGCTACTTTACAACAAAATAGTAACCGCAGGTGGGTAAGGTGACCTTGAGCGATACTCTTCAACGAAATCCGGCTGCATCGTCGCTAAATCATGGAATAACTTCGGACGTTAACGCGAATCCCGTTACCTTTGATCCCGTTATAGTTAAACGCGGTGCTAATCGAGAAGCTTATCAGACGCGTCGATTGCTTTATCTGGCCGGCGATCGATTGCGAGAAATAACCAATTATCCCGACACCAGTTCTTATCGCTGCTTGCGCGTTAGGACGCGGAGCTTCCGCGACAATCTAATTGGCCCGACATCCAAGTGAACTTTATTTTCAGATCGCTTCCGCGCCGCGCCGGCACGGTCTCGATAAATTATCGCTGCGCCCCGATTCGAAGAACGCAGGCGTTATTAATCGTCGTCACGGTGATCAGTCCTTTTTTCCGGCGTGGCCGAGAATCGCGACGCTGTTGCTCGGTCAGGTTCATATATTCTCGCGGATCTGTCACGGCACGTATCGCCGATCGAGATCGATACAAAGTTACCTTTCGACGGTGGAACAATTAATCGAGAGACTCGACACACGGCAGTGTCGACGGGGTGCGATAGTATCGTGATCTTCCGAGATGTTCTGTTTCAGCGGATAAGTCCTAGGAATATCAACATCAACCCTTTAGTAGGACCATTGTTCGCTCTAGAGTTTCTCTTGTTCTATTCGCACTAAAACTACAGAATCTAAACGCGACTAATATCCACATTGTTTTATTGAACACCGCACTATGGCCGACCTAGTGTAGCGAAGACGGTTACTGTGGGGTGACCGCCAATTGCTGCGTCATTGGTTTCTTTTCAGGCATAATTAACTACATATTTTCCGAAGTAAACTTTTTTTTATTAAGAAATAAACAAAATAAAAGGGTAAAAGAATTGATCACCCCAAGCAATTGGTCAAGCCCACACTACCCCATATCAACGAAACAGAAATCAGTAAACGTGCTTCCCGATCGCATTCCAGCAAAGTCTGAAAATAAAGAATCAGCCCCTCCTTCTCGTAGCAAAAGAAAAAAAGAAGTGAAGAAAAGGAGAAAAGGAAAAAAAGAGGACGATCGTGCAAACCGCGGCGTATTGCGGGCTCAACGCGGGGGAATTACATCGGCGAACAAGTCCGTTCCATCGCCATTTTAAATGTAGTAGGGTGAGGGAGGGAGGATCTCACGAGTTTATCGAGGCTCTCGATCGGCCGCGTGGTTGCGAATCGCGCGAGCTGGACGGATAGGTCTGCGATACACGTCGGGGATCCACCGTGGCAGCACAATGTTCGCATAATTTATGCCAATGACGTAGAGGATACGCCTCGGTGTGTGTACACGTGGTTCTCCGCGGTAGGTGGAAGGTGGTGGATGTAATCACAAGTTTAAAGGGTAAACGGTCGTAAGGTGTGAGGCCCCTCGAGGTCTCTCGCTCAATATTCAACAGGTATTTACATTCGCAAATTGTTTACGTCAGCCCACGATGAAATCTGTCAGGATTTCGTTCCCTCGGCAGCTTAACAGCCTCCACCTTCTCCGCCTTCTTCTTCTTCTTCGCCTCCACCTTCCCGCGGCAGCCCAACGTCTGTCCTCCTCCATCCTCCCCCGACACGACGCGCCGATCTTCGTCGCGGCGTGAGCTGCCCATTCCTCTCTCTCTCTCTCTCTCTCTCTCTCTCTCTCTCTCTCTCGTGCCCACCCTTCCTTACGGCCAGTAATTACATCTGGGTATTAATCAACCGTACGTCGGGAACGAGAATCGCGAGATCTTGATTTTCGCCACTCGGCCGCGCCAACCCCGTCTCACGTAATCCTCGAGATCCGCGCTCGGTTATTAATTTATTGAAGACGTCTGGTTAGCGTGAATCGACGAGCCCCGCGGAACTCCGATCGTGAGCTTCTCTCTTGCCTATCTCTGCCTCTGGTTCTTTTAGTCTCCAGACAATTCAGACTCGCGAGAATTTGAACAGCTCTGCAATCGCTCTACGCTGCAGCTTGTATGGTGACAGTTAACTGGAGACACCGTCACACAAATCTTCTGAGAGCGATAGGACCGTTCATAACATGATCAAAATTCGTTACACCTATTATTATTGATAGTATTTGATACTATTTGTGACTGCACTGTTGATTTTAAGGGAAGTACAGTAAATCAGCTTGTACAAAAAAATGGACGATTTGGGAAGAGGAGATACAATTATTCGAGCCTTGCGGCTCGTTTTTATAGTTGTTGACAATCGGTAACTATAAAAACGAACCGCAAGGCTGCAATAATCGTACCTCCTCTCCCCAAATTGTTCATTTTTGTTTCCAAGTTGAGCGTCAATTGGGGAGAATTTACTGGACAGATGAGATATCAAAATTCCTCCATTGTTGGATCTAAATGAGTCTAGATTGAAGAATACAGAATTATAATAATGACAAACGTAGATAACATGATGATCATTATATTCAATGGCAAGTTTGATACTTCGTTTATTGTATCTGTGGCTACAAGAAAAAACGCCGCAAGTCGCAATGTTAAAAAATTTAAGTCGATGCATTGTATTGTAACACATAGGATTTATGTATTTGTCAGAAAGAACATCGTGAAATCAAATTCCATGTATTTAACAAAAAATTGTGCAGTTTAGAGCACTGCTAAATATGAAGCACTAGTGATAAGAACTTTAAGCGACAATATCTCGGAAGTGAAAGCATGTGATTTGCGGTGTCCTTGCTTGCAGCCACAGATATATCATTGCAATGCTCATCCTGGAAATAAGACAGCCATTTTCGAATGTAACACTAAAGAATTTCGAATCACCACAAATAATGTTTATAAAAGGCTACTAAATGCAATACATTTTTTTTCACGGTATACATTTTGTATGGCATTCGGTAATTATATTTTTCTCATTTTGTTTCAATAAATGCTAGATGAATTCTGTTTTTTCTTTTTTTAAATCCTTGTTTAAATTCTAAAAATCATATCGGTTTCGAGTGAGAACCTGAAAAAGTTCAAGATTCTACTTCCTGCAACTTGTTCTCCATCGAAGTCCCATTCTACACTCCTATTTCGAACTGTAAATCCACGGCACCAGCAAAGCCTCGAAATTAGTCGGCACGAGCTATTCAACGATTCGCTAATAAATACAAATGTGCCAAGATAGGAAAATATCGCTTCATCCGAGGAAGACGTTGGAGATGAAACATTGACTTGGTTGGTCGCTGATAGCGGTCTCGGTAAATGATGATCGAGCGAGGAGACTAATGATCGACGATTATTTCACATGCATTCCGGGTCGAGCAACAAAATTACGAAAACCGAGGATGATGCTTATTCTTCTTTCTCCAGATACAGGAAGAGGGAGCGAAACGGTGAGAGAAACAGTGTGTGGTACAGAGGGAATAAGGGGGGGGGGAAAGATTCATGGTTGATTTTACTGGGATTAACTATTTTGTTAGCTGCAGGCTAGATGCCTACCGTATCTGTTAGACGGTGCCACCGCCCCGCACGATTCCGGAAGCCAGGTCGGCCAGAGCCGTTTCTCTCTTTCGCTCACGCTGATTAGCGGCAGCATCCTTGATAACATCGATCTGACCGACGACCCATGCGATAACGCCTTATCCCGTGGATCTCTCCGCCGCGATGAGTCATCGAACAAGCACCGGGTGTATCGTGATGTTCGAGCGCGTCTCCGATGCACGCGGAAATTTTGTAGCCGAAAGATCGTTTCGAGGTTTACGGCTGGATATAATCTTCTCAGATATGCCGTTTACGGGGTTCGTAACATATTTTATCCATTTATTTATTTGTTTGCCGCTGTGCGCGGTTCAAAGGACAAGGGAGTGGATAATTTGTTGTGTTGAGCCGGTGCACTGGAAATAGTCTTCCTCGGGCTCCATGCAAATACTGCTCGACACATTTACGAGTCGATGTTGGTGTGTGCTTCTCTCGGTTTATTATGCGCGGCTACTTCCTCCTGGATTATTCAATTAATGTTTTTCCTGGATTAGTATAGTCGTGGGAAACGACTATACAAATGTGTATCTTAGCCGTTAAATGGTACACTCTTAAGCGCGCATGGGAGAATATCTCGTTGTGTCAATAAAAAAAATGAATTTATTACGGATGACTAGACTGTAGATTTTTATGTGAGATCAAAATTACGTGAATTACAAGTCGCAGGAGTTACATGGACGCATACGTAATTTAGTCACTTTTATGGTAAATATATATCGGAATCATTATCCAATCGTGAAGTTTTTATATTATCAAACCGTACTGCATCATGAAATTGCGGAACATTGTAGAATACTTCCTCCAGCGAACTAAATCGTACATGTAAGATTGTCGATTTGGAATTGGTTCATAATCCTCAATGAAAACTTTGTGATCATTATATTAGAATGCAGACGTACCGCCGAGCGAGAAATAATTAACGGAAAATGTAATAGGAGATCGCGAATGTTTGACTAATATGTATAAAAATTCTCGATCGTAGGCATCACGTCTCATCGACTCCCGCTGTTTTCCTTATCGATTTTCCGGGCTTGTTCCTGCGTTCATGGCCGGTCTGATCTAATCGGAGGCAGGATCTCGTGGTATCGAGCGGCCAATTTTTATGACCGCGCGCGAATCGTCGTGGCCGATATCATTATCCTAGGCGAGTAGATAATGTGGCTCGCGAATGCCTGCATCGGCAGGCGAGGCATGCAGGAGCTCGAAGCCGCATTATCGTGAGATTACGTAAGCGCGGCATACAGTACGCTTGTGTTACGCTATAATTAGGACTGGCCTGGCATAACCACGCCGCCACTACCGTCGCCGACGACAACGACGACGAGCAACGCAAATAAGCCCGGTGTGTAATTCGCGTTCGTATTAACGACCAACGATAAACCTTAACGGACGATGGTTCCTCCGGAGTTCGTCGAACAAAAAGCACCGGGTCGTTCGAGATACCGCGACGCCGCCGGTGAAAGGGCACGGGGTTTGATCGAAACACGCAGAACGCTGCGCTTTTACTTTCCTACGTTTCCTCCGGGGATTCCAGCAAGTTTCAAACGCAAAGGAATTCGAATGCCTCGGTTTCCACGATTCGATTTTTCAGCCACTGTTGCCACTTTATCGCCGCGCATCTTCGTTATTCAAATATTTCATTAAATGCAGCTGATATCTTCTTTGTATTACTATAACTTAGCGAACAATAGTTATGGACTCCTTGATTATCATATATATATTGATATATAATAATTTTATAATATATATATAATAATAATATAATATAAATATATATATATATGTATATTTATATTATATTATTATATATTTTATTATATATCAATTATATATAATTATATATAATATAATATAATTATATATAATAATATATAATTATATATAATAAAATATATAATAATATAATATAAATAATTAATAATTTTATATATATAATTGACGCTCAGATTGTACGGAAAAACGAACAATTTGGGAAGAGGAGGTACGATTATTCGAGCCTTGCGGCTCACTTTTATGGTTACCGATTGTCAACAACTATATAAACGAGTCGCAAGATTATTTTTGAACAATCGTATCTCCTCTTCCCAAATTATTCAGTTTTGTGCACGCCTGAGCATCGATTAGGGAGAATTTGCTGTATTCTGAGTTTACATATCAACGTGTGACGCTGACAGCGAACGTGTTAACGCTAGAACTACAGAGCCCTCAACGGGACTAATGTATTGGGTTGTCCGGAAAGTTCGTGCCGATTTTTTAGGAAAATTAAAACGCAGCTCATTTAAATATTGGTATACATTTGTTAAATTATATAGGTACCATTCTGTTCCACAACCTTTCCTCCATCTTTTATGCAGCTTGAGAATTCCGTCCTTCCTCTCAGGTTTTTCGGCAAAAAATTTGTCGTTCTTGATCTTCAAGGTCGAAATTTCCAGTTTTAAACCGAGCAAACCACTTCCGTACAGTTCTTTCGGCGACACCATCCTCGCCCTAAACAGCGCATATCTTATTTGCCGCTTGTGTGGCATTTTTGCCCTTTCGGAAAAAGAAAAGCATTAAATGCCTATAATGCACTTTATTTACCACCATATTCTAAGGCGTACAAAACTGATAAAAATTAACGAATCGTAACCAAACTTTTTTCTAAATATGGCTGAAGTTATCTCTTTTAGAATAGAATTTGTTTTCAATAATTGTGATGTATTCAGTCAGGTCTCTCACGCTACCTACCGAAAATCGGCACGAACTTTCCGGACAACCCAATATATTGTCTTGTAACAATGGTAAGATTAAATTTGTTTAAACTTCCTACGATTTCTACGATAATATGTATATGCTTGAATAAAGAAGTTTATCTCAAAATTTCTCGTAGAAATATTCTCATGACATCAGGAGTCGTAAAAGAAAAGATCAGTAGATCTTTCAGATCAGTCGGATCACTAGTCATTTTGACTGTTTTGGTAGTTTCGGTGTTCATACTCATTTTCGTCGCCGTATATTTAAGCAAACGGAATTTCATTAGCATTTATTGGACAATGGAAAGAGTACATCTAGAAGAATGAAAGGGTGAATGTTGTTCCGTTCGGATCACTTGTAACACGGTCAAACGACATCATGCATACGTCACACATTATAAGATACATTTCTACAAATCAGTTGTCTTTTTCTACCGATAGAGTGACAAACTTAATCGCATCCGAAACTATCTAAAACATCGCCGCACCGTTAATTAATCAGCGAGTACACAAAATATCGCGGTCGTAGTTACGTTGTGGTTTGGCATTCGTTGAAAAAAGCTCTGTAAAATATTCTTTTCGTGGATTCTGGTGGGTTTCCGCTCGTCTTTGTTAGCTGTGCAGCGCGTTCTTATTGCGATAATCTTCCTCCCTATGGGGAAACAATCACCGCCGCAACATCCAAAAATCCACGGCCGTGCACCAACGATAAGTGAGACTTTACATGCCAGTGAATCATCGCGCAACCCCATAAATCCTGGAAATCACTAGCCACCGCGTGTACAGGCCGATGTTTTTCTATAGGTACTCCAGTTTTCTGCGTCGGAAGTAAGACGGAGTTCGCGAAACCGGCTACAAATTCTCGGCGTAGTCCTCTCGAACGGTCTCTTTTGTCTCGGGCATATAAGCGCCGCGCGCGGCCTGCCCCGTCGCGATAAAGCGGCGACAATATTTAAGTCGCCGATCCGACATAACTCTCGCGAGGGAGCGTTTCTGCGATTCGACAAAGTAATACGGCCGGTTCAACGAGCTCGCTAATCAACAAAACTGTTTCTCCCGGTCGGCTATCTGATGCATACCACCATGGCCGGTCGTGTACCTGCACGCGTGTCGCTCGCGTGTCTGTACGCGTACCTATGCATCGAGCGTGCGCGAGCGTGTTGGTTCGCTTCTCTCGCACGTAAGTGGTACGTACCACGCCCGCGCACGCGAGAGAACCCGCTTGGAAACGGTTCGGCCGCGAGGGAGAAAGAAGGAACGACGGGCGACGAGCACGGAGATAGTGGCCGCGCGCGGAATGATTTGTATTGCTAAATAATCAGCGGCGGTTGTCTAGGATATACTGGTTTAATGACACTACGCGGGGCCGCGTAGGGGGACGCGTTGGAAACGCGTTCAGGCGTCCCCGCGCCGGGACACGACCGACACAGGCAGAGCAGTCGGCTCAGCAGCCGTGCCAATTTCGACGGGATAATCGTGTAATTTTCTGTTACGCCGTTCGCCTCGATTTTCTACTGTCACGAGCGTAAACGTAAATTATTCGCCGATGCAAATCGCACGGACACGATCGAACACGCTCGGCAACCAAGCCGCCGCTGACCATTATCGTTTTACGCCGGGCCTATCGCTGACGTATGCGAGTTTCTTTTTGCGACGAATCAGACGGATTCCTCGAATTACCGCGACGGAACTCGACTTTGGCATCGTTGACCCGCCAATACCACACGTCGTTGACAGGAGTCGCCGTGGTTCGACGAATACTTACAGAAAATTCGAATGCCCGAGGCGGACTTCGATCCTCTGCGGATGGAACCGGTGCATTGGCGCGGAATTCCATAAGGATCTTCTTACCCTTTCCACGGTTCTAGTACCAACGCCGAGATACAATCGGTACAACGGCCCGTGTGTGTACCTGGTCACGTGTGTCTGCCGCTGGTTCCATCGCGTGTGTATGGATGACCGTGTGTACGGCCAAGGGTGTGGCTCGCGGTTCGCAACGGGATCATCGTAGGTGCATATCTGGTCATCGAGACACAATTTTACGAGGATTTCGGGAGACGAGGATTTTTAGCTGATACGGAGCTATGCGTTGTCATCGGTCAATAGATCCTCGAGTACAGCGCTACGGTTAATTAGATTCACAGATTTTTGTCAGCTTCAGGAAGTCGATGCTCAGTTATTAGAAACTTAAAAAGCACAGCGTTTTTTGCTACAGCGCTGCTTTTGGTCGTAGAATATGTAATTTATAATGAACAGTATCGATTAGGGCAGTCCATGTTTTATATTTGGAAGTTCTATTTGATCAATTGATGTTCTAGATTTTGGCTATAAGAAGTTTTTTTTTTCATTTTGGGCTTCTCTTGAGTAGAAAATTTATCATGTCATAATTAGTAGAATTTGTTGCATAAATTCAGGCATCGATCTACTGAAAGATAATTCTGTATGTTCCACACAAGTGTATAGATAAGCATCATTTATTATTTTTCATTACTTACTACGCAATTCGCGACAGCTTTTAAACTTGAAACACTGTTTGATCATCATTAATCATCTTTCTTCGGTACTACAGGACGTAATCTTCTTTCCCTTTTTAAATCATGCATGTCTCTCTTTCCTTTTCCTTGTTCTAGAATTGTTCACGGGAAACTTCTTCCTCGAACTGTCAGGAGAATTTAACGAACAATGCAGAAAGATTAAAGTGATGAATTTCTACGCTCATTGTATACTGACAAGCGCTCACTACGAAGTACAATTTCCTGCTACCGGCACTGTATGTTGTTGTCTGTAGAACTATGACTAGACTGCAATTTTATTAGATCACGTACAAATATATTTACTCGTAGTAAAATTGTTGTTAATAAGATAAGATCTTGTTTTCTATTCGACGGCAACCTCCATCCGATCTATTTTATTCTTTATCTCGAGCTTGAAAGCTAAGCACATATAAATGAACCAAGTTTCCGTTAGCGCAGGCTGTTAGCTTCATTGAAATAACTTCCATGGAAACCCAACGAATATAATTTAAAGAATACTTATAATACCAGATCATGTACGAGGAATGTAAAGAAATAAAGAAGAGGGTGAACTAGAAGGTAGAGCGTAATACTCAGAACAAATATAATATATAAACATAGAGTAGTATAAGAAATAACGCAAAGTGAAATAAAGAGAAAGGAATATTAGAAACGTATTAAACAAAAAGTTTCGTCGTGTATTAATCAGTGTCTCAAATAGGTTCAAGACTTTTATGTAGAATAAACATTTTCTCCGTAAGTTGCAAAAAATCAGAAATCAAAGTAGAATGAAAATTTTTCTTTTATAATATCAAAAATTTGACAATAACCTGTTGATATTCTTAAATTCCTTAAATTTTAACACTTTAGTTACCGAAAGTGCGTTAATAACCTTTTCATTAACTGGCCTACATGTAAAGGAATGTTGATCATTTTCTTACGTTACTTAGCAAACCGTTCAATAACAGAAAAACAGATAAGCAATTATAGTCTAGATTCTTGAATTTTGCGGATCACTTAAGAGGTTAAAACTATTTTAACACTAGAACTACCTAAACCCGATTAATGTAGATTGTTTTATAAATAATCCAACAAGATTGGATTTATTTCAACTTCGTACAATTTCTATTATAATTATAATGTTTCAATAGTGAAGTTGATCTAAATAGAAACATTTTTATAACGTCGGATATTGTAAATAAAGTAACCAGAAGCCAGTCATTTTAACTGGTCTGATAGTTCAAGTGTTTCGCACTGATTTATTTTCATAACAAATGCATAAAATCTGTGGTCTATAGATAGAAATATCCACCATTTTCTTCTTTTCCTTAAATCCCACGTATCTGCACATATTATCGGAAATCGAAAGTTTGAATGACTTGCTAAAATAGCCTCGAAAAATAGTAATCAGACGATGCTCGAGGTTGATACTCTGGCAATGGGCTCGAGCCATTACAAGAGGCACCAAGACTGGCGATCAGGCTAGCTCGTTGCTGCAACTGCACTTCCTCTGACTGTTGTTTGCGCAAGTATCTCTCTGCGTACTATTCGAGCGTTACGTGGCGACGTTTACATTGGCAGAAATACAGGTACCTCCGAGCTTGTTAGCCGTGCGCGCGCGCGAGCACCAGCGCGTTCGCGATCGCACCCGGTGCTAACGCAGGTTAAACGCGGAACTCTGTTATAACGCGGGCCTCGAATTAAGTGGAACTCGTTTCACGATCGTGCCAAACATGTAGAAGGCAATCTTAGATTTCGAGGGAACCTTGGATTTACGAGCAGCAACTTTATTCGCTGGATAGTCATTGTTCTGGATCGATCGGTGTTACAGATTGCTGAGCATCGCCTGCAATGTTACTTCAATTCTTGACCTACCCATTGGCGGCACCGATCTTCGGCCCATAATTTCTTTCACGATTAAGCTAGACGTCGTATCAACATTGTTCACGACGAGGTTTGCAATGCTTCATGCGGACATTTTTATTCCTTCAGGACCTTTCGCCCAATTTTCATTCTTGCTGCAAGATGGTTTGAACCAGAGTCGGGCATTATTTTAATTGTTTCGTATAAATATTTATCTAATGAATTATTCGAATGAATTTTTTTTAGTCGAATGTTTTGTTCGAATAACAATTATTCATTATTTGTCATACATTTTTCTATCTATTTATACGAATAAATTGTTCGAATAAAGATAAGTTAATCGTAGAAAGTAATGTGAAAGGAACAAATTGATAAACCATGAAAAAATTTTATATTCTATATATAACATTTTTATTAGAATTGTTTATTTCCCGTATGAATTTCTATACGAATAAATTCTTATCAAACCCGGGTTTAATAATCGACGATCGAGCAAAATGGACAGATACATTTTAACCCTTAGCGGACGACGACTTTTTCGGCAGAGTCAGGTAGCAGGACGAGGCGATTTTTGCAAATATGTCAAGTGTCTTATATGATAATATAATAAAATGATCTTTCATATAAATTATCTTACAAAAACGTTATATTTCGTTAGTTTATCTATATTCACACTTTTATGAACATAATTTTACAAAAATTATGATTTGTAGTTTCGTTCGGTGTGATAGTTTATAAAACATTGACCAAGATGCATTCTTGGTTTATCTGGACATGTATCACAGAAATAGGTCGTCTCATGTCTTCCCCCTGGTTTGTTTCGACTAGAACAAACTTTGCAGTCTTTCTTTGTGTCAGTAACAATTACATGCAGTTTCCCGTTTAGACGAATTTCGTCAGAGTTGGTCATCGAACTTGAAGATCTATCTCGTGGTTGACGAAAATCTCCTCTCAATTTGTTGATCAAAATTTTGCGAAAGTTCAAATGTGTAACTGGCTGTTCGTTTCTCTGCCTTTTTACATGTTCGTAGAGAATGTACGAATTGATTAAACAAATTTCCAGTCTCCGGAAAAATAATTTGCGCCACCACTTCAGGGACATTCTCATAAAACAGTACGTTGGATAATGTTCGAGATAACGAAATTTAACATAAACACCGACTGTCGCCTCTCGCTCGCCATTCGTCCTGCCGCGCGAAACGCCGTGGCGACCGAGAGTCGCCTCTCGTCCGCTAAGGATTAAGTATCGATATTTTAAGTTTCTCCCCCACATATCTGCCTTGAGAACGTAAATTGAACCTGGATCTAATCCTCTCAAACAATCTTTTCCGTTGAAGAAGCATCGGCACATTCAGCGATAGACAAATGTGGGATGCAGTGTCAAGGATATTGACCCAGGAATCTCACGATCTAACCAATATTCGCCGCTCCCAATTTCTACCGAAAGTCTCGTCGGTGAATCGGAAAACTTAATGGGCTGTTCAAGTTCGTTAAACTCGAAATAAAATTAATCAAGCGCACTTCGCCACGCTAGATTCCGTGGGATCCATCGACACGGCAAAATTGTCAATCCATGAAAGAACGATCGATCGAATGACAGCAGCGGGCCAAGCAGCAGACGCGACCGCTGGCGATTCGCCTTGTTTCCCATCGCGGTTTAATTGAAAGGAGATTCGTTCTGTCATGTTGGAGGCAAAGATACGCCGCGTTAGCCTCGTTAATTACAGAAAACAGCGCGAGTGAATTTTCAATCGGAGAGCATCGTTTCGCAGGATCTGGCTCGCCTTGAAGAAACTCGCATCGTGTGTCCCGTTACAAGGCTGAGAGTGCGTTGATGAGAAGCCGCGTCTCGTGCTCGTATGAGTAATATGAGAAACTCGAGGCAAATCGATGACACGCGGGCAGAGGTGGTGTCGTTGCCCACCGCGACCGTCGGCCGAGCAATTAGTCCCGTCTCGAAGTTACGTCTAATTACATACGCGCTCGGCTGTCCCTCTTTTTCTTTTCGCCGAGGCGATACACATTATTATTAATAAGCTCGCGGCCGAAGTCGAGCGACGTCCACGACGGAAGCTGACCGTCCGATCGTTTCACCTTTCTTGCGCACCTTGCGGATCGTCCACACTGATAGAGGGGCGGAAACTTTGGCGGCACGGCTTACCGAAAGCTTCCGCGTGGTTAGAAGTTAAGGGCGATTTGCACCTACGGACGTACGTCCTTTATAATTATTCTCGAATCCTGATATTAGTTTCCTTATTCTCATGCGGTCGAAGCCATTTTCACACTAAACCTATCATGCCATTAAAATGACCGGTATATATCGCATATTTTATTTTAAAATTGTTGAAGTTATAGAGACACTTCCGTAGAAAATAATTGAACAAATTTATTAAATCAAATGTACATTGTGATAAAAATAGAAAAACAGTTTAATCACTTAGCTGCGTCGATCTATTTTTAAGATCAATTTTGCATGCGTTTTTATCGACTGCACTGGGTGCAGTTTCTTTCGGCAAGTTGTTCTAGAATCATTCTAAAATCTGCGAAATTTATGGATATGTTTCAGATGCGTTTTAATCTAAACCTATAGGAGAAATATTTTTGTTGTATGATGTGAAATTGCCGTTTCAATATGACGTGTATACACGTCGTCCATAGCTATAGGATTAAATATATTCAGTCTTGTCGTTCTTGTAAAGCAGCATACGACAATGTGAACATTATTTTGGTACGTGATATGACAATTTTTAGTGATGCCTCCGAGTCACCATTCGAGCACAAAGGGTTAAGACGAATATCTGTTATGAAATAGAAGTGAGTCGTGCAATACCGGCTTAGCTAGACCTCGCTTCTATAGTTAGTTGACAGCACTATCGATTGGGAAAAAAATGAATGCTATAGTTCTGAGCAACATATGTATTCCGGCTATGTTATTTTTTTAATGACATTTAACGTTTACTCTGGCGTTCCATACGACATAAGTTATTTTTCATAGTTGATTTCTTATTTCGTCGTGTTACATACATCATTTTTTGTGTATATCTTTTATAAATTTGCATTATACGATATATTATGTATTAAACTTAAAACCTAATAGAATAAATTTAATCACTTAATTTACCTTTACGAATCTTTTTCGTACGTAAATAGTAGATGGATCATTTTCATCAAACGTTGCAACATTCTGATCGACCTACCTCAGCATCTGCATAATTTCTACAGGCTTCAGTGGCAACATTCTAACTGATCGGAGTGACTGGCGATCTATCGCTCCTACTTGTATTCTGAACTCTTGCAATTCTAATAGAGATAGCTTAATTATCGATAGTTCCCGCATTAATAGCCATCCTCATCATTGCGGATGATGAGGATGGCTATAATACGAGATACGGCTTTTCCGAGTCGGTACACCTTTTGACCGGCTGTCAATGTCCGAAGATGAATTCCTACCTCGTAATCGGAGGACGACGTTGCGATACATTGCTGCAGTTCGAAAGTGCATCTTCGTTGTTTGTTAGAATCGGCCGGAATTTTCAATGAGCTGGCTGCTCGCGTCGATCGATCGCGAATATCGAATTGGTTAATAATACAGATCTCAGCCGGCTGCCGGAGAAAGTAGCCGACGAGTCTGGAAGGTGGTCGTCTCTAGGCCGGGGCAAGTACCTAAGACGTCGTATTATCCGTTAGCGATCACGATCATCGGCCAGGGATCAGCGGGGCCTCTCGACGAACGTCCCCGTATCGATCGCGCCGTGCCGATATGGGAAGCCTCAATTAGGGATCGAACTTTATGTTTGCTCTATGGAAATAATTCATGTCTCCTTGGTTTCTTTAGCCTTGTACAGGGAGTCCGGCTCAGCCGGCGACGCTCGTGGCCCGACATTTTCATGTCGTTGAAAATTCTATGGTATAATTTAATGTCTCGCGTCGCTACGGCTTTACGATGGGCTATCCGACCGATAACCGGTGATGTCTAGTCGCCGGCCAGTTCCGCGATTATTTTAATTATCTGACGAAAGGGTATCGGCGATGAAGATGTTTCGATGAACTGGATAAGAGACTGCTCAATTTCCAATAGATTGATCATTTGTTTATAGCCAGTCCTGGGCGGTCGGGGATTTTTGTATCAGTGGTGCTTGTGCATAGGAAAAAATAGAGTTGGATCGCGCAACGTGATCGGGCAAAACCGCTCATGGGCTTCTTCTTTATTATGTTACGGTGAGTTATGTGCTTGGATGTAGAACGAAAACAGAAGTAAATTTCAGCGAAGATGTTTCTGTTCCCAGATACTTTGAATTACTTTTTATTTACCTTCGAATCGGAGTTTTGTACATATTTCTTACCTTATCTATTGTCTGATTACACCGCCAGTATCAGATTATAAATTACATTTTATAATTATATTGTTAACATAATTATATTGTACAGTTTATATTTATATTGCAATGTTATATTAGTTGCGGCATATATATATATATATATATATATATATATATATATATATATATATATATATATATATATATATAAAAGTGTACACTGAATTTTGATCATTGGATAATATATAATAATAAATAATATTATTAATATTTAATAATAAATATAAGGATAATTTAAACTTTTATAAGCAGATTTAAATAAATTTTAACTATATAAATTATCTATTTCTGAGTTAAAAATTAAGGATTCATGATGTTTATGTCACATAAATGATATAAATGTATACTTTGCACATGTATAAAATCTGTATTTTAAATGTATAGAGCTTTTCGGTACGAACGATCCGGAAAATTGATAATACCATTCGAAAAAGTGTCCCTTAATTCGGAAGCTCATCCCTTGTGGTGTCTATTACCACAATCTGAAGGGTTCCATTGACTCATTCGAAGCGGGCATTGCTTGTCAGGCCGACTGGTCCGTAGAGTAGTCTGTGGGGCGCCGGAGCATGACGCCATTAACGTAACGAGGCTACACGTTGCACCCTCCCGAGCATTGGACTATATCAGCCCCGAGTTGTGTTCGCAATAGACTCCTAGACCTAGACCTCCATCCCGCAGCCAATGTCTCGCAATTTTGCCCTGATCGGAGGTGAACCTTTCGCTTACTTATTTATGTGCCGACATTACGACAGCCGACAATTATTCTTATTTTGTCTCGCGACAACGGAGTCTAATGATTCCGCAAACTTTGTTGCAAATTTCTATTTTCATCGATTATTTGCTAAATATCAACATAGAAGAGCGAAAGAAAGGCGAGTCATCGGCAGACATATACGCGCTTGCAGCAATTAAATAAAATTACGAATTTGTTTTATGTATTGAAGTTCATGAAGAGCAGTATCTGATTATTATAAAATTTGAGCCACGTTGAATTACAAGGTTTCTGTTATGGTATTATTATCATTATATATAGCTAATATTCACATTTCAACGTTGACCAGTTCAATAAAAATTTGACAACAAACAACATGTATTTACAGCAAGATACATGTATATATTCATTCATATATATTAAGATATTTGAAAATATTAACTGCCAGGTAGCATCCAAATTAGTCTTTTTAATCAAACAACAACTAAGAAATCTTGGCTTACAACTAATAAAAATCTAAAATAGTTCTACTATACCCAATCCACTGAAGTTTCTTTTCAAATTATGCAGTGTAACTATTATTGCAGGAAGTAATGTTTTATTTAAAATTACTTTCACTTTCATGTAAAAGAACGTGGATTATATAAACATCTACAATCCAATGCTAACTTCTTTATACCCTAACTTTTGGTACACTCGAGGCACTAAGAAATTGACTAATCTTTAACTGTTGGGCGAACAACGAAAAACTTTTTGTTGCAAATACGCGAAGACTGTGGCCGCTATATCGGCAGCGAAATGGACTCGCACGAGTTGCGAGCGTCCGTTGCAGTTTTCCACATTTTCTAGGCGGAATGTTTACGTTTACGTTCTATGCACGTGTATGCGCCACGTGAAACGCACCGCCCCACCCTCGGTCCCGGTTTTCCGGTTGAACTGATTGCGAACTGGTTCTTGGCCATCGAACCGTTCGATTAATGGCCGACGCGTTTCTTCCGCAGTTCGGTTGTTCCGCTGTCAGATTAACGCACACGACCGCCACGAGCGGACGCGTTGCACGAGGATCAAGATTGTTCGTACAATAGCAATTAGATCATCTAAAATCGTGTGTTCAATGAAAGAACGGTGTAGACCCGGTGTGGAAAACGTGAAGAACTTCATAAAGATTTTCGAGTGAAAAGCCTGAACGATTCTGCTTCAGATTTGTGGAACACGTTTGTCAGTTTACCTTCGATTTCGAAGGAGATTCCAGACATTCGCTCGTCAAGAACGAAAGTCGATCTATTTTGGTCTTGCACAGGAAACAGGATTAATTTAATTTTGTCATGAAACTGGCTAACGTGGAAAAGATCTTTGATTTGATCCCGGATTAAAATTTAGCACTGTGCATCGACCGCCTTGTATCTGTTGATCTTCGCCGCTAAGAACCGAACGCTAACACGTTTTTAAAACATAATCGAAGAAACGTGCAGATTTAACGAGTTAGTACCCTAACAGTGCAGCTAGAATGCGAGATCGCGACGCGTTCCGAAACATAAGATGCTATCGTGGCAAAAAGTAACCGACGACGATCCGGTCATCAGTCGAATTCCCGCAAGAGCTCTTCGTTTATAGGACCGTTAAAGTGCTACCGGATGATTTCTGAAATCTTGAGATCTCCCAGATCAATTGACGAAAAGATTTGCAAGTCTGATTCCACGCCGCTTCTCCCGGTTAAATGAAGCGGGCAGCAAAGAGACTGCTGATCCGATCGTCGCCTTGCCGGAAGAGGGTTTATTATTTTACGCGCGTACGAAAGCGTAAATTATGAGCCGGACAGAAGTCATTAGCGAATGCGTTGGGGATGCGTAAAACGAGGATCGCACGATCTGATAAGCGGCTCAAACATCATAATCGAGTTCTAGTGCTGGGCCATTCAGCGATCCGACTGATCAAGCAAGAAGAATCGATCGTATGCAAAGCGGCTCGATCGTCAGGTGCGTGGGAAACGGGAATATCGTGTTCGGCCGATTCAGGCTGGCGAACACAAGTCCGGATGAACACGAACACCCAAGGAATTGTGGTGGGATTAGCATCGTCTATAGAATCGACCAGGTCCTTAAGATTTTACGGGGCGACCCTGCCAACCTGTTCACTGCGCGCAACTGTCCAGCTGATCGAGCAAATAGTTCCAGCGAAGTTAACCACGCCTGGGTTAACAAACTACACGTATTTCTGAGCTATCATCCGAACGCAATCCGCAACGGCGGATACCGAGAGCTATTAATCTGCGGTCTCTACTCGCTCAGCAACTAATACGGATCGAATTCGTTAATACGATCAAACAACCGTGTTAGGCTGTTTGTGAATCAACGGGCTGGTGTTTTTGAAGGCAACAGCTTATTGATTTGTTTACCCGAAATGATATTATCCGCTTTTTACATTTCAATTGTCGTGGGATGAGTGGTAGTTCTGTTTAATATTATTTGTTCTATCCAATGACGCGTTGTGGTCAAGAAATAAATTAATCCCTTATGGTTCTATGTCGACAGGAATATTGATAGAGCGAGTAGGTTACTTGCAAGCGTATTTAATGTAAACAGAATTTTACAATTGGTGTTGAATTTTGGTTTAAGTAAAATAGAATAATAATAGTAAAATGATTTGGGGAAAGTGCAATTTCACATTCTTAGCTAGACTTGTTGTACGCTTAAATCTGTTTTGCAGATCGAACAGGTACAATGTGGAAAGGGACATTTGTCAATTACACGTATCAAAGGTTTTTACTCCTAGATAACTTTCTCGGATCACTTATCATTAATTCGAACGTATTTATTCTCGAAGTAGTAAGTAACGCTTTTAAGAAACTATAACATGAAAATACATTTTGAAAACAGACTGTATGAACAAAATGCATTGATACAGACTCTATCAGACAAAAATTGTTGATTTTGAAATTACCGTAATTATTAGCAATTTTGTTAGGTCTCATCACTAATTTCAATTACTTATTACTTTGTCCACTTGAGTTAATCATTTAATTTATGCGTGTTCTGGTCATGAATGAATGTCCCTGCTTCGCATACGATGAATACCATATAAGCTCCTCATGCTCGATAATCCCCCCTCCCCCCTCCCCCCAGTAGCTCTCAAACGAGTACAGTCCAGACAAACGATCTAATTCAATCTTCCCTCAAACGAACTTTACGCGAACCAATAGCGGCACAGGAGTTGCAACGTCGACCGCATGAATCACAGTGTTTCAATCGTATGTGTCAAAACGTCATTATAATCGGAGACCGCGCGCGAGCAGGAAGAGAAATCAGCAGCAATCGTCACTGAACCCGAGATCGGTCGGATCTCCTTCTGCCTAGTTGGCTTCTTCGGGAATGATGGTATCGCGACTCTGACAATACTCGTTTCATATTCGCTGAACTATGTAATGCAGGAACAAAGATTAATAATTTGCAGTTCCCACCCCGGCATTATCGAGGCACGAGGCAGGCGGATTGCGAACATCATGCACCGAGAGAGCAAGCGGTGTGTTCAGCAGCCGCGGCTGCAGGGTCGACCGGTCACGATGGCTCGGGTAATGATAGCCTGCCCTCGCCTCATAATCAGTCCCCCATCTTAATTTATGTTTGCCCCCGCCCGTCCGTTCGTCCGTCCATCCGTCCGCCCGTCCGTCCGTCCGTCCGTCCATTCGTTCGTTCGTTCGTTCATCCGTCCGACTCCTCTTCGATGTAGGTACCTGCTGCTCACCGTTGCCTCTTTACTACCGCTAATTTACCGTAATTCGACCGCGAGACAACCTACGTACTTTTGATTCTGTCGCTGATTTGTTACCGCCGCACCGGACGACCTCAGCTCTGACCTATTCGACGACCGCCACGGGTTCTCGTTTCCGGTGATCGAGAACGGTACACTTTTTGTCACGAGGATTCTAACCTCTCGGTGCCTTCGGACGATCAATGGCACTGTCAATATTTCGAGGTTCTCAACATCGTTGCGGTCTGCCGGTAGATCTTCAGTACGAAAGGGTGTAAGTCAGAATTCTTGACACGCGTTAAGTGCTGAAAATCAAGCCCTAAAGTTCACCCACGATATCATTTACTTAACCCTAGAAAGATAACCATATGACAACGTACGTAAAAGATAACCATACGCTTCAGAGGCGCATGCTTTTCTAAGGCGTCAATTTTATACTAACAATGGATATTTATTTAAGTTAATCTAGTCATTTTAAAGGTTTGGCATTATTGTAAAAATAAAATGCATTTATATTATATTTTTTTATATTTTAAGTAATTTTAGACTTAAATCACTAGACCTCTATGAAAAATTAACAAAAATCAACAGTCTTCGCAGGCGCCTCTGCGACGTAGGTTATCTTTCTCGGGTTAACGATGCGGAAACTAGAAAGTTAAAATTTATCACAGTAGATGATATTTTAACACTTTTCCGTTCTATACGTCCTAGTAAAAATTCAGTTCGTTCGAATGTATTTACAATAAAAAATGGATTTCCGAACTTCGTTAAAAATTAGCGTCATTCATATGTAACCGACGCGGCACTCAACGTGTTAAAGTGCAACGTAAGATCAGGTATTTAGGTCTTGTATAGTACACAATTGTTTTTTTATTTTGAAGAAGATCTTTATGCAAAATCAAAACTCTTTGCATCAATTGCAGGATCCAGGCACAGGCTATACAAGACATGTATTTCCCTTTATAATAACTTCAATCAGCTGAAATAACACAATTATGAAAATATATTTCGACTTTGCGTGTTTTATGCTTTGAGATAAAAAGACTGTAAGGGACGTCATTTCCCTGGAAACTGTTCAGTGTTAATCGACAAATTGATCGATATCCATAAAATGTGTAGAAACTTTGTGTTTCCTTTCAATATTTAAATCGGTAATTTTATTAAATACTCTCGAAAGTTGCGCGAGCGGATAATCGATCGAGAAAAACATACTTTCCGATGTATCCATCGTTACGATAGGCTGCAAGTTTCAAACTCGAATCCCGGCAATGCAAAATGCATAGAAATAAAGGCCCAGCAACTCGAGCATCCCAGCAACAATACTATTTATCGAAAGACATTGTACCTATAATGTAGCTGCAGGTGGCGGAGCGTTACGTTGATAGTATCGCACCGGGGCCACAACAATGGATCTGTAACGCGGAATAACTTGTTCATCCTCGGTGCTTCTGCTGCTCAACATTTTCCCCTTATTATTTCTTCTATGCTCGAACCATGACTCATTCTCCACGCTGCTCTATTCTAACTACCGCTCGAAGGATTCTAAATGGCTGGCCGGGAATTAAGGTCGAATTTCCTCAACAGCTGATCCCAGAAGACGGAACGAAACTTTCATCGCAGCTGCTCGAAGCGCGCAATTTCCCCGACAATACCTCATAGTCGTACGTAGGCCGTGATTAATCCCTCGAAAAATTGAATCGCCAGTCGTCTTGTGTGTTCCTCTATCATCAGATTGCCCGGTTTTCGCAACCTTCCATTTATCTGTTCTTGAAAGGTCCGCGGCGCGGCGGAATCGGTTGCCACGTAAGTACGAGCAGCAACGAACTAAAAGCGAATTCCAATGGCGCGGCATGGCAGCGGTATTCGCGAATTCCGTGGAACAGATCGGCACGGTTCGCGATCATTGTGCAGCAGGTGCGAGCACGCCCACGGGACGAGGTCGCGACGAGGACGATCGGAAAGGACTCGGTTTCCAGCGTGGCCGCGCATAGCTCCGACTCGCTGACTCTACGTGCTAGAGCACGGAGAAAGTCGGCTCGGTATTTCCCTCGGCAAATGGCCGAACCGAACCGAACCGAACCGAGTCGGCCCCGACCGGCTTCTCTAAGTTGTCCAGGAGGCGATCAGGGGGACGCGATAAGCTCCGCGAGCCCACGCAATTTCTGCGGTATTGCTTCTTTTTTGGCCGAGGCAGCGCCTCCCGCGGCGACCAAGTAGGTCGCTGCTTCCACGTCTGGTCTGACTATCCTCGCAATTTCCGGTGAAACCCAATTACGTTACTTTGCACCTGAACCGCTCGGACTCGCCGGTAATTGGTGAACGATACGAAGATAAGTTTGACGGAACAGTTCCCCCCGGAATTCGACTGGACTAGCTCCCCGCGACATCAAACTGGAATCCTAGATGCACATCCTTATGGGGGAACCTGTACATCCTATTCGATGGATAACTGTACAGTCGGTTATGTCGTGGTCCGTGTTTTAGCTTTGTTTTCGTTCGGTGGCTGGCAGGACTCCCGCTATCTCCCTTTCGCGCGGCCAGCGTTAAACGCTGGTAAACAGGTTTGATTTCGAAAGTAGAGGAATTTGATTATTTTTTTTATTGATATTTCATTATCAACTAATGCCGGCAATACGAATTCAGTTTAGTTTTTTTAAGCCTCGCAGTGCTGTGAGTGTATACTTCGTGTCAGACCTAGGCGAATTTTATTTGCATTCAAAATAAGAAGTAACTATTCAGAATAATTCGTTGCGAAACGATATTTTCAACGTTGTTATTTAAAAGTAACATTAATTATTTCGGTACATCTTTATTTCAATTATTACTCAGAATCCTCAAAATAATATGCAAAAGAACATATTTCGTTTTAAGAAATTACAGCACTTCGCTTCGAGCAAAACTCCTTCAGAAAGTTCATCCTCAAGTAACATGTCTTATGAGGGTGTCGGTATAAACGAAAACTGATAATTAGATCACCATGTAAAAGTAGTTCCAGGAAGAATTTCATAATTATCTAAACATTATTTCAAATAATATTTCAAATAATGTCAAATGGAATGAAAAAATTGAAACCTGTGTCTTCTGTTAGGAATTTTATCAAATTAAGAATGAAATAGAACATGATGCCTTTCATTTAATTTCATCCATTTATAGCATTTTCGATCATCTAAAACTAAACATAGGAAAATACTTTAAAAAAAGTATCACAAGATTATCATCTTCTTTGAAATGTGGTGAAACCCCTAATAGGTTTAAGAAACACTTTCTTCCCTCATTTCTTAAAAATTAAGTCTCCACAATTCATATTTGCATGAAAATCATTCCAGTTCTCCCTGTTCGAAGCAGATGTATCCACAACAGATTCTACCAGTATCCGCATTAATTTAATTTTCCTTAGTATGCCGTTCCACAATCGATACCACATTCTATACAACAAATCAAACCTTGAAGAAATCATTCGTTCATGTTTTGCTAGCTCCTAACTCATCCTAACTCAGTAGTAAAACGGAACCAACTTCCTAATCATCTAATATTTTCGCAAACCGGATCTTCAACTTTAAGGCCTTCTATCCGAAGAGTCAGCACAACTTACTAGGAATTATTACAATACAAAATAGTAACTCTACCGACATCTGGTGACCGGTTCGCCCAAGGATACAACAACAAAAAAGCAAAACATTATTTATACCCTATAGCGAAAGCATTATTTATACCCTACAATTCAGTAGACAGTTTATACAAAGTCCGCGAAACTTGACCAACGGGCTTGAAGTCCCCAGCAACCGGCCCGAGCCGGCGTTACCAGGCCACGCCACTTTTACCAGCAACAAGAAAGAACGTTTCAATCGACATTCAAAGATCGACAAAGCGATCGATCGATCGATCGTGGCGTTCGACAGACCCGTAACAACCGTGCGTGCTCACGGCTCGCGGTTCGCCGCAGTCACGTTTCTCGCGAACGTCACAGGCCCGTGTCCCTACGCGTGCACACAGCCGCGGTCCCACACGGGCCCGTTTGCATACGAACTGAAACATAGTAACGTTGTTACAGCAGCCGGTCGCCGATTATTGCGAAACAAAGTCAAGCCCGCCCGTCGCGTCGGTTCCACGAGTGGTAGCTCCGCCGTTGATCTTTCACCTTGCGCACCACGAGCCCTCTATCGACTCGTAAAACTGTAACCGGGCCTCGTGTGGGGTCCCCTGATTTAGTTCACTATTTTTCGCCAACCAGCGCGAACAATTAAAGATCGTATCGCCCGAATCTATCCCTCTCTCTCTCTCTCCCTGTCTTTGTACCAGTTTTGTGCGTTGCGTGCTTTGTTTTGCTGTTCCTTTTGTTCCCCTGCTAGCTAGAAGCTTATACGTGTGCTCAGTGTGTTCGCAGTCATGCTAATTCATAAATTCGTTCGAGTACGTATTTGACACTTAATCTGGCTAAGAAGCTGTCCTTTCTTTATATTTTCTACCCTCAACGCGTAGAATTTGTAAGAGGAGTTTGCTACATCTACGCTCTGATCAGGAAATTTGGACATTTGTAGTTCGAGAATTAAATTCGATTACGGACGACACTCAATTCTGGAGAAAATATGCATCTCAATTTGCGTGCATTTGCACGAATTGTTGATGAAAAGTTATTTTATGGGCGGGCCGGAATTCGTAGTACAACCGAGAAGGGGGTGATTCCACGTGAAAAAAAGAAGAAAAAAATTTAGCATAATATTATTTTGTCCGGCACTCCGTTTTCGAGAAAATCGACTTTAAAGTTTATTCATCTTTGTAATGGATTTAGTTGTCGTCTATTTTTCTACCGCAGTTGCCTCCGTTCGAGATAATGTTTACAAACATTAATTGTTATGAACTATGCACTGTCTGTTACTCAGAAAATTCATCCATGCTAACGCCCTCGCAGAAGTAGGGTAAACGCGTTTCCCTTATTGGCAGAAATGAGCCCTTCCTCTTAGCTCCAAATTAGCCGACACACTGAATTTCCACGAAACGAGGGATGCGAGTCCGGCCGATTAAAAACAAACAACGCCTCCTGACTCCCGTCACGCCTCGCTACCCCGTGGTCGCCATTTTCAGTTAGTAGCACGTCAGACGTGTGTGCGTGTGCTTTCTGTGGATGTGTCTGTGTGTGTGTGTGTGTATTATTTATGCGACCGCGAGCGAGCGAGACGCGCGACGAGAGTCAGGAAGCGTAGAACAATCGATCCCTAAAGCATGATCTTCGATTATTTGCAATTACTAATTATTAATTAGCATCTTGATTAACTTTTCATTGAATTATGCAGTTGTATTGTTATTATATTTTTGTTGTTTATGTTGTATCATATGATATCTTAAGGCTACGTTTAATTTAAGGCTACGTCTTCCAATTTGTTTTGGTTCCAGACTTTTGTCTATTATTGGCTAAGTTACGCATTCAACAAGAGACGTGATTAAGTCACGCGAGCGACCAATAACCCTTGCTTCTCGCGTCAATTAGCTTGTGGGCCTTCTCGTTTATCGATAGAAGTAGGTTTCAGGAGGTCATAGAAAAGTGGGAACTACGAGTGTGCAGGTGAAGCGGAGCGAGCAGAATACCCTCCTTGCCACTCTGCCGAAACAAGTGACTTCTTCTGAGCAACGGCCAGTAGTAAACGGAATGTTACCATCATTGTTAATGTTTGTAAATTCTATCTCTGATGGAGGTAACTGCGGTAGATGAATAGACGACAACTAAATCTTTTACAAAGATGAAGGAACTTTCAAGTCGATTTTCTCGAAAACGGAGCCCCGGATAAAAAAAATGTTATACCACCCCGTTTATGATCCCAGCAGGTCACGAAGGTTAATGAATTTCTACTAAGGATATAAGCGATGAGAACTAACAATGTATTTGGTTTTTGTTTACGTTCGTAACGCTAATTACTGCTTGTTTTAATAACAGTCTCTAAATGCAATTTATTGATGAACTTTGACTAGGGCGTGTGTCTATAAAATAAATGTTGTTTCATATTTTTTTTCCGTTCTTTTCGTAAAATGCATTGCGATCCCAAAACAATGTAAATTTAATATCATTATTAAAAGATAAAGAGTCAACTATATAAAATGTGACATTATTTTGACTTTACATAAAACTTTTCCAGGATATTTTGAACTTAGATTTTCTCGATATTGGAGAGCCATCACTGGTAATCCTTTGGTTTGAATGCCTCAATCGCAAAGCCAACAGGTTAACCAGAAACTTAACGGATTAGAACATCGAGAATCTAGAAAGGCGCTAGTTGTGTGTACAGTACCTACAGTAACATTCTCATCGAATAGATCCGCGGCATCATTCTGGCATAAAAATATTCCTTACGACCCAATCATAAATAGCGAGATAGGACAATGGAGCATAAAACGGCCGCCGAATTCGCTAATTGCGCTCGCAATCGTGTCCGTAAATTTCCGTGAAAGGAACAAGCCAATCGGGATTCCTCGAAGGCGTAATGGTTGCCGCTACCGGTATCGTGCTTGAGTTTTATATTCAGATTATGCGTCCATAAGAGAGGAGCACGATCTCTTTATCCGGCGCAGTCGCCCGGTTAAGAAGGCGAACATTGTCTCTCTTTCCCTGCCTTTTTCTTCCTTCTTTTCGTTGCTGTGGCCTGAAAATGTCCGCTTTACAACGCTACCGCGTACGTGGAGCGTGCCGAAGCGTAACGAAAAATCTAACAAAGACGATGATCGTAGTCGACAGATGAATTCTTGACTTCATCGGCCGGTGATCGGCCCGTGGCTCGCGAAAGATTTACGTCGGAAGATTTTTCGCGTGGTCGAAGCAGGTAGCGACATTTATATGCACGTTATATCCTCAATTACAGTTATTAGCTCACTGTTAATGGACGATAAAGATTTTATGGGATCCTATAGCCGGTCGTGCCTCGGAGTTCGCGAACATTGGGAGTAGCCGCACCGATGCACGCTGCCTTGTTAGTGTGTGCTCACGCGAAAGCATATTCGCCAGCATATTTTAAAGCCACGGTATCAAAAGATCGAGACAATAATATAATATAAATATAAATTCGTGCGCGGGACTATTACTAGTATCGATCTGTGTAGGGAAGAGTATTAGAATTCGTCGCCTGCTTCCAGGGGAATTGTTAGTGAAATTAAGAAAGTTGAGTGTACTGTTCGTTGGCGAATTTGTTGAAGCAGCCATCGCTTTGCAAATAAGTTGGAGGCGCGTGTTAAAAAGTTTAACATAACCGCTATCCTCATTTTTCACTTATTACAAATACGTTGTGAGCACCGATTTATTGGTTGCAAAACACGCGAATAAATGCGATTTTAAATTTGTCGCATCTCATCTTGAAGAAAAGAATTTACAAAGATAATTATTGCCCTATCCATCACATTCATATTTTACCGCTGTGTTAATTCGTCAACAACGGTTTTTTTTAACGAAGTTTCATGGAAAGTTGAAATAAAGCATTTAAACGCGCGCGCGCGGGAGCGTGTTCTAAACTACGAGAGACAATGTCAAACTGGAATGTGAACATTAAGAGAATGCAAGAAATTAATTATTTTAATCTCTCGATTACAAGATCCGTTTAATACGTGGTTAATTGTTGTCACTGCAACCCACCCAATCGTATGATCCGCCAGCGACGTTATGTATCATCGAGCGTCGGTTACTTTTATCACGCCTATAAAATCATCGGGTTCATATGCACGCGCATTCCGCGATTCCGCAGTCTATTCGTTGCATCTTGATTCGTCGTCACTTATCGAATTTAATTGGGTTTCGGGGCGTTTGAAAGTTTCTGCAACGTTTTTACGAGGTCGTTAATAACGTTGTTCAGGTCGTTCGAGGGAAGCAGACAGGAAGGAGGATATCGTAAAAGACGATCGTCTTTGGTGTCTATGAGGTACTGTTTTAGGGGATGCGTACAGTTAACGTATTTTTAAAAAAAATTTTATTTGACGTTTCAGTTCAAGTCAACAAAGGTATTGCTCTTTATAGTCGACAGCCCAATAATTTGATCGTCACTTGACTGCGGGTTTTATGCGCTTATAATAAAAACAAGTTGGTGGAAGTAGAAAAATTAAAATTACCAAAGAGAGAACTGCACTCCCGCAATTGGTTTTAATAATAATGATTGATTCGGCTCAGTTAATTGGTACCATCCTGACTTGGTTTGCAAGTAGTCTAATACTAACATTAACGATGCGAATGGAGATTTCGAAATCAAAAATTTTATTATCCCTCTACCGACGATGCTAGGAACAGTAAATATCTTTTATAACCATAATCTGGAATTTCAAACTGTAGAAAGTAGAACAGCATCGTCTATAAATACGTCTTATCAACTCTCTAGATCTCGCAGAGCAGGCCGATATATTCCTCGGGGTTGATATATAAATGGAAAAAAAGTCTGTCTTTATCTCACTTAGATACAGGAAATTATCATAATCTCGTCTTGGATGATGCGGCTGATTTCAACGAATGCCAGGAGCGATGAAGTGCATCTGCATAGAAGTTTCTTGTGGGCGTCTCTTTGCAGAAAAGTTCCACGAGTCCGTTAAGAAATTACCCTGGAGACGTTGGTCAAGAATAAAATTGATTTCGCGATGGTAACTGTAATACTCTTGTTAGCGGAAGTACAGTTACACAATAAACGTATTAAAAAGTCGAACCGTTCATTTCATTACGGATAATGTTTTACAAGGAATTTTTGATAATTGCGAGTTCGTATTTACTTGAAATGTAGAAAATCGAAACATCCGATTTACCTGCTTCTGATATGTTTCCGATAGTATTCAAATTATTCTTTATTAAAATTAGGAACGAATATATTAGGTAGCTTCAATTGTTACGCAGAACATGTAACTTCTCAGAAAAACCTAAGAAGAAGCTAAGCCAAATTGACATATTTAGGGCAAGCGCAGATTCCAAATTCTTCTAGAATATGGACAAAAATGTAAATAGATTGAACACCTGTAATCTTCAACAATGATTGACTATGCAGCGGCTTTCTAGTATTTCGCTGCTGGAAAGTTGAATTTTTCCGCGCAAAATTGAAGAGATTTCATTGTTTCATTTCCGCACAAAAGGGTCGCTAAGACATCCAGGAAATAAGCGACTGGGAGGCGAGCATATACATTCTATGCCCACAATCGTTCCGTCTAATTCGACTTCGCTAGGCTCGAGCACCGCGGCCATATGTTAAAACGAGACTGGTTGGCAGAGGCGTTCGCCAGAAGGGCCTTACGGTAAGGTCCAGCCACGCCATGAATGTTTTCTCTATAAAAAAATCGAACCGGCGCGGCGGATGGAGGAAGAGAATGAGCTAGGGCATCGAGGGGAGAGAAAGAGAGAGAAAGCGAGAGACATCGAGAGAAGGAGAGAGAGAGAGAGAGAGAAAGAGAGAAAGAGGTCTATTTGCATAACCGCCCCGACTTACAAAAGTCTATGATAAGTTGGCCCGATAAAGACGACCACTTGTAATCCTCGGCTTCCGCGCTCGCGGGACCATGCACCAAGTATATATCACAATACTACGAGCTCGTGGCTATTCCTGAGTTTGTTTCGCGTAACGATTCGACAGAGACCAGTTTCATTCACTCCGTGCCAACGTCTTCGATTTTCTCTGTCTTCGAGTCGACACTGGAACTACCAGATGAGGCAAAATGACCCATTTCAGATTTCTGGTTTTGCAATTATTCGAGGAAAGTGATCAAACGTGGTACACGCGCATCTCTGTAACAGTGATTCAATTACGGAGTATTTCATAGTTACGTTCGTATCTTATAAATTGTCCATAGCCACCTCTATGCATTTATGATAGAAATCATTGTGCGAAACACAACACTATGAAGACGTTAGACGAATTTAAAGATATTGTTATATTAATTTGAATCCATTATAATTATTGAAGAAAGGAATATATCTTCATTCAACTTTCTACTATTTCTTATTTTGTGTAAAGATCCGCAGTTTAATCAGGGTGGCTTTCAATACGAAGAGATATCGACCATAGTGAAAATTATGAGACGAGAAAAATATGGCTACTGTCATAAGAATAATTTAGGACCACGAAATATAATTTCCAAAAATTTATACATTCATCTAGGATTTAAAATACACATTTTCAGTAATTGTAAGTGATTCAAGTATTTTTGGAGAACATCAGCAGAATCAAAGATCATTATAGTCACAAACGTTTGGCTATAAATATTATTTTACAAGCGAAATCTTAGCCAATCGAAAAAATAAAACAACATTTATAAAAACGATATTATTTTTAGTATTATTATAAATCATAGACGCGAAACAAGATATCGAGTCCACCGTTGAATCAAATATGTATTGCTCGAAGAAAAAGAGCGAAGTCTGAGGTATGCTCGCAACAATCTCTGGTGAACGGCCGTAAAACAAGTCAGACGTTCGTAACAGCGGCGAAGCGGCGTTTATCATGTGAACACAAACGAGATTGTCACCTGCACACGCGTCAGCACGCGCCCCCGAGTTCCCCGCGTTCCTTTCTTGCGCCAGGTGTCCACCTTCGTTCGATTGAATCGGAATTGTCTGTTTCACTGAAAGCACAGCAATCGAGATTTTCAATCCTGATCAACATGTTGAACTCACGTAATTAGAAACTCGGCAATTCTTCTTAACGCAATTAACCCTTAGCATTCGGAAGAGATTTTTTTGATCATACAACCAACAACTTGGAGCAAATTTTGCAAAAATTGTAATTTTGCCATACAAAGTTGAATTGAAATAAAAATCATTATACTGCTGTGAAATTTTAGAGATTTGTACAAATTTCATTTTTATTTTAATTTGAACTTTGTTTTCATTAGAATTTCATAGAAAAGATTTTGTGTTTTTATTACTACCTTGCAGTGTTTGAAAAAGAATCGACGGTATCCGAGTGCAAAGAATTAAAGTGTGTTCGATTAGTAGGCTGAAGAAAACAAATTTTCAAAATATTTTTACTCATGGACCACTTTATCAACAAAATATTTTCGTAGTTAAAGTAATATACTTTAGATACTTGTTATTATTTTAATCAAGAATATGGATCAATTATGAAGTTGTGGATGATCTTTCGATTATTGTACTAGTTTATCTAATATTAATGCTAGGATAAAATTTACGTAAGAACTTTTCAAAATATTGTTTCCATACAAAATGGCGGACGTTTTAGGATAAAGATGCAATGTTTAACAATAAAACCCCACGTGTCTACTCGATCAAATAAAAATAGGTAACAAAACTGAAATGTTTCCATTAATGATTGGATAATATGTGTAGTATACAACCTAGGTCCGGTTGGATTTTGAATACTGAGTGAATCAGTTCCCAATAGTGCAGGTTTAATGCGCGAAATTAACGTAGAACAAAAAAGATCTGGTTTAAAGTTTGATAAATAACTTTTACTTATAAATGTCAAGAGTTTCTTGCTTTACTTAAGCAATTATTAGAGATTAGTGTCAATTAAATTTCACTTTAGAATCGTTAAAGAAATTAAGAGGCTAATAGATTATAAACAGACTGCGGATTTCATGCATCAGTAACAGTAATGAATAGATGAAACTCGAAATAGAAAAGGTGACAGACGAATTTTTCTGTATACGTACGCACAATAATTTTTCTTTTGTCTAAAGGTATGCAGTCTGATCACCAAAAATAAACTGGACAAATTAACAGGTGCAGTGATAAACCGAATGCATATATCTATCTACTGTATACCAAAGCTATACAGTTCGCAAAGTGTACCATACAGCCCGTTCCCATACAGTACCAGCAAAAGTCTGATTAAAGTAATCGCAATTTTCTCGAAGAACTCGTACCGCACGTATACCGGTGGCATGGCCGGGACACGTAATTACGCGGCGGGTTAATTAAACCGAATCAGTTACAAATAGCCTCGGAGTCTCGCGCGTACGGTTATTAGCCGGGTCGAATAATTCGCGGATTACATCGTGCTAATTTCGTTGTTTACGATATCGGTTAGGCGTGCACATCGGAGTTCGGAACTGGTTCTCGGGGTCGGAAAAATGAGCGTCGGTATGGATCGTCAGTTTCGTTCTCGGTGGAACGGTCTGCCTCGGTTTGCCTCGCTTTGATGCGCCGCCCGCGAGCGTATTCGTGAGCGTGTACGAGCGTGCGCGAGCGTGGAGCTCGAACGCTCACCGAGTTTTACGGTCAACAGATCCGCGTTCGGTCTGTCGTATTAACAAACAATCTCGTAAACAATGACCACTGTGTTTCGCCCGGTAGGTGATAGGTGGTCTAGGCGGCAAGTGGTAGCCGGCCACGTATGGAGAACGCCGTGAATACATCCGCTTAGCAAATGCATCCGTGTGCGCACAACGCTGTTACATATGTACCGGGTGACGGAATGCGAGACCACGGCGAAATCGTTCGGAAGCCTGTCAGCCCGTTTGAATCTCGATGATGACCGTCAGTTCCGACCGATATCCCCTTACAGGATTCTTCTGCGGGTTCATTTCTTTTCGTTTGTTATTGACTAAATGATGTAAGGGGGCATTCTATGCACCGATTGTACAGATCACTGACAATTCATTGATTTAAAGACATAGGTAGTCTATACATTTTCATCTTCACAGACTAACCAGGAGTATACAGATTTACAGTGCTGTCCATAACACTAATAAGCAGCATCTGTAGCTTATTTTATTTTTAAAAAAGACAATTATCAAAAGATTATGTGTAGAAATCATGTTTTTATTGTCGCGATAAATGAAATTATACGATAATATACAATAATGTTTGTTATCGTATATCTATTGCAGTAATTAAAAACATTATTGTTTGGCTGTGTTTAACGTGTTTGCCAAGTCCTACGCTACAATTTTTCTTGTTATTAACACATTAAAGGCGGGAGTCGTAGTACTACGATTTATCTCGACTTCTCATAAACATGTACTTTAAAACATTTTTTGTAATTAGTGTTTAGTTCTTTTTTAATATTTCTTTTAGTTTTAAGAGTTTAAATAAACTTTTTTAAGTCTAAATTTTTTTATGATTACACAAAATATCGCCCGCTCTAGGACGAAAAACGAGGCGGGGCGGTCGCCGCGTTACCTAGCATACTTTCGTCAAGATCCCCCGCCTTTAATGTGTTAAAATAGCATTCTTTGTAACATATTCGTTACAAAAATCTTATAGGTATTGTTTCCGTTGAAACTATTAAAGAAAGGAAGGACGTCCATGGCTCCGGTTTCTTGTAACATAAAATTATGATGAAACTTAAAAACTGAAATTTTTACTTTCCGCTTTCTCATGCCTCGCGCGAAGCTCTATCACGGTCGAAGTTTCCTAGCCAGAGAGAAAAGAACACTTGGACTACAAGTTTCAGAGCAACGAACACTGGTAGCTGCTCCGAAAGCATCAATGATCCTGTTGATCGTCGCGACAGTTCGCATTAATCACGCCCACGTCGTTCGTCTCGTTTTTGGATTTCGAGAGTGACTAACAACCGGTCTGGTCTCGATCGTACTCGATCCGCCAGAGTTTTCCGGCATCTATGATTCAGCAGATTCAAATCTCTGGCTGCGTCTGCACACGTTCATTAATAAGATTGCGTCCGTTCTTCTTCGCAGTCTGTCAACTCGGTGTAACGGTAGCCGTGAAGCAAATCATCGATAAGGGATCGGTTGGAGTTTTTCGCAACATCCACACACAATGTTATTAATCGACTGTCGCTGCGGTGTCCTGAAACGATTCAACATCTGCGTGTTGCAGTATAAAGATTAATCGAAATCATTCGGTGCCTCGGCGTAAAAAGGTAGAGGAAAGTCTGAAAGTTAGGTGGCTAGCTGGGAATAAAAACATGTGATTCGCGCAGATCATAAGTTTTCATCGCAGGAAGTTCTATGTAGCTGCGTTGCAATTGTATTGTGTTCTCTAGCGACAATAAACGCAAGTGTTTCAATGTTGACAGGGGTCGTGTAAATTGTTGCCAACTATCACCAGGTCGTCATAAATTCCTGTTGTTTCTTGACAGAACAGGTGCATCCGAACATAACATTAATAATCGATATGTTAGAATAATATTCCAAAAAATCTATGTTTAACCTGCTGACTGTGTGTGAAAAGTTTATAGAAAACCGTATCGTAACGAAACGTTTTGCAATTCTTCTAACAGACGGCTGAAACGCTACGAATGGTCTCATAATTGCCGCAGTAACTTCGAAGGAAATTATTACCATTGTCTACAACAATTTGACAACATTCTACAAAAGTTAATTGGTATAAGTGTACCAAAATTAAAAGTATAACATTTAATACCGGTCTTTTAAACGATTGCCAAAGAGTGTCTTATCAACCAGAGTGGAAAGACTAAATCTGACTAGGGAGACCACTTAACACATTGATTGCCACGTCAGTCACGAACGAGTGTAATTATCGTTTGACCAAGTTTCCAGATAAATTTTCATTCTGATACATTCAGAAGCTAGGATTTATGAGATACAAAACGATTTGAAGTAGCGATCACTATGAACTTTCCAGTTTCAGTTTCACTAACTAAACTATTTCGATTTCGCTGAATGTTTCGGCAATGGCCGAGAAAAGAAATTCTAAACGCAAATCAGACTCGCATTCCAGCCAATTCGTCAAAGCTGTAAAGTGCGGAAGAGGCAGTCTTCGCGATTATCATCCCCTAGGCGAAGAACCAGCATCCCTCTGCGGTATCTTGACCGGTTAGGCTGTCGCGACCGGTTGGAAACGGTTTTTTTCCAGTTTCCAGCCGATCGAAATGCCGATAAATCGTTTCGTTGGTGGAAGCAACTATGGGAATCACCGGGGAGCCCTGGGGCCCATCGCGAATTCCGTTCGTTCAAGTCAAAGGACGAACCGACGCGACGAGAGCTTCTTCTTGCCGATAGGACGGCCGGCGTTCACGGGGAAAGAGAAAGGGTAGGGTTAAGAGGCTCGAGTGGTATTCCGGATCAATTAACCGAACGGCGCCGAGGTTAACGCGGATATGAAAAGGGACGACGGCGTTACTAAGCCGGGTGAACGAGGCCTCAGGTATGCGTGTACGCAGATGCCACGGCCGCAGGCTGTACGAAACATCCGTAATACCGTGGCGAGTTGTTTATCGTGTGAACACGCACCGAGAGGAAATAGATTGTCAGGTCGTTCCCTGATTTTACTTCGGAGTTTTCCGAGGATCTGTTCGAGTTAGGACTAGAGCTCTCTTCGGTTAGTTCCTGTACCGACCCACGCGTTCGATTTATGATAAGAGAAAATAATAGCACCTCATTCGACAACAGCAAAAATTTAATAAACTAATAACGTTGCTCGTTCAACACAAATAGCAATAGAACAAAACCAGTAATTCACATTCGACTATCTTCTTCGCTCATGCCTTTTCATGTATCCGTCAAAGTCTCCGCCAAAGGTGGTACTGTTAAATGACACCCCGTATGATATACTTGTAGAATAGATTCGCAATTCACGTTCGATGCTAGTTATATTAGTAATAAGAGTAATAGTAAAGCAATATTTAGTTCCATACTGAGATATCGTAAAAATATTTTTGTCTGCGAGAACGTATAATAATATTCAAATTTCCAATACTCCATCTTCCATTACAATTACGAACGACTTTATTACGCAAAGTATGATTGAGAGTGAAATATTGATAATGTTAAATTAGAAGCCGCAACTATATAGGAAAATATTGACGAATTCTTCTCCGGAATGTTTCCGTTCTAGCCACGTTTAATACAGCGTTGATTAAAACCTATCTCCGTGAGGTTTTGTTCTTCGTTTTGCATAGCAGGTTCCATTTCCTCTTAGTGAGCTTTCATTAGGGTTCCATTATTCAGCTAATCGTTAGTTCAAAGGCGTGGTGGATCGAAGAATCTCGGAAGATCGCAAATCCCTGTGATCAACTAAGTGCCATATACTCGGGCCACTCTGTGACTGGTCTATGAATCCAGTAAATCTTTGCGCGATAGCCGTCTTATCGGGCAACGAACAGGTTACTAATGCGACGGCCGCCAATCAGGTGTTCGCGTGACACGTTGCACATATTTTTGCTTTCCTCCTCGTTTCTTTTCAGCAAATTTTTCCTGCTTGATTGCATTTCAACGTGTCGGTGCAGCCTCGTTTTCTAATCCGGCGGTCGACTTTCGTTTTTAATGCCGCCTGTAGGCTAATTAATGCGCGTTAACGAAGAAAGTCCGACGAGCAGGTCGATCTATCGATCGGCCGTGTGTTAATAGGGGCAGCCCGATGAATTTCCATGTAGATTCGTTGTTAATCGGCTCGCAGATAAATTACGAATGATGTAAACAGCGCGTAATTACGGCTGCACCGGGATCGTTGCGATATTCCTTCTCTTAAACAACCTTTTACGCGACCGGCATTTTATGGTCCCTTGAAAACTAAACGGCACTGACGGACGATCCTGCGAGCCAGTTTATCGCGATACTTTTCCCTAATCGCTTCGACGATAATCCGCACGCATTAAAAATCCTTTCCGACGCATTACAGGCGCTCGGCCATACTTTACCGACAAACTGCCAACATCACGCGTTCAGAACATATCGAGATCCATGATAAGCAATCAAATGGAAATCATGATTGAAATTAATAATTCGCTTAATTCGTTATAAGAAAATTGCGGAGACCGATACATTCAAAGTACCTTATAACATACGAAATACATGTAATATCGGAAAGATTGTAATAAAATTGTATTTTACATTATGTGGCTTTGTGTGCTCATAACTATCGTTGTTTACGAATCAGTCTTCTATTCGGCTGTCTCGAGCGAAGAATCGGGACATGCTTACGATCGTCGAAAAATTACTATACGACAGAAATTAATATTATATTATTATTATTATTATTATTATTATTATTATTATTATTATTATTATTATTATTATTATATATACAGGAGTAAATTACATTATTGAATAAATATTATTTGAGAACGATGCAAACAAATAATTCACGACCATCTTGCATTACATGTCTTGCTGAAAATCGTTAACATTAATATTCCTTGCACGGAAAATATTGCAAAAACAATATATCCGTGTCATACCACTTGGTAGAAAAATTCAAAACCTGTTTAGACGGCTCGAGATTGATGTACCGAATGCAATCAGTTTCGTCGGTCACTGAACTTCTCGTTCACAGATTGCGCCATTTTCAAATAGTTTGCTTTGGATTGTTGGTCATAAAAATGATAAATAAATACGTAAGAATTCCGAAACGGTTTGTTCTTTACTATGGCAATTTCGCAATCTCGAGTGGACGACTTTGTAATATTTAGTAGGATTCCAAGCAGTAGAATTTTGATGTCCGAATGAATAATCTTAAGCACACGACGATTCTATTATGCGCCATTATTTTCCGGTCAGTTAAGTATCACCGCGAGGAAATTGTGGCGGGAATATTTTGAGCAGCTCGTTACACTTTGTGTACGGCTAATTGCGGGTATTATTTAACGTCTCGCGCGCAGATTCACGGTTAAGCCGAGTTGGATAAAAATGATCGAGGCGAGCGATCGATTTCCGGCACGTAGCTCGGCCGCGTGTAGGTAATCGCCTAATTATTAATCCCCTTACGGAGGCTGGCCGCGATTTATCGCGACAATTAGTAAAGGAACGTGGCTTTTATGATAAGCAGCGACGGTTGCCAGCGGGGATTCGCGCGAAATTGCATCGCGACAACTTTTTTATCCCGTCGTGAAACGGGCCAGGTTTTTCTTGATACGATGACACTCTTGACCTTTATGCGATTTTGAGGGTAAAAATAATATTAGCACTGCATATGCAAACATCAGTCGCAATAAAGTCACAATATTCAATTGGGTTCAACTTGACCTTACGCATTAGGTAACGCAGCAATGAGGATCCCATTGAAACAAAAAGTAAGATGACCTTGAAATCTCGAAAAATACATGCTTCAGAAAAGATTAACACTTATAACGTTTATCTCTTCCGTTTTGCTTCTGACATATTTCTCCAACATCGATAATAAGCAAGATACTTGAAAAGCCCACATAAAACGTGACAATCATATTCATGACTTTGATTAAATATTTACCGGCAGAAGTAGCGGCGACGTTGAAGAATAAAATTTAATGACGCAAAAGTCGAATCGTTCGAATAATTGAGGATGGTGTTCGGCGAACACGGGGTGCCCGGGCACGCGAAAAAACCTGGCCGAGTAATTACGAAGGTATCAGATTTAAATGTTCATGGTGTTCCGCGCCAATTGGACACGGGGTTAGTGATCGTAGTTTAGAAACACTTGACCGGACGTGGATAATGGCTGGCGTGGCCACAGAGTCGAGTCCACTGACCCATCCGTACTGGTACGCGGGTGTACAATAACCGGGATTGCGGTTTCAGGATGATAGGCTGTCACGCCGCGTTGCAAATGATTTTCGGTGGAAGCCGCTGCATTCTTCTTCCACCCAGGAAGTCGGGAGAGATTTTCGCTTACACCGATCGCAGCCCGATAATTCGTTCGCGTATTCGATTTAACAAGATCGCAGCGAAAAAGAAGACTGCATTCGATAATGTTATTAGCTTTTCAATGTTCTGTATTACAATTATACTTTGATCAGTAAGTGCGCTTTTAATATATTTAAAGTGTAATAAATAAATTTAAGAATAATAGTAAATTGAGTCTATCTAAAAGTCAGGTCTAACTCAGATTATTATTAACACAGATGCAAACATATAAATGTAAGGAATAAATAATAATTCGATGCAAGTTAAATGGATAAAGCACAATAATTGTTTTGATTTTTGGCCAGATATATCATAACAGGGATTACAAGAATTATTAAAGAGAATGCAAATGTTTAATATTATATTACTTTGCAATTAACAAGACGCGAATTTGTTGCAATCCATTTTAACCCTTTGTGGACGTACGTCTACTCTCAGCCACCAATGATTTTTTACCGTTCCAGCCGTATGTTTGCTCTCAGTCATCACATCAAAAGACCCATACCGATCTTGATGCCTGTGTATAAACTTAATACGACCGAAAAGGGCTAATATTGACTTGATACTTTCAACGAACTCTTTTATATGTGTGGACACACTTATTACATTACGAGCTTTTATCGCAGTGTAAACTGCAATGTAATTGAACTTTAGATACACTAAAGTATTTTCTTTACACTTCCAATGTTTATAAAGTAATTTGTGATAGTATCAATTTACCATTTTGCTATTTTGAACGTGAATCATAAAATTCTGCTGGCTTTGTTGAGTTTTACCGTAAGCGTTGACAACAGCGAGGAACGATGTCCGCGCGATAACACTTTCCCGACAATGATCGGCACACGAATGGATGCATGTATTCATATTCGAATGATTTAGAAAACACGCTGTGAATGAACCAACGTCACGGTGCTCGTCACGGTCTCGTTGGGCACGTGCCCCGAAACAATTGGTCGCTGCCGACCGCGCTTGTTAAGCCTCCGTGATCGGTCAATTATCATTCTGCTTGAAATAATGATGTTGCGCAGCATTAGAAATCAAGTAGCATCGTTTCTGTCTAAAAAAAAAAATATCCGAGGAAGCTATCGAGTCATTTGAAACTTGCCTTATAATTTAGCATGAATCGAATACTAAAGCCTCTGACAACACTGAATATGTGACACCTTTGGAAGCTATATGGCGCCTATATTTTCCTTATCAGTCATTATTTATAAAAGCTATGTTATAGATTGTTTGATACATTCCATGCGTGGTCATTGAATAAAATATTTAAATAACACATTTCACTTTGCTTTCTGTTACATTGAAATAGTTTTTGGCTGGCTCGCTGCACATTACTTGATTATCGAATGAAATCATTTTTCCTTTCGTTTTATGTTCAATTTCTACGAAATGATTTGTCATAACAATTTCAGTGAATTCTAGTGAACAACTTTAATATCAGGACACTGTATCATTTTTAATTTACTCCCTTCACTTCGTCAAATGTATTTAAACCTCAAATTGAAGCTGCTACCAAGAGTACCGGTACCAAATTTAGTTCGAAAAATTTAACTTTTCTACTTCATATAAAATCTATGCTCTGTATAAAATTGTTGGGTAACAGAGAAGTACATCAAAGTGTCATAAAAGAATTCAGCAACAAACAGTGTTAACTCAACAGGCAACAAACAAGTAAAAACTTTGCATAACTAGCACAAAGTGGTGTCATAAAAACTGCTTCAACATAACTGCGATTATAAAGTAATAAATTCGAGTTCTCTGAAACGAATCTTTTGTTGAAGATCGCGCCAGTTCCAGCGAGCCACATACATAGTTACTCAGCAGTAGGGAAGTTAATCCTTCAACGTGATGTTTTCGCTGTCATAAATGTCACGTCCTCCGAAAGAAGGAACACCGGGGAACACGGAAATAGTGATGAGCAAGCCGTTGTTCCCCGATAATTCCGCACCTTGGCAGGGCGAACAAGCCGCTCTCGTAAAAGACAACAGGAGCGCACCGAGAGGCTCGCACACGGACGTAAAAAACCTCGTGAAAATAAAAACCAGCCGTAATTGTGTTTACGAGCCGCCGCTGCGACAATAACCGCTGGAAAGAGGGCGACAGAGTCGAAGGATGGCCGGACGCAAGGTGTTGCCCGCCATCTTCCTTTCTCTCTCCTTCTCCATCGACCTCTGCAGATACCTCTCTCTCTCTCTTTTTCCTTCTCTTTCTCTTTCTCTCTCCATCTCTCTCCCTCGATTGCTCTTTCCGCTCCGAATTGCTCGATATTACGAACGAGACAATAAAAATTGGCGCAACGTTGTTGCGAAAAGCGAACGCGCGAGTCCCGATGATTTACGAGTCGGTTTCGTACCCTTGAGAAGATTGGGATGATTCAGGGCTGAAATTAATGGTGCGGAGGGGGCGCGGGGGATCCTTTTGTCGATGGATCGATATACGCACACCGTGTTCGAGGGAATACTTAAAACGGCAATTCGGTGTTTTATTGCGGTCGTTACTTGCTCTTTGCCGCGACCCTGAACGGGGCCTTTGGAAGTAAGGCGATCGAGATCGATTCTCTTTGTTTCGGCATCCTCCACGCGGAACTTGTTCACCAGCTTTTTGCAACTTGAGTAATTAGAAATTGGAACAAATTAAGATCAATGGTGCACGTTTCGGACATTTTCAAAAAAATCCTGTAATCCTTGTAATCGCTATTTAAATTCTTTTTTTAATTTCTTCTGCAAATAATTCCTACAAAATATTTGATAAACGTTACACAAAGATCTAAGCTACTATTTATATTGAAAGTTAGGATTGGAGTGAACGAAATACAAATAATACAACATCGAAATGAAAATGAACCTTAACACTGAACCTACCGAACAGTAACAATGATTGATATCTCTATTTCATAAAAATGAGAAGAACGTATTCATTTAGATTTTGAAGTTTTTATTATAAAACTTGCTTCCAATGGTGTAATATATTCAAGCATTTTTCATGAAAGGGTGTAAAGTTCGTAGAATTTATAAATAGAAAAGAAACCGAGCATTTTTTTGACCGTGGTAAATTTAGTGTTAATGCTTCACTGATGTTTTCACTAAATGTAGAACAAAGTCAAAATTTTAAAGATTTTATATTCTATAACTGCACAAGGATCGTCCAATTGTAATCGCAGTAAGAATTCTTTCAAAACAAGGTTCAAAAAAAAAAATATTACAACTTATTGACATTAAAAAAATGCTTACGTAAAGCCAATTAATTCGTGCGACATGTTCGAGAATTCGTCGTACATCATTCCAAGGACAGTCAGAATAATCGTTTCTCCGTAACTCCTGTTTTCTGCAGCGATGTCGCGTTTCTCTCGTCCCTCCGCCTACGGTGTTCAGAATTCGTCCAAGTAGGATCATAAATCCTCGCCGCACGATTCTCCGACAGCTACCCACGAGCGCAGGTGTCGCAGAAGCCGTCATAAAGCGGCAGATCATAACGCGGGACCATAATAACGATCGGTGGACCATTGTTGGTGGCTGTTAAGGAGCCGTGAATGCGCGGCGTTCGCGTGGACTCAACGAGCCATAGCGAGAGACTGCATGCGCTAGCTCTCCGCTGCTCTTTAACAATCGGTAATGTTAGTTCTGGTATCCACGACGCGGCAACTATTTGTCTTCGACTTTTTCCGAGCAGCCACGCGTGTCTCTTATCCCCTTAACGAGCGTTAACTTCATTACGCTAGTGATAACCGCCCGGTAATAATATACTAGAAAGCTCGTTATATTCGAACGCCTAACACAGACTTCGTTATATGTGAATCGCGGATTACAATGAAAGCTGTTCGGTTTCGAGACGATGCGAGGAAGGTAAACGCGTTTCAGAGAGATATTCCTCAATTAGGAACCTTTTACACGCGCAGCCCGGAAACTTCGTGCAGCTTGCAATCATTTCCATCGCAAACGATTCGATTGATTCGATCCATGGTATTCAAGCGTTAAATCGAGTTTCATTTAATAAGATTTTGCATCGATATTATTGGCAATTGACTAGTTTTCGTTCAAGTTTCGGAAGCTGTTTCAAATTGCTGGTGTTGGAATTTTAGTTAATAACTGGTGTTACAATCAGTAAACGAACTACATTTTTAGCAATTTATTAAATGCAGACCTTAGTAATGCAGACGTAAAAGAAATAATTCTTGTAAGCACTACAAATAAAACAGTGGTTCGAAAACAGTATTTACATTTATACGAAATTGAAATGGAATTAAACTGTACAGCGTGTCGACTTTTAATTGCAACATACATTTAGTATATCTGAAGAATGTATTTTATTTTTCACGTTTTACGAAAACATCGATTACACTCTCAATAAAACGTTATAACTATGAAGGATGATATTGAGACAAACGCTGACAGCAAAACGTTAAAAGTGTGACGCTGATTTTGTCGAAGTTGATCGTCACACTGTATACGATCGGCTGTAAGCTGATAAAATCGATGTAAGCTGATCAATAACAGTACAATTTTCTGTCATGAGTATGCTGCCTGATATTAGAAATTATTCCACGACAACGTAAAATTATTTATGTACATGTACTCAGAACCCTCGCAATGCTGTGTTGTCTTCCAGCGCTCTTAAACACAAATTGAAATCGAATAAATCGCGAAGGCATTCCGCGAATTCATTTCAGGTCACAAAATCGACTTCTACGCGTTCCGTGGTCGCAGTAAAACCCGGGAAGTTACTGCCCCAGGGGCGGTTCGATCGCTAAGAAAGCAATATCGGTAGTTCGCGGCAAGTCTCTTGATTAAAAGGCCTTCGTTAAAGGGTAGGGAAAGTCTTCGGTGTCGAACGCCGGCGACGCAGGGTTAAACAGCCGAGCACACGGACTTTATAGCTCATTAAGGGGTAAGCGACGCTGTGGCGGGACCGCTGCTAGCGAGTCTGCGGCGCAAACCGTATTTTAAAGCAAACATACATTGCTCGTAATAACTTCATGCCCGGGAATACACCCAGAAAACCGAGAATCGGTATTCAACTGGGAACGTTGACAATCGTGTTGCCGCGTGATGGAAAATGAAGATTCGGGTTTAGATCGGCTGGTCGCGTGATATTAATGAAAACGTCTACGGCGACAGATGTTATCGACTTTACGACATGTAAACGGGGAACATTATCGAAGCGATGTCCGCCGCGTGCTTCGGAAGAGTTACGAGGATCTTACCGGCCACATCCCCGGTCACTCCCGTAAATAACGTCGCGGCCGCGGGCTGCAATCGACTCCGTGCGTGAGCGTATTTCAGCCGCCTCTCGCAGAATCCTGTGGAAAACTGCTGGGAAAAGGTCGACTTCCGTAGTTACGCGATTCGTAGATCAGTATTAACGAGACCACTGCTAACGCCTGCTTAATGCCGTCGGGTAATGAACATTGGTTTCGCGGTGAACCTTCGTGGAATATTATCTACCGGGATGCGCTAAGCCTGTTAGGAACGCGGTGGTTCAGAGAGACCAAGATCTTCTTGTTCGTGACGCACAGTGGTATCAAACGCGATTCTCGTTGAAGAAAGTAGTTTTTCTCGTTTATTTCCCTCTACGTGAATATACATACATGTACCACAATTATATATATAATGTAAATTTATAGTAAGAAAGTATGTACTTAATACGGTCAGTGTCGCGTGAGTCACGTGTGGGTGACACTAATTTTTAACTAAATCTTTGATATTCATTTTTATTGTAATATATTGAACAAATTGAATGTTACTAGGATTTGTAGAATACAAAATAGCTGAACTAATATTTCTTATGGAAAATATTCACTTTCTGGTTGTTTTGTCCGTACGTTCGGTTAGTCGCCTAACGTACATGCGCGACCGAACTATTGTACGCTCGATTCGCGCTTCCTACGGCAAATTAATGACGTGGAAGGGTCTCTAGTAGTCTTAGAGAACTTTATTTTTTGTGTTGTACTCTCTGCGAGCGCTGGTGGAAGAATGCTCTTCCAACGCTGGAAAGTCGTGGATGAGCACCCGTGGATGGAGGTAGACTGTTTATTATTGGTTAAGGCACGAATCACCCCTTGGAGAGGGATGTCTGCCTTGACCCTTGTTGGGGCCTGAGAGGGTTTCCCCAATGGTGGGACCTTTTTATGGCCCTTGTCTCTGGACGCAACACTGGTTTCGGTTTCATTAATTAAATGACTTTGATATTGTATGAATTTTTCGAGTTCATATTTAAATGTAATACTGGAAGAGAGTAGAACAGAGTACGAGTCTGACACTAACAAAGTTGTATATGTCTGTGTTCATACAATTATAATACAATTTATTATATTACGTGCATTACATACTTTTCATATGCACTGTAATTATACGTTTATATTATCTGCACATATTGTATACAAGTAAGATTTTATGCAGTTAGACCAATAACGTCTTGCATATCTGCGGTGCACTTACTCCTGTGTTCGCGTTAGCCGTGTACCTATTATTTAGGTTTAAAAGCATTTAACACGTTCCACGGAGCATTGGAATGCTTTATTTAATACTGTTTGCAACTGCGAACCATCGAATCTTGCGCGATCCATCTGATACGTGTAACGTCTAACTCGATCATTCGGCAAATGAATCGTCCAATAAAACAAGGCGACAAGCCCCGACGCATCGCACGTCACCTTTCCGCGGCGATCATCAAACTGTGTTCTCGCGACAAAATCGATGTAGCGGGAGAAGATAGATCGTGGAAGGATAAAGTACCTGCGTCGACAACCAAGGACTTCCGCCGAAGCAGGCGATCGCGGTTGATCCTTGCCACAGGATGTAGCGCAGGTGCTCGTTCAATCGCCACCAGCTTCCCACACTTCGATCTTCGCCCACCTAAATAAAAGAACGGAACTGAGAAAAAGATAAACAGAAACTGCTTCTAAACGTCGGTTGCGATCGCGTCCGCTAGATCGATGGGTCGATACGACCGGTATCGCGAAATTCATATCGTACAACGAGTCGACGAGCGCGAAATCATCTTCGTAGTCCTCGATGATCATCCTTGATTTTCCTAACACGCCGATGATAGCGATGAGCGTTTGGTGCCGTGGCTTCGAAATTGATGAGCTATCTGATCGTAAGATAATTTCAGTTGTGCCGAGTATTGCGCTGATATGGAAAAAGTTGCGACACCGAGAAGGCGTAAACCGATAGGGTGTTGCACTTTCATTGCTTACTTATCGCAACGATTTTTATCTACTACATGCATCCTAAAAAATTATTTACTTTACTTTGATGGTTTCTGATGTTGAAACTTGAATCGCTACTGGATATCGGGGTATCTCACAAGAATTTGTTGAAATCGGCCGTAATGAGTGAGAAACTACAGTTCATTTCTCTTCGACTAATTAGAAGATCGAACTTGAGGATATTTATTCCTTCTTCTTCGCTGTGTGCGCATAATATTACTAAAAAAAAACTAACCACAATTACGATCGCAAACAATAATCGAAAGTCTGTCACACATTGACACAGGCGTGCAATCAATCGTATCAGTTGTACGGTATCTAATTATGACACAGCGGCATGCCACCCTCAATAATTCGTGTACGTATCATCGTATTAATTTAACGTTGTCGCTATTGATTACATAAGTGAATAACGATCCGAATGAAATGACCAGACGTCCATATTTCTTCCGTTAAGAATATCTCGCATCTTCGAATCGATGCGACGCGTGCGTCCAACCATCGCTTGCGTCGGATCTTTTCATGATTGTCCCGGCAGCGGGCAATCATTTGGCAACCACCTGTAGGTAGGCATGTAATCAGCCGGTACGGAGCATAATGCGTGTAGTACGTAATAAGAACGACGATAAACAATCGTTCTAACGAGGCGTCGTAGGTAAGCCTCAGCCTGTATAGGGAAATATCAATGTTATTTTATTGAGCACCACACCGCGCGCTAGGCGCTTTATCCTCCGCTAAGGAAATATTCGTGGACAATTTATCGGCCAACACAATTCTCCGCGTCGCAACAGGTAGAAAAGATTTTCTTCCGCGAATCGTCCGTGATCCGGTGTGTGATCTGGCTCTAGCTTAATAAATTCGATACCAGTTACACCCCGTGACGATCGAATTACCGTCTCCATGAACCGGTCAAAATGACCGGTTTCACATTTTTGGTTTTAAAGTTGCTGAAATTATAAAGAGTCTCCTATTGAAAATGATTCTTTCTTAATACAAATATGTATATTATAATAAAAATGACGAGGGTCTAAATACATAAAGCAACACACCCTAGTTACTTTTAATGCAACTGACACTGCCAGCATCGTCATCCTTATCGCGGGCTTATTCTTTAACACGTTGACTGCCGCGTCACCCGTATTCGGGTGACAGCAAAAGTTCTCATCAGGCCACGTCACCCGTAATTCGGGTGACGTTGATTTGACTACTTATAAAGGATTTCCGAAAATATTTCGACAAATATTCTACAGGAGGTAATGAAACTATTGAATTCTTATAAAAATGGTTCATTAAAAAGATTATTCGCAGTGTATAACATTAAAACGTTCTCTGCAAAGTTGAGGTTGATCAGGGCAGCTTGGACAAAAAGTTGTTGGTTTTTTCAGATATGCTCGTGCCTCTGATCGGTCCATTTCGTATCTTTTATTTGAACTGTAGCTTCCTCAGTATCATCAACATTTCTTTCTTCTTCCATGACCAATTCTCGTAAAATCTCGTCAATAGTATCTTCATAACATTCATTATCACTACGATTGTATTTATCAGTATCCGAATCAGAATCTGACGATGTAATTTTATTTATGCTTCTCCTTCCGGGCAATCCGATCTCTTTTCATTATTGAAAAAAAATAAGGGCAGAGATTTTAAGTTATACCATTCGGTACTCGGCAAAGATTCCAACTGTTCGTGCAGGAACAGAAACAGACATGAATTAACAGCGCACGCTTCCTATAGCGGCACGGGTGGCCTGTAGGAGATTTTGTTGTAAATACGCGTGGCAGTCAACGTGTTAATTGCAAATCATGGGTTGAAATTTGTTTCGCAAACGGATTCTGTTCATGAAACATGTATCCGCAGCTTTCAGCTACCGTGGCATATCTATGCACCAACCCGTCCTTAGTATTTTAGAATCCAAGGTTTAGGATCTAAGAATTAGATCGTAACTTACACCTGTCATTACACTATAATTATATTTCTATCTATATATATTTTAGAAGAGAAAATAAATACAAGTGAAAATAATTTCTTGTTTTCAAAGCAACACCTGAGAAAAATATTTAAACCTAAAAGTATTTCAGGTCTGTGAATATTTTAGGAATATTTTTGCACTTGTGCCTATAAGATCTTGAAAACCGTATGTAATAATACTGATTAGGAAACCTCTTTGTTCCCTATAAACGTTAACTTCGAAATAGATATGGGAAACTGAATTAATATTGTTACGGCGACTTGTCCAAATCAAGTCGCTGTAATGTGAAACTGCCCTGTTGTGAGCAACTCCTTAAAGAAAAATAGAAGAGAGGGGTTGCCACGGAGGTGTTTTATCAACGGACAATCGATGAGTCGGGATCGGACCGTCGAGCGATCAACACCATCTAATTCAAAGATCTCTAACATAATTGAATTGAGTTGTATTATAGTTTATGTACTCTATTGTAAATAAAATGCCGCGACGCGAGAGAAGTGCAATAATTCGCAACAATATGATCGATGCATTTTTAAAGATGTCAAGGTTATTTTCAATTATTGTTCTCAATGCAATTCAGAAAGTACAAAATAATACATTATCGTAAGAAAATGCTTGTATAGTGAACACAAGGATTTTTGTACAAAATAAAAGTTGATTGCATCAACTGCAAGAAATAAAATATAAATAGTATGTTCAATCTTTCTTCTATTATTTTAATAGATTAAAAATAAGGCTAACAAGCGACAGCCAAACAAGTGACGCTGCCGTTGCGTTCGTGTCAGCTTGAAAGGAAATTAGGTTCGATTATCGCGGGTCAGGGCTCGCGCGGACAAGTGGGTCCTGATCGATCGCTGTTCGAGAAATAATCATTGTCTATCTGGCGGCAGCATCATCTCGGTCATTATCGGCGTACAGACAACGCCGACCGTCGAGAGATCTCACGCTGCACCGACCCCGCGAGAATCGATCCTAGGAAATCGAGGAATTGCGGAAAAGAAGCGAAATGGGGGAGGGGAGAGGAAAGGTCGGTGGAAGAACCAGTAAGATGGAAGGGAGGATTTTGCCCCGGAGGATCTTCGTTCTGCCTTAATCCTAAGATGGACATCTTCTGCGGTCACAGTCGACTGTTATTGGTTATTGCGCCTAGCACCGGAACTGCTCGAGCTTCTCATGGGAACTTCTCGCCGGCGATGGGATCATTTCCGTGTTTATTAGCCAGGCATCGCCGGCTTTAATCCCCTTTTGAGGAGAATCTGAGAGCCGAGACTGTAACCCCTGAAACCCTTCGAGCGATCTATAGCAAGCAGAAGAAGTCCGCGGCCTGAATCACCGAGTTCGTTCGTCGACAAATTAACAAGGCATTACGGGTACCACGGGTTTTTGTCGCGTCACGGGTTCTACGAAATTCATTCTCTGCGATATCTGACCGTGATTAGGCGATTGAGAATATATTACGGAGGTAATCGACCATTGAACCGGCGTTTATGCGAATTCGTCTTTTTTTTGTCTATGAGAAGAAGAGTAAAATGGAAATTAATCCTCCCACAGCAGATTTTGTTTGATTTAACTGAAAATTGAAAATTAGTGTGCGCGTGCGCGCGCGTGTGATGATACCATAAGCATGGAAACTTTTTCTCGATCTATGAAGAAGAGAGTAAAATAGAAATTGTTTCTCGCACCACAGATTTTCTTAGGCTTAACCCTCTATGGGCCCATGTAACTCACAAGTCACAAGCTAATATATCCACATTTTACCAAATAGATATAGTTTTAAAAACAAGATGATGTATACGTCTTAATTATATAATGCTTCTGAAAAAACCGATGACAATATTGATGACGGTTGGCTGCACCATCAACCTGAAATGTCAAAGTAAATACCTTGCAAGTTGTCTGCAAATAGAAACCAAAGGAAACATCTCTTGTGCAATTGAGATTATTTGTGCTTTTGTCGGTGTTTACTAAATAAAAAAAAGCGTATATAATAGCTCTGAGTTCGTATATCAATAACAATTTATTTATTTGCATTTCAATAATCATGTTGTTACTATTTGTATATGATACAGTTTTGTAACTTTCAGGTTACATTGGGATATTGTGGTAGATTCGAGTGTATTTAGGATAATAGTTGTGCTTTCTTCTATTTTCAAATTTATATATCAAATACCCAAAATATGGATACAAAATCGTATAAAAATAAAAGAGGAATTAGAATTAAACACATCAGCGGTAACAAATCCGAAGATTCTTTATTAGATTCTGAGTCCGATGAAGATCGTCCAGTAGCATTTACCAGACGACGCATAAATATTATTGACAGTGACGATGAATTTAGTACCGAATTATCATCGGATGAGGGAAATTCAAGACCAGAAAAAACTATTTGACAACCAGTTCCAAATGCAACGTACATCTATGTTTAACCCCAAATTCAAACTGTTTTATGGAATTTCACGCTTAAGCATTCATGCACAGAAGTGGAAACATTGTAAGCCGTTGTTACTTCAAAGTTACAAATCGAATTAATTATAATAAAGTTGTTTAAACTGTTAAATATATTTTTAATTAGCATACATAGGTTTATAATAATAGATTTCCCGTTGCATAAATTTGTTTATATTTAAGAAAAAATTTCGGCCCATAGAGGGTTAAATGGAGGTTGAAGTTTTAGAGTATTATTTAAAATTGTGGTAACGATATCGTATAAACGGAAGCTTTTTCTTATCATCGGTATATTTACCCTCTTTTGCTAGCAAGTTATTGCCATTTTTATAACTGCGAGGATCTAGTTCTCTTAAGTGCACGACAACGCGAGAATGTCACATGTCGTAGCAAACTCAACCGAATTTATTAATATTTATCAGTTGACAGGCTGTTACGTGTTCCATGAACTAATATAGCTTTACGTGATCTATTTGAGAACATTTTCTCAGCAAGTGGTCTTCGATCGTGATTAGACGACTGAGAGACTTTGTAGTTTATAAGAAGATTGGTGAAAATTAGAGGTAAAATCAAAGTAACACAGAATTAATCGAAGTTATAATGTCAAAAGATACATATATGCAGGGTGTTCCATAATTATGTTAACACCCGAAAAGGGGTGATTTCTGAGGTAATTTGAAGTAACTTTTTACTTAGCAGAAATGCAATCCGCGGCTTTGTTTACGAGTTATTAATGAAAACCGCCGACCAATGAGAGGCGAGCTCGCCTAGCGTTAGGCGGCCGAGCCAATCAACGGAACTGGGCTTCGCTTTCGATTGGTCAGTGTTTTCCGTGAATAACTTGTAAACAAAGCCGCGGATTGCATTTTTGCTAAGGAAAAAGTTACTTCAAATGACCTCAGGAATCACCCCTTTCCGGGTGTTAACATAATTATGGAACGCCCTATGTATTGAAAACGGATTTCATAAAATCTTACGTATGCAAGAGATTAATATATAGACATAGCCATGCGTTGATATATTAACAATCTATTGCGATAGAAACTATATTTTAATTTTTATCTACAATTCTAACATTCGCAAACTTTTATCGATATCTTGACACGATCTTATCTGATTTACAATTATTTACCTGGACTGTGGGTCTTCATGCAAAATAACAATATTCTGTATGAATTACAAAGAACGAGAACCAAACAAGTATTTCTTTCATCCTTCGATAAATTTAACACGTTCCGTGCCACGTGTACCATCGATGGTACACGCTTGCATGTTTACTTAGTGAACTGAACAAATTGTTTACAAGAAATTTAGAACCGAAGAATCAATTTCCACCGCAAGAATGGGCGTTGATAAGTTTTTGTTACGTTGTTATGTGTACGAGAATTAATAATTGCACGTAATACATCAAGTTTTAGTAAAATATCAAAGTGTGAAGATTCGAGTAAAAAAAGCTCGGCACGGAACGTGTTAACAAGTGTTTTTAACTATGTTTTTATATTACACCCGCTCACCCTCGTTGTAGATGCGTAAAATTGGCAGACTAATCATTACCATTTAACCCCGCCTATCAGCGACGAATGCAACGTTGATGAGAGAGATGTGCGGAAAACTGAAGGATACATCCTAGGGACGATCGCGTTCAGGCCGGAATCGGATAACCGAAGATGTCTAAATCGGCACGCGGAAGAGACCAACGACCGATCGACTCGACGAAGAAGAGGAGGGATGGAAAAAAAAGTTACAGCTCCTCGCGTGACCACGTCCGAGTAGCCGACACGTAGGTACAAGTCGAGAGCTGTCCGTGTTTATCAACCATCACCCTCGGCGAGCCGCGCCGGAAACGTGGACGAATAGCGACCCTTCCGAGATTACTTCGAAACCAGTCGCTCTTCTCGATGACGTACAAAATTTTCCATTTTAAGTAAGGTCGTAGCGTTGGATTCGGAGAGTTTTTGTGCAATTTCTAATTTCGATACTTAATACCATTCACGAGGTTTACGAGGTCATAAATCTTACAAATGCATACAAACTCATGTTTGCAATATTGGTCATATTAACACGATCCACTTTAACCAAAAGATGGAATTGATCTTTAAACTTTTAGGCCCGACGCGCCACTATAGTGGCTTCCGCGGATATCATCTTTCAGAACGACACGCCACTATAGTGGCTTTCGCGAATGTCATCTCTCTGGACGACGCGCCACTATAGTATCCATTGTTTCACACTTCTTTTGTCTTCACATCGATTTACAACAGTCTGCAGGGTGTCCCAAAAATGTCTCGCAATCCGGAAATGGCGGGTTTCTCGGATCATTTGAAGCAACTTCTTCCTTTCCAAAAATTTTCTCCGAGACACCGTTAACGAGTTATTAACGAAAAACAGTGACCAATAAGAATTGAGTACGGCTGACGCGAGGCGGCCCAGTCAACCAGCGCGCAAAGCCCAGTTCCGCTCATTGGCTCGGTCGCCTCGCGCCAACTGAGCCTGGATTCGGTCGCCTCGACCGCTGGCGCCGTTGGCCCGGCCGCCTCGCGCCAGCTGAGCTGGGATTCGACCGCCTCGACCGCTGGCGCCGTTGGCCCGGCCGCCTCGCGCCAGCTGAGCTGGGATTCGACCGCTCGACCGCTGGCGCCGTTGGCTCGGCCGACTCACACCAGCTGAGCTGGCTCGGCCACCTTGCGGCAGCTGATCTCGCCTCTCATTGGTCACTGTTTTTCGTTAATAACTCGTTAACGGTGCCTCGGAGAAATTTTTTGTAAAGGAAAAAGTTGCTTCAAATGGCCTGAGGAACCCGCCACTTTAGGATTGCGAGACATTTTTGGGACACCCTGTATATACAGACAGAATATACAGTGTCAGACTCTGTACAGTACGTATCAGACTCTGCCGTCCAGAGAAATAGCCTCGCGCAGAATTCAGCCGTACCTAAAAGGTTAAGTCGGCACACTCCCGCGATTGGAAGGGCCAAAAATCAAATTTGGCAAAGTATCACATCTCAAACGTGTTTTCCTAATTAGAATCTTTTACCTCGTACATCGTCTAGATCGAATGAAATTAACCCATCGCGTCTTGAAAATTGAAAATATTACTTGAATCAATTACTATTCCATACGTATACTCTTTAGACAATCATAGAAGGAGCATATCGTATGTTATAAATACTTAGATTGTGGATCTTCATGCATTTACGGAAAATACAAATTTATAAACTATAAGAAAAGCTGCATATTAACCAAAATTAATATTATATTTCTTCTACTTCTACCGAAATAAAGATTCAGTTACCAGAATGAATTTCTATTCTATTTCATCAATCTATATTCATTCAATTTCTTTACGAAATAAGCTAGAAAAAAAACAGAAAAACCACTTGCACTGGCAAGGAATTGACAGATGCGTCATCTCGATATGCGTGGTACGTCCTTCCAGCGTAAGTGGTTAAATATCAACAAATTAGTTCTACTCACTCAAGCATGCACTCAATATCGAGAAAATCAGGAAAATCCCCAGAGCTTCGCAGAAGGAATCCACAAAAGCAGCTAGAGAAAAGGTAGATCACAGGCTGTGCACGATCGAGCCGAAGATCGTTATGAACTCGTTCTATAGAGCTGAAAGAGGAGCACGCGTGTGCTCCAGCGCGAAAATGATATGCGGAAGCATACGGGACGAGCTTGAAGACGCGGTGTCGAGGACTAAAAGCTGCGGAGGAGGCATACAGCCACCGCCTCGAGAGTCGTTTCAATGTGATGCACTGTGCAAAGCGGCTACAAGCGCGATCCAATGCAATCTCATGTTTAACAACGGCATATCCACGCTCGCCACGCCGAGAGGCGATACTGTTACGCTTACAAATTCTATGAGCCGAGCGCGCGGGTGAGCCTGCATTTATATTATTATACGAACCGGCGGCATGGCCTGATCGCTGGATTACATCCGCGAAATTGATGAAAACCGTGCACGAGCAGACGCAGACGCAGACGCGAGGAAATCCGCGGGAACCGAGATCCCGGTTAGCTCGGAGGTGTTTAGAAGATTCCATTAGCGATAAACGCGACGTTCCAACTATTTCGGTGGCTTTAAAGCTGTGCAGAAGGTTACGCAACCGTTGCGATCACGTAATCGGATCGGCAATTGGAGAACCGGTAGGTGGGTCTTGCACTGTCACTTTCTCGGAATCTCAAAACGTCCCGCGGTTCTTAGTCAATTTCCCTCTCGGTAGAAGCTCTGCTAGCCACGATGAACATCGAACCAACCGCAGTACTTTCGTCGAACAAGCACTCGATATTACTTGGTCTGTCGTTGCCCGTAGTACATTTTCTGCAAAATACGGCATGTGAAATCTCCATAAAGTCTTCAAGTCTGGTAGGAATATCCTACGATATCCCCGTAATTTCGGATTTGTCGATGATTTCAGCTCGAAGTAAATGGGCAATGAAACATCCATGCATGTACACGCTGGAAGTTGTATTTAGAAAGAAAAATATACTTTCATTAAAAGCACACAGTACAGTGTGTAATACAGTAAACATTCAAATATCTTACAACACTCAGAAAGTAAAAAGCTCTTTGTCTATCTAGCCTGTAGTCTTTTTAAGCCCTTTAAAAAAACCCTTAAACTTTCCGAGACCTTGTAAGCATTCACGCTAAACTGCGGATCTTTGTGCAAAATAAATATTGTCTACTTCAATTCCAAGACGTATGAGCCAATGCAATGCAATGTTTTTTCTTCCGTAAATAATAATTTTAATAAATTGAAATTGATGCATCAATTAGCAGCGATTAATTTCTGCCATAAATGTATAAAATCCGCAGGCCATTAATTAATCAGTTAGCTGTTGTAATCTCTCTGAAAAGTATGTAAGTTACTGTAATTATACTCTATATGTTTGATTTTCTTCATGTACTTTTTAAATACAGCACTTTTATAAAATATATAATTTAATAAAGAACGTCGAAGTATATGTATATTCTTTTTAAGCAGTCAGCTGTCTTTGACGAATATACTCGTTATGATGAGATGGCAATATCTTATGTTGCGACGAGTGTACTTGTCTAAAACGGTTTATGAATTTTACTGTTGATATACCGACACGTTGCAATCACCAACAAATGTTTACATCGACTCCTGTTTCACCAACAAATTAGAATTCACCGACCACTTAGAACTTTTGACAGTATACCAAGTATACGTTTGAACGTCGTATCGTACACACTTATTTAAGAAATTTAAGAAATGGATTTATCAACGGAAGGAACTGTTATAAATTCATATTCCTTTTTAACACTAGATTTACGGGATCCGCCGATACGACGAATTTAATTTACGATTATTCATATCGTAAAGATACATTTATGAGCTATTTATTCAATTTATATGTTACTTACGGCAAATGTTACAATAACACTTGTTCAAAATCAGAATAAATGTCTTATTGTTACTTTCATAAACTAATATGGAACAGCTGTTTTTTGTGCTCCGTAAATCTAGTGTTAATAACGATAATGATAGGTTTTCCATTCGAAGTATTAAACACTTCGCCGGAAAAATTAAGTCCAATATTTTTTGGTTCAGCAGATTTATTTTCTCGTCATTTGCTGTCACTTGCTGTTTCAAAGGAGAATTACTCGGACGTTACGGTTGAATAATTTTCTCTGTCTTTACGAACGTATTTCGATACGAAAGTCGATGTAAACATTCGTCGGTGATTTCAACGTGTCGCTGAAATCGTATCGATGATAACATTGACGGTGAAATAATTGTTAATGATTCCAAGGTGTTCCGTCTAAAACAGCTAACTAATTAATATAACGCTTGCATGGAGGATCAAAAGAAAATCAGTGCAAAGGAATGAGTACAGAAAATCTTAGAATGGGACTAGAATCACGCGAAGCTCGGTGACAGAAGAACCGCTGACAAAAAAGTGTTCTGGGCAAGGACTTCCTCGAAGCTCTCGATTCGAAACTGTGGGAATTGATCTGAAACTGGCGACGCAAAGTGGGAAGAAGAGTCGAAGGCGACGAGGAATAGTTAAGTCTCGTTGATCCATCTTCGAGGCGGTGAACGCAACGAGCGATACGCTATTACCAAGTTCCTGGTACTTCGATTAATTGGCGTGTACAGTTAAAAGGAGGGATGGTGGAGGTTCTCCATCGATCGCCCGCGGCCCTCTCGCGATTAATTTATTGCGCCGGCCACGGTGGACCGTGTCGCGGTTGTCTTGGCTGCGATCACGACACCGTAAATGAAGACTTTTATGCTAAACGCAAAGCCGGGCAGGTGGAAATTGCGAGCAGAGAACGTGTTGTTCGGATCCATTAATTACGATATCTGGGAATACTGGTGCCAACCGGAACAGCTAGTCGTCCAAATGGAGCAAAAGAACTTAATGTTGTTGCAAATAAGTTCGCTGAATAGTAATTCGTTTCCATCAGTCGCAATGATGGCAGTTTACAAAACTGTTAATAGATGGTCGTGCTATCTAAAGTGAGATTTCAGAAGAGATTTAAATTTACAAAGAGCCCCGTTCGAGTAGACTATGTTGTACAATAAAGCATTAAGATCTTTGAATAGCCTCTGAAGAACCTGAAAAGCATTCAGAGATTCGCCAGAAAATTCAAAACGCTGCGAACCATTCAAAGGTTTTCTAAGGTTTCCTGGGTGATCATTACACTACGAATCTTTATACAGAATACTGACCTCCTAAGCCAATTTTACGAAACAGGAGATAAGTAAAAATATATTTCTTCTTTGAATAGTTCTAATAAATTTCAAAGACCGTGGGAATAATCTTGAATTCTTGTAATTTCAACAAAATCGTTTCACCTAGCCGTTTTTTTCATAAATGCAGAAAATCCGTAGTTATAATCCGAAGTCCAAAATCCTCGGTAGGATTTTTAGAGAACCGTCGAGATTCTCAAAGCATCACCAAAATCCTCAAGATGATCGTGGAACGATCATTCAAGTCCTTAGAATTGCTTTTGAAGAGAAATATTAAAAGAATTGATAACATTCTGACGATTGATGTCCTCTCAATTCTTGAACGATCATAAAAGTCAATCAAGACGTTTTAAAGACTATGTACATGCTCAAAACAAAAGAAAACGCAACTACGAAAAAAATATAATGGAAATGTGGACAAAAGTAGGCCACTGTAGTCACAAAGTTAATAAAAAGCAAATACCTTCGGTTTTACACCGATCGTAATATACGCATATTGATAATTGAAAAGACTTCTCAAAGGAGAGAACAGATTGCAAAGATCCTCGCAGTCGGACAATTATCATTACAACGGCAATCACTCCGCTTTAATTTTTCAATTAACTCACGCCTTGTTGCGTCCATTATCGCGCTTTCACTTCCTCGGCTACGGTTGCTCGTGAAAATATCACTTCGACTGATCGATCCACTATTAATACAACGCCACGACCGTTCTCACCAGCTATTATTATTTATAGAATCCCGGTGCCAGTCATTCTCAACTCACCGAATGATCGCACAAATTGCGATACCATTCTTGTCAATTATTTTGCAGAAATTTTCGTCCCGTTTGTCCGTAATTTTGAAAATTATGTCAAACGATTTGAATTTCTTTCAGAGATTAAATGCAAACTCTTTTATATATGGGGTTCTAATGCAGATTTAAAGAAAATATTTCTTACGATATTTCTCATGATGTACAAGAATCCACAAAATTTGGAACAATGAAGTGACTTTTGGTTCAATTAGAGCTATTCGCAAATAATCGAACGCACTTGGAGTAATTCGTTTAACGAGAAAATGTCGGTGACTAATGACTTCGATTTTTATGAAACTTCGCACAAGTGTTTAATAGACCTACCCAAGTATTTAATCGCATTTCGCGCATGCTTATGTTTCACTTTGTCGCAGAAGTTCAACCCTTTTATCCGAACATTGTCTTACTACATCAGGGTTTATAAATCGCAAACGACAAAAGCTGTCCAGAAATATTCATCGATTCAGAAGCTCATAAATAATAGTATTTATAATATAAAGCTCTAATAATACTATAAATAGTATTTATATATAAAGCTCATAAATAATTCAAACAAAAGTTATATAGATAACTTTTGTTTGAATTATTTGTAAGGGGTTGAAAAAGGATTCATATATCTCCCTGAAAGTAAAAAGTGAGCACGAACGAAATGTGGCTAAATTCTTGGACAGATCTAATGAACACTTCTGCCGAGTTTCATCAAAATCGACGTACATCGGTCACTGGGATTCCCTTGTAAGTTAAATTATTTAAAATTCCAACTCGTACATTGAATATTATTTTGAAAAACTATTTTCAAAACTTATTCCCATAAATAAGATATCTTATACCCACGCATAGGATTTTCGAATAAGGTTGACTATTTATTTCTCGAATAATAGTTTACTAGGCGCAGAACGAACGTCGTCGAACAAATCGGCTGAGCAAACGCGGGGCATGTGTAACAAAGTTGACCACTGACACGCATCGTCACGCTCGATCGCGCGGCTATACAGCCTGCATCCCGCGTGAATTATCCGCGATTCGCGAGATCGGCCGTGAAGACGAAGGTGGAAACGATTTATCCGGCGTCCGTGTATTAGCATAAACGGCTTATTTTAGGCGGCCGCTCGCGAGGCACACGGTAATGCCCCGTTTGCCTTCTGCTGGAAAGGCTCGATGGATTCGCGGTCGAGTGATCTTACCGCTCAATCAACACCCCGTACACGCCTCCATTGAGTCACCCGGCTAAATCTTATGTCACGACATTGTATAATCCCTGTTCGGCCAGATATACGCGCGTATACATGAATAAGTAAGCGAGATCTGCTTATCTCGCGGCGAGCGTGTCAATCCGTGACACGGTGGCTGCGTTTCGTAACGCCTCCTCTTGTCGCGCGCACACACGATTTCCGTTCCGCTCAGAAAACGAATTTTCTTGTCCCCCACTCGGCAAAAGTCTTCTTCGTCGAAAAATCGAGACCGTCGGCTCGACACGCGGCGAAAGGTCTCCCGAGGTTCAATTTCCATTGCGCAAGGTATTGTTAAGAACAATGAAATACTCGCACCGTGACCCGCCGGATAATATTTTACGCAGCTCCGAGTCAGATGAGAAGATTTTTACATGACACACACGGAACGCGTTCCTCTGTTCGCGAGCCCGCTTTCGAAACCTGCTTCCCGTGAGAATTCCTTAATTGTTTCTGCCCCGTCCTTGGCGGATTGCGCGCGAGGAAAGTGTCTGTCTGATGTCTGGTTAATAGACACCGTGATCTTTAATTCAAACGTCTGTACTTATTTCTGGATTTTTATGCGCCTCGTACGATCGTGTCGGACTGCAATAACTTAGAAATTGCAGAAAATTGTCTTGATGCTGGAAGCTTAAGAATATTAGAACATAAATAGCTCGATGTATGTGGGAAAGTTGTGACGCGCTCAAATTTCCATGTAAACTGTTTATAGCGTTATCCTCGTCGCGGGCTTACCAAACAAACTCGAGGCAAACTGACGTCGCATTTGTTGCTACGAAAGAAACAATTTGATTGGTTCGATCATTTCTTCTACCATTTTTCGCAATATGCGCTACTACTACACACCCTCGCGTATTTTGCTGTCAAATCGAGTGTTGCAATCAGATTTAATGTTCCCACTGAATATGCAGTAGGCACGTCTGAGTAACACTACAGTTAGCGTTATTACTAGACCGCAGATTTTATGTATTTATGGCAAAGATGAATAGGTGAAACAGTAACCAGTAATTACTTCACAAGAATATAAGTACATACACTGCTATGTTACTTTTGATGTGTTGACATTGTTAAACGAAGACATACATTTTTATCTAGTTACTGTTCCTTACAGTTGACGTGGAAGCATATTATTTTGCCTAAAGATCCGCAGTCTACTTTTTGAACGCGCTACGTAACTACAGAATGCTGCTGTCAGTCCCATTCATAGCTTGACGGGAAGTCTTCGGCTGCGGTACACGCAGCTACACGCAAGTGCGAACAGATTCTTGAATTATAGTTGGCTCGCAAGAGCCATTCAATTACCGAGCGATTATCGAGAGGTCGGACGGTCTGTTACCAATGGCCAGCCTATCCTGTCTAGCGCAAAGCTGACATTTTCAGCGGATAAAATGCGAACACAACGGCATCGGCGCGCCGCAGAATGAATGCGCTGCGAAGACCTTGTCAGTGCACCCAGGGAACACGTTCCTTTATTTCCCAATAGCCGTGGCGAAGTGCGGATATATCGCGTTACTCGTAATTTCTCGAGTGTCCGGTCTGCACGCGCAGCGAAATCCACTCCCGAGACAAGGAGAGGTCAAGGAAATAGTTCGACGCGCGATAGACACGACGATTGTTTCACGCGTAATTCGTGTTTTACGAGCGCAATTAATCCGGCCGCGTCGCGAATCGCGGCGGAACGAGGGCAGGTTTTTAATTGCCACGTGCATAAACGACTGTCGCGAATTGCATAGGAGATTCAAATTTGTCTCTTTCGAGATAAATCGGAACAATGAAAGAAACGGTATACATATTCGCCGAAGATCGTGGAAACCACCTGAAAGTTGAAGATCTTAAATAAAGTTTGATCTTTCACACGATAGTTCATATTTTTCAACCTTTTGTGATCATGATTTTTGTTTGGCATCTTCATCTAACTTTCTTCTGCTTTTTCTTCTATCAATGCCAATTTCTAAGCAGTGCTCGTTTTATTCATCGTATGATCTGTTTCTGGATGGGGTAATTTGTGGCATGTAGAAGATTAAAAAACAGATCTTGAACATTCGATGTAGAATCGTACGACGATGGAGAGAATCAGAGTTTTTGTCAATTCTACCGACGAATGTTAGAGGGTAAACAGAGATGTAAACACAAATTGAAGCGATAAAATATAATTACTTTCCAAGAAGTCCTGTTTCCGGGAAAACTTGTTGAGAACAGGTATTTGTCAATGGATTGCCTAATGTATCGGTTCCACATAGTTTCTACTTGTCATCGTTTATAATGGCGCCGTGATAACTGCCACTTTATCGTTCCAATTATTCTATAACAACTGGTGTGTATCAAGTTGTTGTGAAATACAGGATAGGTAGAAATTTAGAGTTAGGTTTGACAGGTAAACAACTTTTTTTGTCAGTAACTCAATTCGTTTTGGTTGAATCGATGAAATAGTAATGTTGAAATTACGTTTATTAATTCGGTGAATGCCTTGAACTCTGATGCAGTGTTCGCAGCAGAACTACGAATGCGTTGTCACCGCATGAGTCACCACTCCTTGCGTAGCTAGATTTCCTGCGAACACTGCTCTGATGTATCCTCACAGAGCATAGAGTAAAACTGCTAGCGACTATTAGCCTGGGGATTTTTCTGCAAAATAAAAATTTTCGAAGTAAATGGTATTAAATGTAGGTTAAACAGAAATGTATTTCTTTTATTAATAATTCGAACAAGTTCAGAAGAACGGTATGGGCATTCTCAAACCTTTCAAATGTCATGTCGTTACAGATTCATATCATTACAACCTCATATCAAATTCTGTATAATAATTAAGTTAAGTAAATCAATAAAGTGAATAATTACATACAGTAATTATCTACAACGTTACGTCATTTTATACTACTACGTTGTACCTATTACTTCGCCGGTACTAATACCGGTTATCCGAAAGACCGATTATTATTGGAACACTATCGCGCGCGCGCGATACTATGTAACAGTGTTTATATTTTAGGAAACGTGTCTCTCCTTGCTTCATATACCCTGCTTAGCCAGTTATACCAGTACACATAACATTTACAGAAATCACGAGTATGAAAAGGAAAAGAATTATTCTGAAATTATTTTATCCATTCTTAATGAAAAACACAACGATACAGACGACTGTTCCGCTCCAAAGGGACAATAGAAATAAATACGGCCCGAATGTTTATCTTAAAATTATATAGAATTTAATATTTAACCTAGAATTTTATCTTTAAATTAAGTTAACTTTTGCATATATTAAATATAATGTACAAATGCGTAATATACTACTGTGATCAAAAAGTAAGGTGAATTTGTTTATAAGATGTAAATTCTTTATTTATTCTTCCAAATCAATTTCATCCCCTTCAAAGTAATCCCCGTCCGATAAAACGCACTGTTTCCGACGATTTTTCCAGTCCTCGAAACAGTCGGAATAGTCTTTTTCCGGTATAGCCTTCAAGACCTTCTTCGATTCGGTTTTTATCTCCTCAATCGTGTCAAAACGGCGTCCCCGCATTGGCTTTTTGAGTTTGCTGAATAACCAGAAGTCGCACGGAGCCAAATCAGACGAATACGGTGGTTGCGGAACGATATGAGTCGAGTTTTTGGCAAAAAAGTCGCGAAGAACCAATGCAGTATGACATGGCACCAATCGAGACTTGACGCGTTTGAGACACAAAACATCCTTCAAAATGGTTTGGACTGAGCCAAATGATATTCCAACACTATCAGCGAGGTCTCTCATTGTCAGTCGACGATTTTCAAGCACCAAATCTTCGATTTTTTTGGACGTGGCCCTCGTCGGTAGACGTTGATGGTCGTCCAGAGCGCGGTTCGTCTTCAACGCGTTCTCGGCCCGCTTTGAACTCGTTGTACCACTTATAAATGTTTTTTTGTGCCATAGTTTGATCACCAAAGGCCTTCCGCAACATTTTCAACGTGTCCGCACAAGAATATCCGTTCCGCAAACAAAATTTGATGCAAGTTCTTTGCACAACAAAATCACCCATTGTAAAAATCGAAAAATTCACTTTTGGTCGTTTACTAAAACACGTGTAACTCGGAGATAATTAAACCTTTTAACAAACAGACGCTTGGCAATTGTTATAGACAGTCCTACCAACCTAGGAAAAAAACAATTGCCTGCCTTCCTAATGTCCGGGAGTTTTAAATGACAATTTCACCTTACTTTTTGATCACAGTAGTATTAAAAAGGTGCTTTATCTTCAGTCAAAATCCAAAAAATCAGTTATCCGAATGCGTTTGTCTCTCTACTACTTAATACTTAATTATTGCGGCGCACGTAAATATAGTCGGTCACGTAGAAAGGGTTAAAAACACAGTGTAACAGGTTAGGTGTAACTTGTTAGTTATTGATTGACCCATGTACGAGGCTCGTATCGCGACGAATAGCAAGCTCAGTCAGGTGGGAAGGATGCGGGAACGTGCCGGGAGGGGCAAGAGGATCGCGTAGGTAGCATTAGTCGGTTGATCGGGTTGCTCCTGTTGCTGGTAGTGCCGCTCGAATAGCGGAATGCGCGAATTCTTTGGAAAGCAGCAGGCTGCTGGACGGCGATGGTTCAGGTAGTTCGGCCGGCTGCTGGAGCACGGTGCCAGGCCAGCTACGTGCGGGCAGATGTTGGAGGTGAGGGAACTGTGGGCGTCCTTGCCCCAGGGGACGGGCACGCGAAGGACCCCGAGGGTACGACCTCTTAAACACGCTCGTTCCATCCTCATCCTTCCGGGATAAGAGACCGATTTTACTTTCTCGCTCGGGCCACGTCCTCGAGAACCACGGCAAGACTTCTGCTTCTGGTACACAACAAGGGGTCAACTGATAACGAATCTTTCACCCCACGAACATAACTTCCGTTGGCTTTTGAAGCAACATATTGGGTCGTTATATCGGATTCAGAATCGTTATAAATGCATTATTAACACTTTATCGACCGCTAGCCTATTTATCGGTTTTTCGATTGCCAATGTTTATCGATCGCTAGCCTATTAATCGGCTTTTCGATTGCCAATGCTTATCGACCGATAGCCTATTAATCGACTTTTAGCTATCGACGGTTTTCGCTTCTTTACTGTTTTGTTAGTAGCTGACCTCCTGTATGCTGACCTCCCCATATCCTTATGAATTATAATTATAATAATTATTATTATTTATTATTATTTTTAAAGGAATAAGCACAACACAATGAATAGCGAAAATTTAGCCGGTACTGGGAGCAAATGCGCGCGCGACTAAGCCAGTCCTTACTGAGTGGCAGCCTCAACCACGACCGGACGATAAAGTGTTAACGTTATGAGAGATGGTTGACATTAAATTTACCGAGCCCTGAAAGCAACTGTGATGTGACTTGCATATGCCTGAATCGATGTAGACCTTCCATTATTTTTATTGTAATTTATGCTTATATTAGGGTATTTATTTCATTATTTCTCGATGATGATAATTTCAGAATCTTTAAAACGAAATGTGTGTTCGAGAGATAATGTGATATAGACATAGGGCGGTGGAGTCAATAGGGTGGTGGATAACCAATTACTGTGCCTTTAGTTTATTGAGTACTTTAACTTTAGTTTATTTAGTTTAATGAGTACTTGTAGATTCGAAAACGAACTTGAAAATTAGTTCGATGCTAGAACCTACCATTTACGCTCCTAAAAAATACTTACAAAAGGGTTCCAACCTATCTCGTTTGGATTCGAGTCAATTCGAAAGTATCGCTTTCCTTTTCCGAAATATTCACGAAATATTCAAAGCTATCCAGCTGGACTAGCACCTAATTGTAATATACTCGGTCCGATTTCTAATTACAACAGCATCTCTTCATTGAAGCTCAACATTAGACTACTGAGCCCTAAAAACGGCTAGTTTGTACTTCTTTTAAAAGATAACAAAACATTGCAGAATTTTTATTACAAAACCCACGAACTGCACAAATAGATATATACATATAGTAATTGTTCACAAAAGCGTCTTCAGGATCACAATAATTGTAAAATGAAGAATTCGAAAAGCGTTATTTTGAAAGGTCTGCCAGTTCTCTCATCGTTGATGAAGCATGCGAATCTTAAAATTGCGGGACTTGCAGCAGAATTACAAATGTCTTAGGAAAAAATCGGGAGATACTACCGATGAACCCAGGTCATGGTTTCTCTCGGATAGGCAGAATAGTTCATTTCGGTGAACTCGGTCCGCTATAATTTGTGCGGAGCTGCTTCGTCAAGTTCTTCCCAGAAAGCAGCAGGTTTGCGATACCGGTGGGTCTAGCTGCCAAGACACGCGATGGAGAAAGTAGATAATTGCGTAATCGGATCTAATTAGCATGAGTGAGTCCCGCGGTTTGCATGATGTCGATCGAATTTTGAGCTGATTTATTGAAATTACATAGCTGACTAGTCGGCTAATAACGCCCTGGACCTCGGCGTGTTTCATTATAACTTGGGAGACAAACGTGTCGCGGAACAAGCAGCGACGTTGACAACAACATCTCGTTACACGACACCGTACTCATGCTTCTTCATGCTGGTTCGTGGAATAGTGGTTTGTAGCTTCATTATTTATTCATCAATATTATCCAATATCGAAGCTTTCAATGATTTATACTCGAATAAAAAAGTAACGGCAGTTAATTAAAATCTGATTGCAATATTGAGATTTTTATTGGAATATGTATAAGGTATCTGTATTGACTGGAAATGTAAATAAATTCATGATGTATTGAGTTGTGTCACAAGTCCGTAGTATTTTTTTATTTTTACGATTTATTCACAATCATCACTGTTATATTTACAATAATTAATACTAAACAATAGCATAAAAAGATCGGAAGCATAACGAAATTTTATTTCGAAATGAAATTGTATTTGATTATACATAGAGCTCAACATTAATCGCATCTCTACCTATAGAATTCTAGGATAATATATTGCACAATTGCCACAGTAATTGATCGATACATACTTTATTCATGCACCGTTGGCATCAGTTTTAATCATATCCTTTGCGGTCAAACAACTTAATGTCAACGTTTTATACACACATATATACGTGTTACAATCTAATCACTTAAAAACTCTATTTCAATGGATAACAGTTAATTATTTATCCTGAAGTGATATCTGTTATTGCTAGTACAAACTTCATAGCAACATATTCCTGTGTTTTGACAGTTTTTACATTGTAAACAAAAGTCTACAGAATAAGTGACACATTCTCTTTTATCACGTTATTATCTACGAATTACAGGAAAGTGTAATGGTGAGAGCCGTTGTACGAAACACTCAGCACATTTGCCAAGACTGTGCAACAGCTCTGCGTGCAGTGAAAGAGTGGTTTGTTTTTAGACATGGTGATTTTCAACCAGACTACGAGCCATGCTCCGTTAGTCGATTTTCTGCGATAGATTACGATGTCATGCTTAATTAACAGTAAAATAGTCTCAAATCAATCTCAGATCGATCATATTTATACGTTACAAAAACTATTAAATAGTGAAATCGGGCACGAACTTCTGCGCCGAGCGAACGTAACGAAAAGTGTCGAACTAAGTCAACCACAAAAATTCCAAAAAAAATCGAACTAATTCGATCAATGATCCTAAAACTAAAAAGTTAAGATTGATCTCGGTAGATGGTTAAATCCGTTAACATTCTGAACAGCCTAGTCAAATTAAACTTCTTCGAATATATTACAATAAAAATGAATTTGGAAATTAGTGAAAAGTTAGTGCCACCGATATGTGAACGACGCTGCACTAAACGTGTTAAAAAATGCGTTATATTTTTATCTGAAAATGTAGTTTGGTAGTCCGAGCGCAGCCATTAGCCGCAGGCGATTACAGCGAAGAGGCTAATGACGATGACGCGCGCAGCTGTTGAACAGATCGGGCACAGCTCGGTTTACGATCTCCGTTACGCGTGTACGATGAGGCACACGAATCGCGGCGCGGCATGATTTTATTATCGATGGTATTGAATAGTGCCTAGACTGGTATAAAGCCCGACGTACCTTCTTCCGGGCTTTAAGGCCTGCTCCGCGCGGTGCCGCGCCTTTATGTAGCGGATGCGGCTCGTTCCCGTTTCAAGAGTCCAGTTGCTGCAGAACTATGATCGAGATATGCAATCTAGCGTTATCGCGCGGCAGACCTGAAATTCCATCGACTGATCCCTGATCTTACTTGTCCGTGGATCTCCGATCGGCTTTGGGACGATCGGGGAACCCTGCCCCGGCTCGATAAACGCTAAAGCGACCCGACTGCACTTACACGATGCCGTGTGCCCCGATACATAACCGCGTCCCACCTTCCACGATGCCGACTTCTTACCTCGTTATCTCGTAATCGCCGTGACGGACTCGCCTAACGCCCGATAAGTGCGTCGGTATCTCTAACAGTACCGCTAATTACTATCCTCTGAACGGCCCGCGACGCACACCACGGAAAACATGAAACATCCTCGCGTGGTCACTCGTGGGCGTATCCCTCGTCGATGTTTATTGGGCTCCGCACATTTGCTGAATATTTATGGGATCCACTCGGGTCGCACCACTACTACCTGCGATTTCTAATTAGTTTCTGCGACGAACATTCTGCCACAATTTCTCTGCCATCCAAGATACCCGTGCCGGACAAGGTATGATCTAAATGCGTTGTGATCTGGTTTTATGTTGCTTTCATGCACAATATTTGTGCTTCTCGTACGGCCGGGGACTAGATTATGTGGACAGTTAGGGGCGATGGGTATCATTCACGTTTCATCGAATTAACGTTACTGTTATACATTGTGTTAAGACCTATTTATTATACGTACGTACGAATACGGATCGAAATCAAATTCCGTTGTTTTACTATCGACATATACGAATTAGAGTAAATATCGACGTGTATATAAGAAATCCTGATTTCCTTTTCCGTATTTGCAAGATTCTCTTCTTCTAAGAATATTTCTTGGCTTTCGAATAATTCCATTATTCTCATATAACGCGATTGTGCAAAACACTGGACACAGTTCTGCGATCGTTTCATTGGCGATCGATTCATTCTCATCAAATAAGTGTAGCGATAAGGGTATAACAGAGTGCGAAAACCTTATAAAGCGAGAAACGATGCTAATAAAACTTCTTCAAAGTGGCACTATAAAATACAAGCTCTGCGCTAATCTGCGCTCTATCTAAAACGATCTCGATCTTCCTCGTCCGAGAATGGGCAGCCGAAGAAATAATCTGAAAGAGACTTCTTTCCGTTTCACTCAGCGTCGAAACACGTAATCCGACGTGTTATAAGTCATTTCGAATATATCATGGGACAAGCTACCGTGTTGAACGCAGCGCGGCAGCGAGCATTCAAATGGGAAATCGTGGCCGGTCCGATATATCATGTAAATAAGCTGTTCGAGCGGTTATTAGCGGGCCTCATGTGACGCCGAGAAAAATCCGGTTGGCAGCAGTGAAATACCGCGTCGGCGTGCCTTGGTTTTCGTAGTGAAAATCGGAGGAAAGGACGGCAGACCACTTAACGCGCTCCCCGAGATTCGCCTAACGAGCTGCGTTGACAATTCAGTATTTCTCGCGACCCATATCCGACCGACCATTTAAGGATTGCCCGTTTATGGTGCTCCACGCGACGCGTTTTATTTCTGTTTCCGCGACGTTCCGTGCGAGGCCTGCCATCAACGGGACCGTTTTGAGCCCGAGAGCTGTCGCCGGTTAAGTTATGACTTAATCCGGCGACCGGTAGCTAACGCGAATTTTCGCCTTTCGCTGTGAAATCGGATCTCAGCATAGATCCTATATTGAAGAAAATTTCGAACTTTAGAACCTGTTGCGTCGGCCGAGCCCTGTCGTATTTGCTAATGGTGGCGTAGCTTGTACTTTAACAATCGGACGAAGAGTGGTGACTTTTACAAAGTAGAATAAATGTTTCTGTTTATAAATAAAAATGAAGTGAAAGTTTTTCACAGAAAAATATGGGATAAAAGTTTCAGTCGATGCACTGCATTTTAGAACAGTTACCCAGCAATAGAAAAGGGGATGGTCATAAAATGACGGTTCCTTCGTAACTAATTGAAAATTTTGTCCGTTTGGCGTCCATCTAAAATCTGGAGCTTAAGCATTATCAACCTGATCGCTATTAGCCGGCAAAAACTCGTTAAGAGTTGAGCCGAACAATCGAGGTCCTTCGAGAAAGGGAAGGAATCGATACCACTTCCTGATCCTACTTCTTCCTCTTCTTGCGGCTGTCCGCGCGCGGACCAAGAAATCAGCTCGGCGAACCTCGGCGATGGTGTTTTCACTGTGTATTTACGGAAATTGCGGAGCCCGCGGGCTGCTACTTTTCTGCCGACAGTGATTCGTATACTGCAACGGCCGCCGGGTGAACGATTACAGTTCTCTTGCACTTCTAAGAACCGTTGTCCTTAAGGACCCGGGACCTTCGTCTTTGTACTTCTTCCTCTTCTTATCTCGCCGAGGCTCCGTTGCAACCTTCCCTCCGCCGCAACTTCCTCAAAAGACGATATTCGAGCGAGGAAACAATGTTGACCGGCTCGCAGGATTGCGCGCGATACTTCTCCGCCCAAGATCCCTATAGGCTAGACGACCGATCGTTCCCGATGCGAGGGCAAATTGCCGGCTCGTAAATTCATCTACTTTGTTAAGCTGATTATGCGAGTGTACGTAATGACGACCGTGAACGTCGATTCCTTCACGGTAATATACCGTAATTTTCCGTGGATGATACTAGGGGGTGGATTTTAGCCGAGCCTGGATTCTATTTTCATTCTGTCAAGTGGCAGGCTTGAGTGAAGGTTGCTATGCTAGCATTCATACTGAGCAGCAACGAACAACTTTTTCATGTATCGTGTTCCTTAAATCAATTAGGGCTTAGCTTTCCTCCAAGATTCTTTTGTTGCCAGCAACAAGTATTCCTATTTTGTTTCCATTTGCTTCTGCTTGTTTCCGTTCGTTCCTACTTGAACAAGTAAAAATCCAAGAAAAAAACAGGATGCAACGGAAAGAAGAAAATCTTCAGTCATTGTTGCAGTTGAGAACAAACTGAATTTGACATCAAGATATGCATGCATGTCGAGGCTCAAGACAGCTATCCCATCACATATTCGTATGCAGCACGATGAAACCGTTAGATCCAGAAATAAAATTAAGCTCAATTTTTTATGTTTACAAACAAATATCCAAAATTGTCAAGTTGCATGAACATCTACAATCTGTAACAAATAGTTTGACCGAAGCCGGTAACACTTTTTGATCCATGTATCAAAACTTTTTGAAACATGGAAACAAGAGTAAAACACACTTTTAAAGACATAATAAAATAAGATATTCCGTAAAATTCCGTCAAAAATTTGTTTGTTAGTAGACTACGTGCTTTTTATGCGGGATACAAATTCTTTGCATCAATTGGAAAACACCGAAGCCAAATAAACATTTGTTTCTTGCCTTATTGATTTTCATAAGCTGAAACTAACGCATTGATATTCTTAAACACTTTTAATCTGTCTGCTATTTTAATCCCCATAAAAATTTACGCTAATGACGTTCGTGTCACACAGATCCGTACTTGTTTTTGGAAACTGCACTATAATAGAATGTTTGTATTAAGGATTAATATAAAACACGCGAAAGAAAGTATAAATTGATTAGCACAATTCCATAATTTTGTCCCTAATAAGGTGGTAATTAAAAAAGTTGTACGAGCCTAATGCACACACCATATAAGAGTTAAATGGATCCTACTTTTCTTGCCATAAACGCATAAAATCGGCGATTAAAATGAATATTATGTATAATGAAACGAAAGAATGCAAAATTATTTCACGGAGTACGAGCAAATTGTTACAGTACGATTAAAGCGATCAAAATACTAAGGATGATAAGTTGTCACTCCAACTTACGTCAGAACGAATGGAAACAAAAATCCGGTTACACGGCCAACACCTACGTATTATGCGACCGAATAGACGGTATTGGAAAGGAGAGTTACTGGACGCCTATTATCCGAACAATACAGTTACCCAAACAGCGCTGTCCCTCGACTGCCTCGTCGACCGGTTCGACAAACGTACTCGTGCCGCATTTTCGTGAAGGTTTCCGGTATCTTCTGGAACAGCATAATTTCACGCGATCGTTCGCGGTATTTGCTTGTAAATTTCAGCATCTGCTAGTCGCGTGGCCCACGAACGATCGCTACGCAAGTGCAAGCGGATCGCTGGCAAGAAAGTTTTCACCGGCGTGTGTCCGCCGCGCCGGTCACGATCGTCACGGAAGCCAGCTTCCGTCTCATTGGGCGGGCCGGCGTTGCACTTCGCCAGCGACAAGTCCGCGGGTCGAGCGTGCACCGCCGACAGTCAACTTATGAACGATAATTTATTCGGAATGGGATGCAAGGCGAGCGGCGCAAAGTCGTGCAGCCTGATCGGCGACCGTATGACTTTCTTGGTCGGCGCGGCGCGCCGCGGCGCCCGCTCAGTTTCACTCCTCTCCGCTCCGCTCCGCTCAGCTCGGTTCCGCAGACCGAGAAATCGTTTCTCGGATCAGCAACGAGACGCGTGGAGCGACAAGGAGAGAGACGAGGAGGGACAAGGATGCAGGCCCGCCACGACACGTGGACCGATTCCTTCTTGAATGAGAAGAGAACGCTTATCTAGTCGACGAACGAAACGGAAGGCCGCAGTTCGACTCCGCTCGATCGAGTCCTCTTCGTGGAAGCGTCACGGCTTTATCTGAAATTGGCAGTCAGCCTGCACCTATGCCAACCCGAACATTTACAGCCGACGGCCCCGGCAAATTGGATGCCGATTCCCTGTCCCGCTCTCTCGCGCGGCCGCAGTTTGATAAGGTGTAATATATAGGGCTCCGTGGAAACCAAGCTCGAGATTATTATTTTATTATACGTGGAAGAAACGGGGAGCGAGAGACGAGATGAATCGACCGCGATCGATCACTCGGCAAACGACGAGAGCGTAACGAGGGGAACAATTAATTGGTGTGCAGTCGGTGATGAAAGTGTACGCGAACACTTTCTGCGAATTCGACATGCTAATATAGAGGGTGATCCGAGTTTACCAAAAATTGTTTCTTCGAAGTGAACAATTTTAGATATTTTAGGCAGGAATGTTAGTGTTTAGATTTAAGAGAATTTAATGACATTTAATTTCCTTAAATCGATTTCAGTTTCTCGATTTTATGATATGGTGGTATTTAATTAAATGTATAAAACCATCTGCATTATATGTATATAACCACTTTGCAGATATCCTCGAAGATATGCATTATAAACTGTTGTATTAATATTTATAAACTAATTTGTGAGAACGAATGAAATAAAAATATCTTGTCGCGACAGACGATTGTGCTACTTGTAAGAATAAAAATGCAATTGCAGTTATTATATATGAAATATCACACTTTACGCAATCATATAACGACGGTTAAATTTTGCATCGTGAGTACTATAACATAAATACATAATCGTTAACTAAAATCGTTTATTGATCCATTAACAGTCGTGCCCATTAGCAAAAAACCGTTCTAAACCGTAGAAACTTCATTAAATTCGAAACTATGTATATCTGCAATTTTCTATGAATGCACAAGAACTTCTGGCACGAAAGAATCGAACGTCAATTTTCTGTTGACAAGCGAGTGAAAGCAAGTTGAAGAATTGATCTACAAAATATAAGAATTGAGACAATATACACGGAAGCAGTAATAAAATCCGCATCGAAAGTAGCCCTACGTAACAAGCAATCTTTCGATCACATAAAAAGAAGCGACGGTGACAACAGCATTATTAAAAAGAATGGACATATTCAATCGGTTGCCGTGAAGCGGCAAGAAATCTGAAACCGAGACACTTGAACCGCTGATTACGCGTAAGACCGTTGCCGTTCCGTCATTAGCGCATGAAAACGGGTGGGAGAAGTTTAATGACGTCCGCCCGCTTGTCTCTGTAGCCGAGTGATCCCGTGAAGCACAGACACGGCCATTAGTAGGGATCGTTGTCGTTACGTTGTTACGCGGTGAATTCATCTGGTTTTTGCCGACGATTGGGCGGGATCGCGGGCCGATCCAAGCGAACCTGAATCCGACTAGCTTGTTCGATCCGCCGGCACGGTGCAGGGAATGACTAATGATGAAGGATACCGCTTTCAGTGAGCAGCAAAACAACAACCAATCGTATCGGCCGAACGACAAAAAAGGTCTGAAATTACTGCTCGCGAGCCGTGAATCGTCTCCAGTCCACCCAAGGCTTTCGGATGGACGTGCGCCGATGCGTCGCGCGTCCCCTGTCCGCCGAAATTCGAGACGTTTAATCGCATGATACCGCTCCCGCAAATCGATGCACATTTATATTCACGAGTGTCGATCATCAGCAACACCCTGCAACGCGCACAAAAACGTGACGCTCGTTCATGATTCGTTTCTTATTGGCGCGTTACTTCTGTTCAAAAATATTCAATCGAAATCGTAAATGCGATTGTTAACAGAATTATTTGGGCGTGTATTAAGATTTCTATCGCACAGTAAAATGGTCTTGTCCTCTGGACTAAAATAACCTTGATATACGTAGCATAAGTGGTAATTATGAACATGATAAACTGAAAAATCAAACATGATACTGTAGACATCCACACGATTATTGTGGTTTCACTTGCAGAAACTGAAATCACAGAAATGGATAGCATAACCATGTAAAATTCGAAATTTCGTTTATAATAGCAACGGTTTATCAGGAAATAAAGCTGTATAAGTGGTGGAATAGTGTTCATATTACTATTCGATGACTTCGTACGATTCACTTTCTTAACACGTTGACTGCCACGCGCATGAACAATTGGAATCTTTGCCGAGTACCGAATGGTATAACTTAAAATCTCTGCCCTTATTTGTTTTCAATAATGAAAAGAGATCGGATTGCCCGGAAGGAGAAGCATAAATAAAATTACATCGTCAGATTCTGATTTGGATACTGATAAATATAATCTTAGTGATAATGAATGTTATGAAGATACTATTGACGAGATTTTACGAGAATTGGTCATGGAAGAAGAAAGAAATGTTGATGATACTGAGGAAGCTACAGTTCAAATAAAAGATACGAAATGGACCGATCAGAGGCACGAGCATATCTGAAAAAACAAACAACTTTTTGTCCAAGCTGTCCTGATCAACCTCAACTTTGCAGAGAATGTTTTAATGTTATACACTGCGAATAATTTTTTTAATAAACCATTTTTATAAGAATTCAATAGTTTCATTACCTCCTGTAGAATATTTGTCGAAATATTTTCGGAAATCCTTTGTAAATAGTCAAATCAGCGTCACCCGAATTACTGGTGACGTGGCCTGATGAGAACTTTTGCTGTCACCCGAATACGGGTGACGCGGCAGTCAACGTGTTAAGGGAGGAATAGATTGATTAGCAGACAATGATTAGACAGTAAGTGAAAAATGAATTACGGCACGCTAACGATCGTGTAATTTCTTTCATTACACGAGAGAAACCGTGCCGATAAGGTACGGGGCCATTTTTCGAGCCACATTTCACGCCATTTAAAGCCGAGGGGAACATTAGCATAGCGGTTGGCCGTTGAATGTCACTTTTTCTGGCGTGGCTACGTGAAACGTAGCCCGGTGAGATCTTGTCGTGCACCGGCTCCGACAACGATGGTGTCTTGGGCGCTGACTTCACACGATTAGCATTGCCATTAGCATAAATAGTTTATGGGATCAAAGTGCAAACAGACCGAAGAAAGGGCAACCCGATTCGACCGGGTTCATTCAAGGCTCGGCAATGACATCGACGTGTACGAATACTTCGGTCTCTCTGTATCCTGTGATACACATTTAATTGGCAATACCAATGCAACCGAGAATATCCAGATCCCGATTTTCAGACGCGAAGACAACTGCCTCTGGACGCACTTATTCTTGTCTTGCTGTAAAACAATATTGATAGATTTGAATTCTTTTTATGATAATAAAGAATGTTTTATGAATTCGTTGGTTGATCTTGTATCGATTTAGAAAACTTTTGGATGAGAACGTCATGCAAGATTAATAAATTTCTGCACCGAGTGTGTATCCTTGCGGTTGTCGGACTTAGTCCGACCACATTCTACTTCAACAACAACTGAATTTGATACCTGTTCGCTTGTAATGGTTAGACAGCGGATGTTTATGCAAAATAAAAATTCTCTGCCTCGATTAGAAGAAATAGAAACTACATAACAAGTTCTTTCTTTTTGTAATGATTTTTATAAATTAAAAATAATATATTGACATTTTTTCATTCTTTTAATCTGTTCGAAAATTCGGCAAAATCGTTCCACTGAAGTAACATATTTTCCAAAGTATTTTCATTAGCATTAGTCCTAAGATCATTGTGAACTACCACCACTAGTTGACGTGTAAACGGGTTTTTAAATCATCGATCAATCCAATATTCTAGTATCTTTACATCTCAATCATCTCTTTACGTGGCTCGACTACTTTTAATACTGAACGATGACTTTGTTTGAAAGCATTTCAAACTTTGTCAATTCGAAATAACTGTTACTGTCCAACTAGAACTTTTTCCCATTTCCGAAAAAGTAAAAATTTTCTGTTCATACGTAACTATGTGGAATAATAGCTTCAGTGGTTTTATAATTGTTTTGTGAGGACAGAAAAGTTCAAAGTCAAAGAACAACCGTTACATCGGAACCAATTAAACGTTGGAGCCGTGATAAATATGAGAATCTTTCGGAGCTTTTCCAGAATTAAGTACACCAGACTCCACACCGTCCAGCTCGTAGCATCTGGCCAGCAATTATTACACTTCTGAAACCGACGGACACGGTTTCCCAGCGGCAGCGACAATTACACAAAGATAACGCTCCACAAACGCGTGCCAGTTAGCTGTTCCCACTTAGTCACCGTGGTTTCTAGAAATGCGCAAAAACATTGTATCGAACAATGAGCATCGTGGCCAGGTTACAGCCGGCATTTTTCCACGCGCGCTCTAATCGGGCCGCGGTATCAGCGCTTTTCCCTCGTGCGCAATTGAGCCTGAAAGATACCGATCGTCGTGCGGGTCCGTCGGGGGAGGAGAAATGCTGGAACGAGATCGGACGTAACACGCGCTCGCCTGGCATCGTGACGTCGCTCGTCGGGAAAACACGGGATGACGGCGACGTGGGATCGTCCTTGCGTTTGCTCCCGCGGCCCCCATTGTTCCCCCCTCGGTCGACTCATTTTGCTTGCAGCGGGCCGCCGCGATCATCGAAAGTGTCTTATTTTTCTCGGGGAACTGCTTAATCGCCTCGCCTGCCGACCGGGATCGTCCGCTCGTCGTCTCGACACACGATCGCCTGCAAAGCGGTTTCTATCTAGCCACTATACAATTCTGCAACTTCAGAATCCAATATATCCGTAAAGTCAATTGCTTCTTCGAAGCTTCGAAACTTAAACAAATTTCTCTGGCCATAGATGACGTTTATAAGGTAGCATCGTGAAATTGAGAGAAACTCTATGTCCATAGCGCATTATGAAATGCCAAATCGTATAAGTTAAAACACATGGAGCAATGCTTGTAACTAGAGAATAACAAATTTTTCTTTTAATCATTATGATAAGGTGAAAATAGAGAGTGTAACAGTATTATTAAATTCTTCCTATATCTTCGCAATTTTATATTTCAGCCATTCATTGTTGCTATAAACGCATAGAATCCGCAGCCTAGTTACAACGATTTCAATTTTCAGCACTCTCATTAAGTTTATTATGATTATAAAGAGTACCCGACAAAGTACCGACGATTTTGATCTTTCTTAGTGAATATTATCTCCGAGTGAAAACATTACCACTGTGTCCTTTATCACAATTTTATCAGAGAAGAAGAACTGCTGGAGCAGACTTAAAATATGATAATGTAATAAAATTGTGTAAAATCTAATCTTGTTATAGTCATAAGAGGCAACCGTATCAGTCAGTTTTAATTCCCGGTAGGTTATGAAAACGTTTTTGCGGGCAGCTCGTAAACTAGACTGAATGTCTCTAAATCGAGCGACAAAGCGATTTCGCGGCTTTTAATTAGCGATGCGTTAGTTGTGCAACGCGGTGGAGCTCTGTCGAAAGAAATGGAAATTCTGCCGGCAAAGAGGATATCCACCTGTTGCGCAACCACCGGCCAGATGGATTTATTGGTCAGGGGGAGATGCAACATCGGATTCGATTTATCTTCTGCGGCTTGCTCAACGTCGAGACAATGGCCCCTGGAAATCAATATCTGGTGCAATCGGTCCTACGATCGAAAACGCTATGCTCGCGAGAACGCGCGCGATCATCGCGCTAGTCTCTAACGACGCGCGCTGGCGCGAGTGCGAGCACACGTGATTACGTGCGAGCGTTTTGGTTAAATGGGTAGCCACCGTGCCGCGCGGCACTCTGTCATTAACAAGGAATTCCCGGGTCGGCATACAAAGAGATTCTCATACGATTTTCCCTCGCACGTGTATTCGAAATGAAAACCCGGTCACGTGCAATCGCCATTATGATCATCATACGCGGCTTGTGTATCGCGGGCGCTATCGCGCGACATCGATTTCGCAAGGCGTTCCCAAGGAGAGGTGCGATTGCACACTTGCTTTTCGCAATTGTTTTGCGGTTCGCGTTCGAAAAAAGGATGTGATGATTCAACAACGCTACCAACGAAACGGATGAAAATAGCCGCGATTTAAAGAATGCTGCTTGATTTTCTAATGCCGGGATCACTATCATTCATTCTCGGATCTAGTTAGTAGTAGACTGCGGATCTTTATGCAAAATAAAGATTGTCTGCACCAATTGCAAGGCATAAAAGTCAACTGTAGTGTTCTTTCTTTCTTTAAATAATTTCGTTAAGTCGAAATTGATACCGTAACGTTCGTAGTTTCCTTTAATCTTCCCACTGTCTTCAATTTCATCTACCCACTCTTGCCATAAATGCATAAAACCCGCAAGTCAATTATTAATTTAGCTGGTATTTTTTACTGTTATCTCACTTTTAAGTGATTTTTCAATTTTTCAATTCTTCTCTTCCTTAACCAAGAATTCTTTCGCTTTTTTGTCTTATGCTAGTAATAAATAGTATACATTACATTGTGTTGACAAACACTTGTTACGTCAATCATATTTGCTTTGTCTTACACTCGATAAGTATATTTATTCCATAAGAGTATTCACTCTACAATAACATGACTATATAATATAATATGACTACAATAACTATGTCTTGACAGAAGCAGTGCTAACTGAACATGTAGTTTAGACTTTACAACTGCTTCCTTTTTGTTGCATAATTATACCTATCTGTTCTGCCTAATTCATTACCAGCCAATGACTGGAATTGAATCCCTTTCGCTCGTCACTTTCGCACAGATGTTTTCGTTTCATCATACTTATATATAATTTACAAAGATGGAGTTTAATATATATCATTAGACTACGAATATTTTCCATCACCCAAGAATAAGCATGCTGATTAACTCCGTTAAACTTTCGACATGCGAGTTTGCAATATTCGAGGGAGCAACAAACCATAATGGCATTTAACAGTATTTCGTTTTACGTTCTCGCTGAAGATCGAAGAAGTTGCCTTATCATGCTGCCAACTAGTACAAAAGAACAATGAATTGCCTTAGCATGTTGTCCAAACCCTTGTCCAGGGTTTTCAGAAGCGGCGTGCTATACGAGTCTGGTGCTTGCGGGCAACGTCCAAACTTGTACAGAACCTCCACGCAAATTCTATTGTGGACTACGGAAATACGTGAGGAAAGCAGCCACGAAACCGCTACAGCATTATATCAGCCTGAAACAAGGTCGAGGGAAGTTTGATGCAAAGAATACGAGATCGTGGTGAGAAGAAATTGGGGCCAGCAGCAGTACAAAGTTCCTAAATAAGAGGCGGCGTAAATGAGTTTGAATACCGCGACTTCCCTCGGGGCCCTCCCTCGGTGTACAACGTTTCTCAAGGGGGCCAGAGCGAGCCGAAGCCGCCACCGGCGCGATGGGAACTGCGAGATAGCCCTCCGCCGCACATTGATTTTCAAGAACGCCAAATTGCAGGAAGCGAGAGGTCAGATCGGCCCGGCGGCGGTACGGCGCAGGCCGTGGGGAACGGGCCGAACGTACAGCTCCTAGGGAGGATGCACCTGTGCACCTGCAACCGACCCGTCCCGCTCGACCTCGTCCGCCGTCGAAGAACGCGAGACTTCCGGGAGCAGTTCGTGAGCAGACTATTTTTCTGGCCAGCTCGGCTCGGCGCGGAGCGGAGCGGAGCAGAGCAGAGCAGAACGGGGCAGAGCGAAGCGGCGTCCGGCCAACCCGTTCCCCCGATCCGACTCGGAATTGTGACAAACGACATCGTTCGCCGGTTTTAACGAGCTTAGACGCTGCACGCGCCTCGAATATAGTTGCTGGGGGTGGGACGACTTCATTCGCTCGATATTAACCCTTTGTGGTTGGAGAAGTGTCTCCTTCCCTCGATTTTAGAATTTGCTGAAGAAGATACCAATATGACAAAATTCAAGGCACGAATTGTATGCAATAACTATGAGCAAGCTAACGAATCACTGAAGAATAGGGCTGTGGTGCCGGTTATTGTGCGATGACGAATTGCTGTGCCTTTGGTTTGTTTCGGGCATGAGTAACTTTATACTTATCGAATAACTCGTGTTCAATTTTTTATTCTTTTATTTTGTTTATTTTTGTATACAAGAATGCATTCTTTTTTATATAATGTCCGTATTTATACGCATGAAATATATTTTAAGCTGAAACATTTTAGTATCGATTTAAACATGGTGCTTCGAATAGTCAACTAACATTGTGTCTATCATTGGTATCTCAAACCAGAATTTCTTCTAAGCCTAGACGGCATATCGGACCACAGGTGAGAGCCAAATTTACTTTCAGATTTAATTCGCGTTGTACAATTCGCGAATTACACTGCTACCATTTACCGAATGATGCCGTGGAAGATATTAAACTGATGTTATTCTTCTTAGAACCATTAGTAAGAAAATTTGTTAAATTATTGAGGTATTTGAATATTTGCATCGAATATCAATTATTGATATCACGATGATATCCACTTTTTTCATTTATTGGAATTCTCTATATAAACTGAATTTTTAAATCTGTATTTAGTTGTTCATTGAATCTTTCTTGTAAACCAATGTATGATACATTCCATAAACTTGGATTATAGAATAAATGTGTGAAGAAATGTAATCGAAATCTTGAAGCATATAACAATCATTATTAACAAACGAATCAAGCTAAAATATTTCAACTTCACTGTATGCTTGTAGTTTTCACAACATGCATTTGCACATTCACTTTAACACGTTAATATCGTATTACTCACATCTGGGTGATATTGTGTTTGATTCATAAGTCGATATCCCAATTAGGGGTACTCAAAGGGGTAATCAAAGAAAATTAACAAATTTCATGTCATTTAAAACTAGAAAATTCGCTAATTATTTTTCGAGGGACAGACAGGGGCAACGGTCGACGCGTTAATTATTTCGCTAAAAGGCAGACACAAGTATACATGTGAACTTCAATTCTCTTTTAATAAACGTCGAGTCTGATTCGCGCAATGCGTCAGATACAAAGGCAAATCGAGAGCAGGATCGGTGGCCAGTGGATGGAGGGGCACGAGGACGAGTGGGGGAGGTCAGATGAGGTTGCGGCGTTGTGTAGCGAAAGTGTACATAACATGCCCGCCCTAACCGCGCTGTAAACTGCGGAGCGCGTGCTACCACCACCAGCTATCTAATTGCATTAGCCAGCACGAATGGCAGCCACGATACGAGTGACACCGATTTACTAGACTTCGGTGTCGATACGATCTCGCAGGTTTCGCAAACCGTGCGCCGCTTTGGATCCAAACTGGAGCCATTTTCAGACCTTGTCGGATCACGATATCGTGCCTCTGCTGGCTGGCCTAATAAAGGACTAAAATGCCTGGTGATAATAATAAACCGGCGTACAACACTGTTACCTAATCTGGCAGAGTCGAAATACTTCAACTGTTTGGCTCCCTCCAATTATTTGGGCAACAGAATTTCATAAACATTCGATGGAATGTCCGTTGGCTAGAGATTATTGGGTATTTTTCTGACATAAAAAAGGACTCGAAAGGGATCAAAATCACGTTTTACTTTTCAAAATAATACAGTTCAAAGATTGTTTAATAGTTTTCGTTTTTTATCTTAGTAATTTTAGGGACATTTCAGAATTGCATCCTCCACGCCAGAAGACTCCAAATCAGAGATTAAATATTGGTGAACTAATTTAATATATCGAGCCCATAGGCACAGGCTAATAAAATCTACTTTCTTCTATTTCGTGAGATGATTGCGTCAGAAGATGTTGGATAGTCACCTGTTCTCAGTTCCATTTGTCGTTTATTACAAAATGGGCGTCTTCTGGGAGTATTTCGTCATCAGCGACTTCTTCTGCGTCCGATATACTTTCTTCGCTGTTGAAACACCCTCTCTCATCCGGTAATACCTATCTTCTGCAAAATTTAAACTGCCCTATAGAATGGAGCAGCTTGCTTTTCCGAGACCGAGTCGACCCGAACGAAACGAGCCCCGATTGCTAATGCGATTCTGGGGTACACAGAAACGAAAATCGAACCGAGCGCAATCGTTGGATAATAGTGCCATTGTGCTACTGGAAGAAAAGCAACCGGCGCGCGTAATCAGTGGAACAGGGTCACGAGAGTGAACGCTAAACCCAGTGATTATTAAAACAATCCTCCAATTACCCGACTCACCTTTCATTACCCTAACGAACTAATTTACTTTTTCCACGACGCTAGGATTCCTTGCGACGCGCACACAACAGAACACGCAGAAGCCAGACGTGAAAAGCGGGGTGAAAAAGAAGGGGGGGCGTGCAGATACTACACGCGTACACACGGTCGTGCCAGCTCGCTTGGGAACCCGACGCAGAGCACGTCCTTGACCGGGTCTATCGTGTGACCGATCTCTGCACATCACAATACTCTGCCCCATTCCTCGTGCCCCCTTCTCCGAGCACCTTGGCCGACCCTCTACCGGGCCCCTAACCGCACCGCGCATACGCCACTTCGTTTCGGTTCGAGCGCAACCCTGCATACGCTCGATGCTGCCGTGTGCCGGAGACAATGCGGCTGATTTTCGATCTACACGCGATTTTCTTAACCATTGTTCGAGGTTCTGCGGAGATGCCTAGTGAGAACGTGATCGCTCGATTTCGATCCTGCGTAGAACAAATCGTCTCTCTGCCAACCGAACCTGCAACCGAGTGTTCATCGAACGGTTTTGCAAAACAAACATCCACTTCGATTAGCGAGCATTTCATACCCGGGTACCTAAAAGTACTTACTTTCAGTCCGTTTCTAATTTTCTAGTATGACGTCGATGACAAATAGAAACATTGTGGATTTCTACTCTCTTGGATAATAATTATAAAGTAATGTTATTGAATTGTATCGTGGAGCCTATTGAGTATGGATGTGTGGGTACTATAAAAATGGCACACATGATATCAGATACATATCAGATGCATCGTATTCGAAATGTAAAAGCAATAATGCTGAGCCACCCGAGACTTGAGCGTTTATTTTATTTACGTACATAACATGTAGATTCTTGTGTTTTACGCTACAATGAAATAAAGCAATTGTCCATTACTGAGATAGAAATATGGATGACAAACGCTTAAATAATTGACAGAGTTATTCGAACATAAACTGTCCTCGCACGTATACAAACACATCTGTAAATTATTCAACGATCGTTAAACTCTCTCAGTTCTATTTAAAACTTAATGTTACTTTCACTGTTACTTTTAACGTTACATTAAAAAATGTCGTACTTTATATATATTCTCTTTTACGACAAATACGCCGAACGACTAGACCAATCGAAAATGATAGGATAAAAGGATCAGATAACAACGCAAGCATGCGAATAAATACTCCAACAACGAAACAAGCTGTACAGCATCAGCTGAATTCATGTCTCTATTTATCATACGATGGAACTTCTGATGGTCGCGTGCTTTGACGAAGCTGCAATCATAAAACAGCGATGCAGAGTGGTCGAGATCGGTCCGCGGTGACCATGCCAGAGCCCAGTGTCCCTCTTTACAACCTAGGAACTATTATCTAGCACTGACGTATCCGCGTCGTAAAGCGTTTCCTGGAACGTACTGCGTAGTAAATGAAGATAGGATCATCAGAGAAACGAGGCCGGCGTTCGCAAAAAAGTCAAAACGAAACGGCTGATTTCAGCCCGTAACGACACGTATCAGGCGGCGGCATGACAGTTAACGCGCCGCGGAATTGGCGTCGATATTCTACAGCAATTAGGGTGCGAAACGGCGCGTACCGTCGAGCAAAGCCGCGCCGGCGAGACGGTTTTCGTTTTTCCTAGGTAGTCACCTGACGGGAACACGAATGAGAGCCGCTGTCCATAGTTAAAATAGTGGGAGTAAACTGGGAGTAGTACGGTCCGCAGTCAGAGTGGAGCGGGGAGGGAGCCGTGGCTGAGACAATGGAGCATTAAAGCCACGGCGTGGTTTTCTAGACAGGAAATTACAGGGATCACGCGGAGATTGACAGAAAAACGGCTCTGGCGAGCTCGTAGATAGCGAGTGCGCGAGCGCGCACACGATAAACCCCCGTTCCGGTTTCCTCCCGTACTCCGAGCACACGTGAGAACAACCCCTCGAGCTTTTAGGCAGCCCAGCCTCGAAGAACCCGTTGCGACCACCCCCTAACTATTTCTTCTATTTAAAAATTACGGCACGTTATACAGCAATGTCTCCCTAACTGACGCTCAGATTGTGCACGAAAATGGACAATTTGGGGAAAGGAGATACAATTTTCCGAGGCTTGCAGCTCGTTTTTATAGTCGTTGATAATTCATGACTATAAATATATAATAAATATCGAATAGTCGTATCTCCTCTCCCTAAATTGTCCATTCTTGTGGACAATCTGAGCGTCAATTAAAATGACATTACTGTATTCCTAACAACCAAAAGCATTAGGTGCGCAAAGTATTAGCTGGCTTCTCTGATTTTATTATTTGTTAGCAGTCAAAGAATATTCTTGTCTTCATGATAATCGCCCTCACTTTCTATACGTTTACTTCGAAAAGAGACGAACTTAACCCAGACCTTTTAACAACAGCGCATTCAATTCTTCGTCAACAAGTTTTTGAACACTATTCCCTTTTAAACCTTATAGTTGCTGGCTACATTTGAAAAAAGTTTATAGCTTCATATTTTTAACTACTAAAACTTTTATTTCTTATTGTGTTTCTTCCTGAAGTTTCTAATTACTATGTTTCAATTATTATTTCTAATTCAGTATTTATTCGCTTAGGTAGAACATTTTCGGCCGACACTGAAAGGGTTAAAAGAAAAATGTAAAATTCCCGTTTCGGAATCTTATTGTGAGTTAGCACTTACGGCACATATACTAAACACATCTATACATATTTATTAATGAAAGTATAAATATTAAATTTAATTTTGCCATTTCGTGCAAGAAAGAAGATACGGACAAGAATAGTATCGTGGTCCAGTGTTGGAGGGGGTCAATCAGAATTATTGACCGATCCGCGAACAGGTGTACAGCTATTTCTAGACCAGGAACCGTGCAGCGGCTGCAAGGAAGTTCGATAAGTAAATCCTCGTGGCAGTAGGGTCGTTCAAGGTCACAGGCAAGCCGAACATGCCGAACATGCCGACTGCCGACGTGCCGTGTAGAATTCGTGCCGAGACCTGGCAGTGATGTAGTTTCATCCTTCATGTGGATCGTGCTCGTCCACTTTGGGTGATCTCCACGGTTGATCCTCTAACAGCGCGGCTAGAATGCGATTCAGGGCTGGATCCTTGCACGGGCGGGATTCTGCGCCGGCATTATCACCGTATAACCTCGGAATGAACGTTACACTCTTGACCGCGCGATAAATCCACCGCGGAGTTTAAATCATTGCGCCGATTCAACGTGTAATTTAAGAGCTGGGATCTCGCCCCGAAGATCGAGACGATCTATTCTTTCTCTGGCAAATGGGTCTACCGAATCCTCGACATCCGGTAAAAAAAAAGCTCTGGAATAACCTCTCGAGTAACCTCAATAACAAATCGACACAAAATCAACCCCCAAAAATTCCCACAATATCTAAGACATTTAATTTTAACGAATCCAAAAGTAGAAAGTTAAAATTTACCATAGTAACTACTAGTTTAACACTTTTGTTTTCTAAAAATCCTGGTAACGCTCAGTTTGTTCAATACATTGCAATCAAAATGAATATGAAAACCTAATTAAAAATTAATGTCAAATGATGCGTGTTCGTTTTGATAAATATTTTAAAGATTCCAATTATAATGAAAGGAAAGTCTTGTTCTAGTCATTGTGAATTATCCCGGCAGTATTCGGTGATGAAAACAATGAATCTGTGACAAATCTAGCTAATTATATCGATAAAAAATATCCTCCAAAGATTTGTTTACCGAAAGGGTTGGTAAGAGGCGGCTTGATCAAACGGTTGAACCTCACTGAAGCGATGTTCTCTGACGATCATCATCATTCTATCCACTCGAAGGACTAATTTTCTGCTGCAACATGTTTACATTCCGAGTGACATAATAGCTTGGACGAGGAGATCCGCGGTCAGTTCGCCGCTAAAGTTCGGCGCGCTCTAACCGGCGGAGGATGAGGAATCTGTCCAAGTTACAGGATCTCGATCTTCAAAGGATCTCAGCTGAACTATCTTACATGAGACTTCGATGACGTACGGCATCGTGGCTATCCATTACCAAGGAGACGATAAATTCACCCTCGCCAGGGTTGACCGGGTGAACCTGAAGAGCAGCGTGTCGTACTCTCCTCGATTCCGCCGGGTGGTAGGTCTTTCGGCTAATAAAGAAGGCAAAGCGAAAGGGAAAGAGAAAGAGAGAGAGAGAGAGAGAGAGAGAGAGAGAGAGGGAGAAGGGGGCTGAGTGGGGGGGTCAAGCGGGATATTGGCAACATTAAGTATAAATGCAACCTACCGAGATTTATGTTCACCGAGGAGAGGAGAGAGCGCCGGCGAGAAGAAGAAGACTATGAGAAGGAGGAGAAAGAGGATGGTCGTGGTGAGCAGAAGGGATGAGGTCGCCGCGAGGCGTAGCGGAGACCACACGGAGAGCCGGGCCTGCTCGTGGCTCGTGGGGGGCCCTTACTTCCACTTTCCTCCAGCTCTGTTGCTAAGACTTTACTCCCTCTTACGCCTTTTCTGGCCTGGTCGCGACTTTTCTTGGTTACGATAGCGAGGACGCCGGCTGAACCGCGGAGGAACCAGCGCGATGTCTCTAATGGGTCCTCCAGTCACTCTGTTTATCTCTTTACCAGCTGCCACATATCAAAGGTCACGTGAGAAAACTAGGGTCCCCAATTGTAGCTCTGCACTTGATTATTAGCTGCCTAACTTAGATGACCACTTTTTCCTAGCAAAATGGAAAGCTTTATAAACTCTTAATGAAGTGACCTGGATGGATTTGGAAAGGACTCGAACTTGTTTCCACGTATCGAGCAAGAGTCGTGTTACAGTTAACTTTATCAGACCAGAAATTGCTGAGACTGAAAAGAAAATTCATCGCCAAATCGCAGAACTCAGTTCCCTTATTGAATAAAGGAACTTCTCTGAACCATAGTTTTCTGCCTGGAGACTAAAAGATGAGCACCAGCCGTCTATGAATTAGCCAGTCGGAAGTTGCTGTAGTAGTTCTATTTGATAATTGCAAATTGCACGGGAGATCGTTCAGCGATGCTCGGGCTGATGCTGTACGAAGGTCGCACTGGATTCCTTTCGAAGGTACTGCAACATTTGCGACGGCGGCGGGGATAATTACTCGACCACATCGGGCATAAATGTTCTCTAAAAAATTTCTGGCAGGATATCCACTCTTCCTCTCCCTTTCTACCTGATCAGCGATATCATTTGCTAAATTTTGCTGGACTAGCTTCGAATGATTTCGTTTGACTCCGAAGGGTATGGTTTCGTCCCTACGATTTCTCTATTTCGACAGGCGGATCGACGTCGAACAGGGTCGTAAAACAGTTCTATCTCGTTGGTCGACATGGAGCGCTGTGGCTCCAGGGCCAGGAAGATCATTAGCGGACGACTACTCGCGATCCACGCTATTTTCATCTCTATCGCTCCATTAGGTCTGCCATTAGATCTGACCATTCCATTCGTCGGCGAAGTCCATGTATGTCAAAGAAAAGGAATCAGCCTGACCACGGTTACTTAACAGTAGTAATACCTACTAATAAATTCCGAGCATATTTGTGCGCAGTAAAAGTGACTGAAAACAAGATTGAAAGTCTCTGTTTACGTCCAGCCGGGAGATCCAGTTCTGATACGTGGACGAGATTTTCTTCGACGGCTTCGTCGAAGGACGTGAGACCGAGCAAAAATAATTAGTTTGTCCCGAAAGTTCTTGTTCTAATGTGTGTGCTTAATGTGGTTGAGCAACGCTACCATGTTTTATTATTTCCTAAGTTTTCATCCTCGTAACAGAGCCGTTTTTTAGCTTCAATATCGTGCTGAACCCGTGGGACAAGATAATACGTTACTCAGTATATTGAATATAATCCAACGAATCGGCAAGAAATAGTGAAAGAGTCGCAATAAAATTGCGGATCTCCACGCATTTATGCTCTACAAAAACCTAAAAAGATCAATAAAATGTAGAATTTCATAGAATTTAATGCAGCATTATATTATCCTCAATCTACTGGAACTATTAATATAATACAAGCGGTATTATCTTATTTATTCTTTGATTCTGTAAGCTTATCTACAAACCTGTAACTATGTATCGTGATCTGGAGTTAAACCATAACGGTATCATAAATTAGCCGGATTTTTGAAACCGTTTCGATCGCAACGTCTACTCGGTGCAAAAATTTGGGGATTAGTCTCTGCATGGCAGTGTTCAAGAATATATGAAAAAGTAAGGTAATTCTTGATATACATCGAGACCGTACTTGTTGAGATGTTTTTTTACCAAATATGGATTAACATCGAGTTATTGTAATTGAACGTCAGGTAGTTCATTTCTGTTGAAAATATTACAATTTTTGAATGCATTCAGAACGTGTGCGAGAGGGTATGTGCGTGCGCTTCTGTAGAAAAATACGATTTGGGAAGTTACATGCTGGAAGAGAAAATTAAAACAATTATCCATTTACAGTGTTTCTAGTAGAATTAATCTGTTTCGATCGATATAAATTACAAAACCGAATTTAATCCTCCAATGAAAAATAGTCAAGGGAAACTAAGACCGAGCAAATTCAACGTTTAAAATTCATTTACCTTAATTCGTTTGCCGTTTGCGTGATCCGAGGTATAAGTGGAAAGTAGATGGATCAGTATAACGAAATAAATTACGAATATAAAATAAAATGTTGTCATCAAGGGGTTCATTTTCGGGAAAATCGAATTTGAACGTACGATTGGCTCGCTGCACTAGTGCTCGCAGCGAATTGAATCGGCCAGCCATAACCAGACACATCAGCCAACAACTATTCAATGGCTCGTCTACTCGTGTAATTTCAAATTTATTTTTGCATAACACAATATTATTCCTCCTTCTCCAATATATCTTGTAATGCATGTTCGACGATTTTCAGCACCGCTGATATTTTATTTCCATATATCGCAGATTACAATTAAATAATTTAATTGCGCGAATGATCCATTTGAAATATATTTTACCGTTGATGTGCACGACTTTTACTTCCAACAGCAAGGGAAACATTTTGGCGACACTCCGTTCTTAGAGCAGATCATTCTTGATTGGAACATATCCAAATTGTCGTAGCTTTTTACTCGAGCATGTATTCGGTTTAAAAACTTGATCCATTTACGAAAATACTGATGTACCTGAACATGTTAAAAACGCACCGAATCCGGAGAAACAACGAAAGTACGTACATACCTACATTATGTGGCGAGTTATGAGGCACAACCTGCCGCTTGCGCGTACATACGTATGTACCTGCATACATAACGCGCGATGTTACGCAACAGTTACAGATATTGCGTCTGGTGATGCTTGCTCGAAACGATATCAGCTGGGACAGAATGCGATCGTTTACGGGAGGCGAACCGGTTTCGCGGCCGCTGCTATTCAATATTCCTCCGCGATCCACCGTGATCGTACAATTTATCGTACCGGCGGCGGTAAGCCGGGAAAATGAAGCGACGCTCGCACCGAACGAATCCTTAAATAATCCAGGGAAGCCGGGCGATGGTGCGGCTGCGACGTTTTCCGCATTTTCTCGCTCCTGCGCGCATCGCGTTCTCGAAACAGGCTAGGCTCGGCGAGGAGAAAAAGGAAACGTTCGCGAATTCGCTCTATCGTTCGACGCGTCCACGCGTGATCCCGCGATGAAGACATTTAATGGAGCCCATCAACGATCCAGATGCCGTCGGAGCCACTCCCACCGGAAGCTGTTCAAAAACCGATCCTCCCCTTGTCCCGCGACGTCGCAGCCGCTCGCTTTGCTTCACCTCTCTCGCTCTCTCCCTCCCGATCTCTCTTTCCCTCTCGGACAGAGCCGCGAGGAAAACATTCCTCATCCCGTGCCACCAGGAGACGGTTTCTTCCGTTATAATGCACCGCCTCGACATAGTCATTTTTTCTCCCGGCGCGGCGCAGCGCGAGCGTTATCGCCGCGGCCGAGGCTACTTAACAACGACCGTTTTAGCGTGTAGCTACGCGAGTCTGCATACCGGCGGTCGTATCAATTAGATTAGAGGATTTATTCGCGGTAATACCCGGCAAAAAGTTTTCTGTATCGGTATGCCTACTCGACCGGTACCTCCTGCAATACGATCGTGTATGCTCGCGTGTGCTGCCACAAAGAACCGCCGGTACGTGCCAGTATCTTATTAGGGAAAGGCCCCTTCTTCCCCATCCCTCTCACCTACCATACCCCTCGCTCCTTCCCGTTGTCCTCTAACGACCTCCTCCTCTTCCTTTTCCTCCACCCTGTGCCCCATACACGTATAGAAGGACGGCGCGTACCTAAGCTAAGGAAAACATAGAGGGAGCGTGTGTGGATGGTATGCAATCATGTCATTACACCGAGCTGTCTGCCGAGGGGAAGGGACGCGGTCGCAATGCAGACACCACCGGCAGTTATTTATATGGGACACCGTGATTCTCCGGCGATGTTTCCCGCCAGCGCCGACTCGCCACGAGACGCTTCTCCGAGAGCCTTCCTGGTGAGCTTGTCCACCGTAGCTCGGCGAATATGGAATAGGGTGCGGAGAGCCTATGGGAATGCCGTGGTTGCGGGACAAAAGGATTGTAGCTGCATTTGCAAAGGAAATATTCGGTTCGGGCGGTGCTACTTCCGCCACGGGGACCAAAGATTCGCGGAACGATTGCTACCACAAGTCATTTAATTGGTGAGATCGAAAAATAAATAAAATTTACCATGGTAACTGTATTAGTTTAACTCCTTTGTATTCTAAAAATTCTAGTTATATTCAATTTGTTCGAATATATCACAATCTAAATAAATTTCGAAACTTAGTTGAAAGTTAGTGTCGATTATATGTGGACGACGTGGCACTCAATGTATCAACCCTTCGTGCCAACTGACGCGATAGATTTTTCGAAGCGATGTTCTAATTTCTTATTTGTAAGTCATTGGAATTTTTGAGGGATGATGATTGATTAATTGTTAGACTGCGGATCTTTAAAAGTTAAAATTGCCTACATCGACTGCTAGACATAAAAATTAACTTCGTACTCATTGTCACGCTTGATTATATTTATAATAGTATGACAATGTTCCTTTTTCTACTCTTTTTATCGTTATACGTTCTACCAGTTACAGAGGTCAAATTGACTAACTTCATTGTTTGAAGTATCACTGCACTCGATTAACTATTAACTTTTTATATTTGAAATAAACTTCCTTAATATTGGGCTTAACAAGCTTCGATAACAAATATTTTTTAGCCATGGAATAATAGGTAATTTGTTATTAAAAAATCAATTTATTATTATACACGTATGTTGTAATATGTATAATTAAATTAAAGCTGCGCCTATAATAGTATGTTACATAACGTTTACTTGACGTCAAATATTAAAGGGAATTTTAAAAAGTATATAATTCTATTACTTTTTTTTCACTAGTTTTTATTCTACAGAATTAAACGATTTGGCAGATAAGCGGGTCATACATATACTGGTTTGAGTAACTTTGAGCGCAACTTTTTTCTAAATAAAATGATTTACCAGTGACGTAAATTGCTAGTCATTTATTTTCATGCGGGCAGGAATTTGTTTACAAAAATGTGCAACAGGAAAGTATGGGAAAGTTTCAAAAATATTGCTACATCGGTATCAACTTAGTAAAATCATTAAGCAAAGAAACAACTAGTTTCCGTATCCACTTGATACCTATTTCTTTCTTTGCGTTTCGTCATTCTGCATAAAGACGCATACTCTCACTACTGATGAATCTTCTAACAACACCATCCGTGTATGTTTTCTTAATGTTGTCGCTTTTATCTTTATTTTTGACTCTTCATACAAATGTTGTTTGGTGTGTGAATTAGTTTTTCGATATTTCGAAATATCAAGAAACTAATTATTACATTACTCTGATTAGTGCCAAATGACTTTTTTCTTGAAATATTGTTTATACAATAAACAGTTTCCCAGTAAATTCTGGTGGAATGGCTCATTCCGTATATTTATTGTCATCAAGTTCCAATCTATACAGATAGAGCGATCCATACAACAACTCGTCGAAGCCCAGTTCCGCTCATTGGCTCGGCTGCCTCGCGCCAGCTGATCTCGCCTCCTATTGGTCACGGTTTTTCGTTAATAACTCGTAAACAAAGCCGCGGATCGCATTTTCGCTAAGGAAAAAGTTACTTCAAATAACCTTAGGGATCACCCCTTTCCATGTGTTAACATACTTAGGGGACACCCTGTATATATTCTTACTGCTACGATATTACTTTGTCTCATTCGAAATAGAGAATATCAATGAAAATGTTGAACGACTGATACAGCACAAGAGAAGATCATTCTCTTCTACCATATAAAGAACCTACAAAGCTATGGCAACATTCCTAAGGTTACTAGGCGCTGGAAAATGCGTCGAGAATTCTCGAGTCTCATTTTCGAATAAAATTCCCTCCGTCATATGCGAAACGACCGACGAGATCGCGAACAAAAAGAACGAACAGTCCCTAGGAATTGATAAAGGAACATTTACGGTTTTCCTTACAAATGAAACCGAGACATGAAAGTAACCAAATTACGAAACAATTTCCCCGCTATCGACTGTAAAGGTCTCCGTACTGAACCGCATTCACCTTCAACTTCCACCGATGTCCGTCCGCACGCGGAACATTATAAGCAACGGGTAAATGAAATTTAATAAGCGGACGATGCTCCGAATTGCACAGTTCCCAGAGCCTCGCCGTGCAAATAAATGTCCCATAAGAAACCATTACTGCAAATGGATGCGCGATTCGGTATCCAAGTTCGCATAACTGTCAGCAGGATCGTCGTCGCTTCTATCACCGCTGCCATTCGGTCGTGGATCGCTGTTAACAGATCCTTCATAAGATCCTCGCTCGAAGCAGCTCAGTTCAGTCAATTTGCATGAACGCCCGGGAATCGTCGAACGTTCCACTGGGAACAGATGGAACGCACAGGCCAGCGGTTACAATTCACAGTATTCCGAAACAGCGACTTCATAAATTCGCTTAATCTCCGCGCTCGAGATCCGAATCTCGAAGGAGGAGCGAACAAGAAGCCGGATCGAGCGTGTTCGCGTTCGGAACGACGAGCCTGGGGAAGAGCAGCGTTTTATAACTTCATAAAGAGAAGCAATGAAGCGTGCCGCGTCTCCTTCGACCGCGACGATATTCCGCGACCGAACGAGCGACGCTTTTAACGTATCATTGCGGTGCGGATACATTGCTCGCGCGCGCGGGCTCGCGCTGGAATGCGGAGCCGCCCGTGGAAAAATAAAATCCGAAGAATCGCCGGTGATCCGACGAAACGTAGCGTGTCCGTTATGGAAAACGAGCATTCCTGCGGACAAACAAATTGGCCGATACCGGGGACAGGTACGCGCACCTTGTAATTAATGTCCGCGAAAGGATGATCGTCCACGGAGGAAGCGATTCGTTATTGGGGCCCCGTTATCGCGCGCCATCGCTTCCTCAATATAATTGAATTAATAGAATCGAGACACGGCCGCGGTCGCGAGATATATCAGAGGATCCCCTATTCCCCCCTCGAACCCTTTCTCGCTCGCTCACAGGTGCGTCTCTGTTCTCGGATCAGCGGCAACAAGAATCCAACCGCGGCCGTTTAAAGCCGCCGCCCGATCGACAAATTAACGCCGACAGATCCAGCTTCCGATACGCGGGACCCGTCCGTCGATCGCGTATGAAGAAGCGCGAACATTCGACCCGACCCTCGGAAAATATTATACGACGAGACCGAGGCCTGTTCGAGAGATTGCCGGCATCTATTAGCCGGAGTGGCGCGCCTCGCATCGCCGAGATGTTCTTAAGCGATGCAACGGGATGATGAAGAAATTACGCTGGAAATGTTCGAGGATCGACGATTTATTTCGCCGCGGCAACGGTATTCGTATAATAGAATGCCTTTAAACGAATCGTTTTAGTCGTGCTTTGGTTTTCTACGAGCCGGTACGGAACCTTGAATCGAAAATTGCTTCTACTTATCATTCAATCGTCAGCCTCCACTGGACAATACCGTGTGCTTCTGCGGAAATGAGATACTCTACGCGGCGATGATAGATCGAAGTTCTACCGGTGATTCCAGTTTTTAATCCTTTGACTGCGGAAGATGCACAGATATGTCTATATACGGGATAGAATTATTAGTGCAGAAAAGCAAAGCAGAACTTTGATTATTTGTCCGGATAACGCGGAATAGGTATTTACCGAAGGGCTAAATTAAATATTCATTGATATATGCAATAAATAATGCTTTATATAGATTGTCTTAGATCAATTTATTTTTATATACAATGTATTTGGATAATCGATAGAGGGCGGATCTTTATGCAAAATGAAAATTGCTAAGTGAACTGAATTAAGTATAAATTTAAAAAAAAAGTATATTTCTTTCGTTAATAATTGTAGTAAATTGAAAAAAATACAGGAGGATTCTTAAATTTTTCTGATCGCTATACAGAATAATAATTTCCTTGGCTATTACAACCTTTTTTTTTCTCTATCGTACTATAATAAGACACCGATTTAGGACATTATTAAAGAGGAAAGCACAAGGCTTAATTCAAAAATATCTTGCGTTGCTTCCGCAAAATATGTCTTTATAAGATATATTTATAAGATAATAATAATATATCTTTATAAGATATATTTTAATGGTAAAACGGACAAATATTACATGTCTCTTTAGCTTGTAGGGTGTTACCATCTTTAACATTATGTTACCTCAGTGACCTTGCACGATATTTGAAATTGATGCTGCGAAATGTATACAATGTATGTATGCTTCGGAAATTGCATTTTGACCAACATTTTGGAAAAACGTAGCACTGTACGCCGCAATTCTTAGCAGCTCTAGGAAGCAGCGGCGCGGAATTTCGCGCGAAACAACATTGTTCCCGTTGTGAATCACGCACGCACCGGAGGCGTGGATTTATTTTCGAGTCCATTTCGTAGCATCGGCTCGCAGAGGATGAGTCATGGTGGTATTGTTCGGCCGGACGAGGAGATACAACACAAATCATTTCCTGCCGTATCCCTATCTATCTGCCTTCGCGTTTACGCGGCCGCGGCCGTGTGCGTGGCCGCATCCGCGTGTCCCGTGCACACGCGTGCGGATCCGCGAGCTCGCGGCTGTATAGGTGCAGCGACGCACAACGCATCTCACGCTCGAGTGCACGCGTCGCGCAATCGTCTAGCGTCGGACGCGTGCACGCGACGCTTTGCGAAAACCGTTTCTTTCGCGGACGATGCCAGAGGTGGCTTTTTGTTCGATTTAAGAAAATGCGGCACGTGCGCCTCACCGCACCGCACCTCGCTGCACCGCTCCGTGCCGCCAGCTGCCGTCTTTTCCTACAGACGTCTTGTGCTTCGCGTTCCTCCCTTCTTCGCTTCCTTCCGCGTACACTGCAATCGATAGATACGAATTATGCGGCATGAGGAAATTGAGGGTTTCGCCGTTTCAGCATGATGCATAAGTCCTGTCGCTGATGTTTTAAACGCAATTTCAATTTGAAGGGAAAATTTTATTATGCACGCGCGTCTTGTAACATTTTACAAGTTTTATTCTTCCTCTTTTAGATACGTTTTGGATTTACATACTTGGTTTTATTTGACATTGCTGCGTGTCAATAATTGCGTAATGTTAAAATCTTTTTGGTCTGTTCTTCTGCTTGAGTTTGATGGTAGAGATAGAGCATTTATGGTGTAAATTAATGTAATCGTTTTTAAAGGAAGATAACTTCGAGTTATTATCATGATGATAGTCTTTAACGTTACTTTAGTTTGTAAATTACATTGGAACAAAAGAAAATGCGCGAAATGGTCGATTTTTTTAATTTTATACTGTGCGGTTTTTTTTATCTGAAACACGTAAAACCTTTGACCAATTTGAAAAATCAAGATCACATATTAAGTATGGAATATTTGAATCTGAAATCTCGAAATTAAATTGTAAGAGCTTGATAAACATGTGATCAAGTATGATCGTATTATTTAATATATGTATACACGATTTTTCGGCTGCTTTGTGGCATAGTAATGGGGCGGTAAGTTCGGTGGAGCAAAACACGGCGTACCTTATGTTACTGTAAGACAGACAGTACACCTGGTATGACGCAACTGACGATCTGGATGATTTATGTGTTTCTCCCTCACAAATGAATAGAACAAAGCTAGCTACGCGAGGTGTGATTAAGCTTGACACTCGTTTAATAACACAAATAGTTTAATCTAGAACAAAGTGTTCTGTAGGTTACAAGCCATTTATACGTCTCTACGACGTTGAATATTCGAAAGAACATAATTTCCGACACTCTCAGAGATGGCTTAAGTAAAATTTTTATTTAAGAACGAATATGAAAATGCATAACAAATTATATATAAATGAACAAAAATTAATACTATCAAAATGAAATTTCGTACAATTCAGATACATCCATGGAACACTTTTTCCCCATCAGAGAGCAATGGGACACATTGTAAATAATAAATTTATATTCCATTCATTTTGAGGTTGCTTATTTTTAAGTCGTATAGCCATATTTATAATTAATAAAAATGAGAAAGAGAATGATACCACGTATTGTGTTAAACATTCAACTAATTATCTTCTTTTATTTCGAGGGTGCATACTTACCATAGCGCGCTACTAGATACCAATCAAAAGGTAACACCAGACGGTGGTGGCATCGAAATTGTCTAAAATCGGTGCAGTGTTCTGCGGTCCGTCGTCTCGATCGTCGGTGCATGTGCGTTACTATCGCGGCCGGCCAGACGAGGACTTTTTGCCAGGCCGTAAAAGTCAAATCGTTCTCGCCAAATCCTTGAGTGCGGTGCCACTGCTTTTTGCCGGGCACTGAAAGTTCCCGACACCGAGCCCTGGAACCGGGTCGATGCCAATACGCGTCGCGTATCGGGAAGCGTCGGGAGTTCTGCGGTCGTGTCCAGCGAATAATTGACCCCGGCGTTCGGTCCCGGCGCGTACATTATAAATGCGTGCGCGGCTACCAAGCAGGTATCCGTCCCGGCCTAGTGGGTAGTTAAGAAGTGGCTGCAGCTTCGACGTGACGTGTTATGGCTTTAACCGCAACAACGCGCCTCCGACCGCAGGAGCCCTTTACTCTGCTCTTTACTCTCGGCCCTCGCAACACGCCGCGCCGGGCCACGCCGCGCCGCTTCTACGTCCCTCCGCGTTCGACAGAGCCGAGCCGCGCCACGGCGGCTGCCTCGCCCATAATTACTCCGCGATGATTCCAATGGTATCGATCATCATCCGGCTACCCCTTCGTTCTTCGATTCCTCGCCCAGCTGTAATCCCTATTAGCCAGCCGTAATTACGAGCCGGTATCGTGTACCGACGCAACGCCGCGCCGCATTTCTGCGGACGTCACGAGCACATCCGATCTTCTCTTTCTTCCTTTCTTTCTTTCCTTTCGCTCGATCGCAGAAACTGGATCTAGGTCGTGCATGTCTGACTTCTCGGCGGTTCACGGCGAACCATTTCGTCCGAAAATCTAGCCGCAACGGGGTGAAATTTTTGCTCTTCTTCTCTGATGGCTAAACTTCGATGTCGAAAGAGTAAATGTTTATTTCAATTTGAACGCTAAACCTGCCGTACCGGTGAAGTTGGTCGGCTTCACCTTTTGTGTTCGAAAGTTGTTACAGTTGTAAAGACACGTTCGTAAGCAATGGTTGAACATTCTTGGCTCGACCATACATTGCAATAAACATAGCGAAACGGCTAAATAAAATCAGCCGTGTCGAACATAGAACAGCCCTTTTCAGTGCTCGGTAAATTTAGGGTTAGTGAGTGTTATCTATGTTTAGTCAATTCCATTTAAAGATATGAGGGTGACAAGGAAGAATCTCGAAAAAGAGTCGAATATCTGGAAAAGAATATACCAATGTTGGTTTTTTGATTTATTCACCCATAAAGCGCGGACTTCTTTGTCAAAAATAAAGAGTTCTTGTACCACGCGTTAGTCTCTTAATCATTTCTTGAAATGCTGTTCGCTCGTTCGTAATTTTCGGATGTCGTAAGATAATTGATTTAATCGTGTTCCTTTACAGAAATTTTTCGAGTAGATGTATTGGGTTGGCAACTAAGTAATTGCCGATTTGTTCAATGAAATAACAAATTTTTGTTTACTTGGAATGAAGTTTAATCTGTAATGTATTTTCCATTTTGTTCGATGACCTTTTGCCATCTCTCTGACAACTTGAAAATTCCACGCTCGTAGAAAGTCTGATCCTTTTCGGCCAAAAACTGAGTTAAGTGAGATTTTACAGCATCATCATCGTTAAAAGTTTTACCACGAAGGGAGTTGTCCAGGAATCGAAATAAGTGGTAATCCGATGGCGCGAGATCAGGGCGCTATATGGTGGGTATAACATCAATTCCCAACCAATATCCATCAATTTTTGCCGAGTGGACAAAGACGTGTGCGGCCTAGCATTGTCCTGGTGGAAAATGACACCTTTACGATTGACCAATTCTGGTCGCTTTTCCTTGACCGCTGCATTCAATTTGTCCAGTTGCTAACATTCACGGATAATAAAAAATAACATAACAATAATAATAATTTTATAATATAACATTTACGGATATGATAAAAATGGGAGTGAGAGACATCTATAACTGAAATCGGCAATTACTTAGTTGCCAACCCAATATTATATTTCATTTCCCAATAATTATCAAATCGTTTATTACTTACATTTTTCTTATAAGTAATGTTTAAAAATGACCAATAATTCAGTGATTCATTATATTTCGATAGCTGCAACATAGTCGCAAAAAATTAAAGGATTTCACAGTATACCTAAGATCGGAAATGGGATTATTTTCATCTGTAGACGTACGACAATTGCTGCAAACTTTAATAAAAAAATCGGTATTGGTATAAAACCGTAGTCGATTCAGGTTACATGCTCTTTCAAAATCCTCTGGATTCTATATATTGCATCCAGCAAATGAAAATTCAAATGGTACCGACCACAAGAAGGTTGTACGTTTCTAATACATGTAATTGCAATGCCACTGTCGGAGTAAACGGTGGTCAATTATGACTCGAGCAGACGGCAAAAAGTCGAATAATCAGCACTGGCAATAATCAGTACGTGCGCTCCGCCTTTCCGAGAATCGGCTGTAATGAACTCAATCTCCGAAGGTGTAAAAATAAACAATTGGCCGATTTTCCGTCAAGAAGTCCTTGCGATAATCGATGAAACTGCGTCCCGATTTTTCTCGATTCGTCCTCGCCATTTGTCCTTGCACGGTGCGAGTGAAAACAGGTAGTTTCGCGCACGCTGTAGATCAATTACGGAATAGCAGAGTTTACTTCGATATTCCTACATTTTCTTTCAACATGTTACACGGGAGATCATCTAAATCCTTATCTTGTAAACTTTTCCTGTTGCTTAATAGAGTCCTTCTCAAACACTTATGCCTGACGAAAAATATTTGAAATTACTACAAAGTAAAAAATTGATATTCTATGAAAGATAACATCAATTAAGCTTGCAAGTAATTGGTAACTAATCTTCGTTATTAATTCCCCGGTTCTATGTAATGCAACACCACATGCCGCATCGCATGAAACAGCACGCGTACATTGAATCTCAGCCAATAAAAAATGCCGAAGTGGGCAGGAAACAATTTACTGAGCATGCGTTTAATATTAGTTCAATTCATTGGCCGGCGAGCTCGTTCGCTAGTGTACCTACCATCATTTGTACGAAATAAGACATTGAGGTCTGGAGAGTCTAATCAAGCTTCATTTTCCGATAAGAAATCTCGCAAAAACGACTATTACTGCATCAACACTACGGTTATATAAAGTGCACCATGGAAAATGGAGCAACAAATCTAGGTACCTCGCGTTTTCTTTGCATCCACCTTACTTTCGAGACCTAATTAAAGTATTCATGCAGTCCTTTTCCGATTATAAAGAACTTGTAAAACTTTCCAATAAAGAAACGTCCATTTTTTTTCAAGAGAAAACCTGGTTTACTGTTTTAATTACACGGGGGATCACGTGTGGCAGTTGTATAATGACAAAACATCTTACATTCTCAAATAAGAATAGAACAAATATTTTTTGAATAATTGAACTATATTTAATCTCAGAGAGAACATACGACTATCTGTTATTCTTTAAAAGCTTGAAACAAAACATGCGACTACCAACTATTGTTGTACAAGATTTTTATTATTTCTCATCTCTGAAGATTTTTGATAGAAAGTATAAATATTGTTCATTTTATTGTAATGAAAATTTGCGATGAACTTGTGTTTTTTTTAATGCAATTATTTGATTCCGATTCAGATTTGCTTAAACCGTTTAGTTAATTATCAATATACAACTTGCTATTATTAAAGCACATTAATGTAATAGCTATGATAGTTAAATTACATTATCATTTTGTTGTTGTCGTTACATAAATATGTGGAACGATATTATAATCTTGACTTGTTACAGTCATTAATAGAAGTAACATTTTCTCGTTTAACTTGTTCCATACAATTAACGTTAATATTGCATAAAGAACCGCAGTCCAGTTACACTGTTCTACAATTTATGACTTCGAATTAGCCTTTCGAATAGATTTGTACGAACTGAATACGACAAGTCAAGGATCGTTGAAAATTGGATTAAAAATTCAGAAAAATTCGCAAAATACCAGCATACCAATTAAAACTGTATTACAATTACTGTTCAAGTATAAAACATCTCGAAAGTTGAAAATTAACAGTCTCCGTAGAAATCAATTTTCTCGAGAACTGCCCATGAGACATGAACAATATTACAGATGCATATTCAGCACGCCGAATAATAAAAGTTGCAAATACATCTACGTAGCTGTTATACATACTTTGCAAGAACTAGTATGCGCAAAACTTTAGCAACAACCTTCTGCTGCCATCTGTGCCTCGATGGGTCGATGGCGAGAACAGAGTCGCAAGTTTCGTCGCCGGTAGCCTCGGTGGGTAAGTACGGGACCCGAAGGTGTACCGGAAGGTGAACCGGCTCCCGGATACAGGATCGATGTGTAAATCATTCTCGGACATCGAGTAAGCTCGATGATTAATAACCGACGATGCTCGTTTAGAGAAGTTCAAAGGCGGCGACGCAGAAAAACGGATCGAGATGTCCGCGGTTCCCGCGCCCGCCCATTAATAATGCCAATTAAACCGGGCTACACCTCCTCGACAGATTGACGAGGAAGCTTTCCGCGATGCGATCGATTACACACCGTCGATCGTGCTCGACTTATCAATCGCTGCTTAACCTTCTACTCGGCGAGATTTCAATGGTGCACCGATCTTGTCCTTTCACTGATCGTTTAGAAAGTTATGCGTAAACTGGGAAAGAATGTGGTATTATGTATATAGATATACCATGGATGCAGTGCTTGTAGCAGAGATTCGATAAACCTGCAGCATTATGGTTGTGGTAATGGCGAGCACCGGCGAAGGTGAAGCAGTGACGAAATTCGAACTGATGTATATAGGGTGTGAGTTGTTATGAATATTTTCTATGGCTTAGCGCGCAGTTACCAACGTTTCACAACGGACGAGGTCTATCACGTGCTTCGAAACAGAACAACAAAACTTGACAGTGAAATTCTTGAACGTCTTCCGTCGTTTTCAATTTTGCATTTTTGCGGACGTAGCTTCGACGTTAGCTTCCCTTATCTTGAAGTTAATTAAAATGTTTTTTTCATGCGTTTTAGAATGTTCATTGCGTCCCACAAATGCGTTCTTTGTTGCAATAACTTTTAATTGAATATAGCTATTGGCGAAATTCATAACCATTTTAACCCTAGAAAGATAACCATATGACAACGTACGTAAAAGATAACCATACGCTTCAGAGTCGCATGCTTTTCTAAGGCGTCAATTTTATACTAACAATGGATATTTATTTAAGTTAATCTAGTCATTTTAAAGGTTTGGCATTATTGTAAAAATAAAATGCATTTATATTATATTTTTTTATATTTTAAGTAATTTTAAACTTAAATCACTAGACCTCTATGAAAAATTAACAAAAATCAACAGTCTTCGCAGGCGCCTCTGCGACGTAGGTTATCTTTCTCGGGTTAATGAAGCTTACGTTTGAACATATAGTTTATAATGTATTTACTTTCTTTTTATGGGTGTAGACTATCATCCATAAATAGTTGAACACTTGTAAGAATCTAATTAAGAGCTTCATTATTATTGTTTTGTTATTTTATTGTTTCGTAATCCGACGTAATCTGCCATCGCTGTTAAAGAAATGCTTATTTTAGATCAGTTCGTATTTAAAATATAAGGAATTCTAAAAGTCGTAAAAATAATTCTTCTGCATTCAAAACACTATCTTCATCTGTGACTGTACTTATAGGAGCATCTATTCGTGTAAGATGATATTCGTGTAATATGAATATATTGGATATATTATCCAATGTTGACTGTTACTAAAAAAACAAACACTAACTGCACTGTTTCATTAGAAAGTTTTGAACGAAACAACTATTTAGTCAATATTTTATGGAAAAGTTTTAACAAGTGTCCCAAACTTATTGAGTACCAGTGTGCGTGCGTGTGTGCGTGCATTAAATTTGTATTAAAAATGAATCCTTTGTCATTAACGCTTCAAATTAAATATAAAATGATAAACGTTGAAAATAATTCCTGCATTCGAGTAGAATTTGGCATAACATTGTGTTGATACAGACTACATGAAACAACAGTCTCTAATCTGGAAAGTACTATAATTATCAGCAGTCTTGTTATTTCTCTCGTGAAGAGGATTGATACATATATGTATAACAGATACTCAATAATCGTTAAACTCTGTTCGTTAACTCTTAATTCGTTAATTATGAGTTAATCGTTCGTTAATCGTTAAACTCTTCCATGATTACACGTTGGGCGTGAATGGCAGCATTGGCGTAATTATTATTTTATCGTAGCTATGATGCAAGACAATTCGCGAAGTAGCGGCAAAAGGTGCGCGGTACCAACGAGCACCAGCACACGAAGGATCCAGCAGCCTTCCCGATTGCTCGGCATTTCTCGATCGCGGCCGCTGTTTCCAGAGCGATCGCGATCGGGACACGGGCGTGTTTGTGTCAACGTGTTTGCACGTGGGCGGCGCGATATGAGAGATCGCCTCGTTACCTTATACCATACACCCGCTTCCAGAACAGGGCCTGAAAACCGTCCAGGGGAAACAGGTTAGCCGGATACACGCTTATAAATGTTTCTGCGTACGTTCTGAGATATTGCTTTTCCTGGTTAACTAGTTGGGTGTCCGAGATATCGGCGGTCGCGGAAAGTCGACGGCGGATCGCCATCGCGTCTGGCCCGGTAATTAAAATGGCTTTTCCCGCGGGCGGTGCGTATTTCAAACGCTGATAACGAGAAGGAGAGTAAGAGAGAAAGAGAGAGAGAGAGAGAGAGAGAGAGAGATGCTATTTATAGTCCCACCGGTAAGTACACAGCCGAGTATGCATTGCGCAGAATCTACGGAGACTCGCGTAGAAACGTTGCGCAGGTAACACGATATCGGGCAATTCCGCAGCCGCTTGCGTCAATCTCGAGAAAAAGCCGGTCGCGGGAGTGGGTTTCGCGAATTACCGGTGAAAGACGGCATCGGGAATCGGAGCGACGACGATATCGTTTAGCTCGCGGCTTATCGTGGATCGAGGGATTCCGAACGCGCGGGTTAATTACCGCAGGATCATTCTCTGAAAAGATTTCTACGGTCGTTGGAGTCTCGTCCTAGCGAAACAAATCCGTCGGTGGCGAGAGGCACGCGGGTCCTGGACGCTCATCGATTAATAATGTTTCCAGCGTCTAATTCCAGCCCTTCGGGAGGTATGACGAATAGGCGCGTTATCCACGCGAGTCCGTGCTTCGGTTTCGGCTTGGTGAGACCAAGGGTTGGCCTCTCGCTCCGTCGCTGTTTCTCTCCGTTGCGTCGCGGTCCCCCTCCTTCCCCCTTCGCTCCCTCTTGGTCTCTCTCTTCGTAACAGAGAAGGGGGTTGAAGGGGGTGGCAGATTGATCCGTCACGGAGCGCGAGCACAATCACCCCCATTAGACATTATGTGCCTCCCAGCCACACATACACGCACTTACGCCCGCGCTCGCCTACCCCGCGGGACGCGTGTGTGCGCGCCTCTGTGCCTGCGTGCTTGCGCGTGTGCGTGCGTGAAGCGTTACCGTGCCCGGCCACCGAAATGCATCCACTCTGTACGCCGGGTCTGAGCTATGATACTAGTGCTGATCTACGGTACTGACCGCTATGGCGCGGCGCTGCAACAAATTCGAATTCGCACCGGCTACCGTCTTTGACGGCGGCTGGATCGGCTGCTTCACCGGTATTCTTTGATCTGCTGCTCGGCAAAGAGCTATCCGCGTCCGGCTATCCGCGTCCAGCTCTCCACGGAGATGGGGCGGCAGTTACTTTAGATTCTACGATCTGTGCTGACTTTATCTTCTTCTGATTATCTCGCCGGGTTTGGTAACTAACGACACTCGACCATCGGTACTTGTTTGACAAAAATATAACCGCGTATGCTTGTGGGATCACTTGTATCTTTAGTTATCGATTGTTTTCAATATACTTTTTAACACATTGCGGACGGGGCTCTGCGCGTTCAACACGCCCTCAAAGACCGCACATTTTCGAACGCTCCAAAAACATGCTTGGCAAGTAACAGGAAGCGGATACGCACATTTCTAATTTGCATTTAGTATTCTTAAATAATACTATATATACATAGTTTATATATCTGTTTATTATATAAGATTTTTTACATTTTAACTATTATTTATTATACAAATTTGAATATTGATTTAGAGTGGCTATAATGACTGATCATTTCTACATGCTTGGAATGATTCATTTGTTTCGCTAAAATTACTTAGGAATGCGGGAGGCTTCGTTACCATGGTTACGTAACAGAAATATTTGCGGCTGGTTGCTTGTTGCCGATTAAATAAAAAAAACATGAAAACGAGATATCTCGTGACCCGTCCGCAACGTTCAATTTGCTAAAAACGAGATATCTCGTGAGCCGTCCGCAATGTGTTAAGGTACCCATTCTGGACACGTAAGCTTTTCTATAGAGCTTATTGAAACATGTGACAATTGAAATTAATTGATATAAACTAGATAGTCAGATAACAATATTTAAACTCGGAGTCTGTTTCCGGGCCCCGCCAAACGAATGTTAACCCTCGAATGGTGGAGCTTTTGACGACTGTACGGTTTACGATGCTTGCGGGACAGACACGAATTTATTGATCAATTTTGCGAACGTATATTCGAGCTGTTCGAAGCTGTTCCTTTTTTTACGCGTTAGTTTTGCTACTCCCGTTAATGGAACAGCTAACGACTCGAATTAACCCATTTGCATCCCCAAGCGGAATAATCCACGCTTCATGATTGTCAGCTAACATCAATTAGTTAACTATTTCTGAGGTTAATTACTAGACTAGTTAACTATCGTCACATAGATACTAGACTACTCGGTCTATATTACCACGCGATACCGTGAACTAATGCACATCATTCGAACAATTCCGCAGTTGGTGACAGTTGACAATCATCGAACGCGGATTATTTCGCTTGCGAATGCAAATGGATTAATCTGTATGGAATGCTGTTTATCGTAAAAATCAGGAAAGATTTGCACTAACACTCTGTATGTATAAGTAACTGTTCTATTATCAGGATTTTTGACTGACAGATAATCTTAAGATAATTTCAAGAATCTGCAACCAACTTACTAACTAGGTTACTAACTAGGCTAGTAAGTTAAGGACGTCATTCCTGAATAGATTAGGGTTATTAATAACGCACGATCAAATACAGCCCTCTTACCCTTTAGGAACAATATCCCACATCACATACATTGCTACACCGGACGTTCGTAGGTGACACCATTTCACGACCAGGTTTGGAAATTTACTATTGAATTTTATTAGGATATTTGAGGCACGAAAGTGTTAAAGCAGCGATCACTATGATTCTTAACTTTCCAATTTCATTGATTGAATTACTTTGATCTGGTAGAATTTCTTGGAATGTATGCTCTTATGAACCAACTTAGGAAAATTCTGTGTACCATACTGTAATGTAAATACAACTCATCATAAACTACTGTAAATAAGATTGTTCATTTTTTATCTTGTTTTATAATACATCTCTAGTAGAATAAAAATGCATAAATCATGGATTCTATTCACAACATTCAAAGGTTGTACTCTTAACAATTCTCGCATTTAGAATCGCTCCATTAGAATTTCACGAACGAATGTACCAAATTAGATCCCGACAGACTATACATTTATATACCACATAATCCAATTCGAAAAAAGAAACTGGCAAATAAAACCCAACATACATTCCGTCGATTTCACTCGTATGCAATCTGTAACATCTTTTCATTCGAGATCAAATTTACTTTTTCTGCCTAGTCACAAATTATCTTGCAACTGCATTTGCCAGTGCGTTTCACGACAGTCTAGCTCGACTACCGTCCCCTGATCATCATAACCGCAATCGATGGTCTTGTTTGCTATCAAGCACGACCACACAAATCACCGTTCTCCAAATTCCTCCAGCGTGTCCTCGAGCCCTGGATGGAAGCTCGGCGCGAGGATACATTGTGAAATAAATCCACGACGGGGCCGAGCATCCTCTCCAATCCAGCGGAACATTCGTTCGATTTTGCGGGGGTGGCGAGCGCGCGCGAGCACGCCCGGGTCCCAGATCCGCGCGTTCGAATTCAGCCCGCATCCGAACTTGATTCTGAAAACCGAACGACACGAAAGCGCGTGCGGCGACACGGAGCGCTGCTCACCATTTCCCGCGACTGGCGAAGCCACCCACGTAGCCCGACGCTCGTTTGTCATCCGACAAATAGCCTTTCTGCCGACCGCGTTACACGAGAAGAGTCAAGTACGTGTGTCGACACGAGTGCGCGCCGCCCGTACGCGTGTCTCCCGTCTCGTACGGAAGGATTCGCACTCGTAAGATTATTATTATCTTAACGGCCACGGCCGAGCCCGACCCGGCCCGGCCCGGCCTGACGATATTTCTCCGCAACAGAAATACCTTCCATCCTATCCCATTAATTCTCGCTAGGCATGCGCGACCTCGCTGTCGATCTTGAGTCTTCAACCTGCTACAATGACCATGTAACATGGGCGGAACTATTCAAAAGACAATTGCAGAACTTGGACAATTTTCAATAAAAGTCTTTTACAGAATATAATGCTGCGGCTGCTAACGAATGCATAATTATTTGCCCCGGAGACCAATGAACTTTAGAATGGCGTCGTTAATAAACTCATCGGATTAATCGTCGCTGTCTTACTACAAATTCTAAGGATTCCGGAATACATAATTAGTGGACTGCTGACTGGTCACGTTTATGAGAAAAACGTGTAGAACAAATGCAAAATAGTGAAAACATTTAAACAATTTGAAAGTATTATTATTTAATGTCAACTGATTATCATTATTAAGAAAGGAAATAAATGTTTATGCAGTTCCTGCATCTTGCATTTAATGAGGACAATTTTTATTTTGCACAAAACGGTCACCCACTCTAATAATTAGTTACTCTGAGAATTATATTGTTAGTTGATGATCATCATCGTCCTCTTTAGATGATGGTTCGTTAAGGAAATAATCATTCAAGAAATTAACTGGAACAATTTGTCGTAAGTTGCTGTCTAACAAATTAGAAAAACTGACGCATTGCGATAATATGGAAGCTGTAACTGACATGTCATTCGTCATTTTCATATTTGCGGTAGCATATTTTAATCGGAAGTTCTTCTAGAACTAGAAGAACTAGAAAACATTGATATTTAGTTCGCTTGTTAACGATAACACTCTCAATGATTACAAAATCTTGCGTTTCTGTAGCTGATTAGTTGCATGTTTACAAAAGGATTTATAGGTAACCAGTATTTATATAGTAATTTCACAGAAATCATAAGCGAAGTCTAAACTCGTGCCCGACTTCGGAGAATCGCGTCGCAAGGGTGGCGCGCCACGGTAAGGGTGAAAAGTAGGTTCATCCTTCTTCTGCTGTTCGTTTTCGCTGCGAGATCCTTCATCGGCGCACTTACAACATCTGGCGAGAGAGCAGAGCGAGGTGGTAAAGTCACACGAGAGAAAAAACGACGCGGTAAGCGATACGAGGATTCACTGATGGATTAGACGCTATTCGAGGAATGCCTGAACGGCGACCGTGGCATCCGCTTGATCGATGCTTTCTTCTCCGAGTGGTCTGCTGGTAATTATTCGTGCCAACGGACAAGTCACCGGTGCATCTGTTTACCACTGAACTGAAGATTTTCGTGAAGCAGAAAAATAGACAGCTTTACGCAACGCGAAGTGCGAAAATTAGTTGACTTCGGTTCATCTCCATATGTTCCCCGAAATGAAAATTCATCTACCATCTCTTTCTGGATACCGTTTCTTGTTCGTGGTGGGAGACGTATTTCTTTAAGATGTGACAATACAAAAGGTAAAAGTGCTTTTATGCAACTATTTTTTAAGAATGTGTAAGGGTCGACCCTAAAACATTGGGATAATTTCATGAGTACATACGTACAAAATCATGTGACAATAGTAACGATTGAACTGTAATACAAATATGACTATTCTCTGCGTTCAGAGGAATTTATTAATGACAGAGAAATTAAAATTATCAATGAATCATGAAAGCCAATTTCCACAATGCTATTTCGATAAAAGCACATCGTATCGTATCGCTGAAAAGATAAGTCGAGAAAGATTGTAACTTTCACGAGATTGTGCAGCTGGAAGAAAGACTTTTAATCTCTGCGAGATACAGAAATGTTGCATCTTCAGCAATATCCCCGCGGCTTCAGTTATTAATCACCTCTTCCATCGTGCTTTCGAAATTTTTTGAATCCCGTAAAGACGGAAGCAACGTCGAGATTTTCTGTAGGGGATGAAGGAGCGAGCGGGAAGGATAGAGAAAGGAAAGGGAGGAGCAAGGACGAGGTGAGATGAATAAATAAGAGGGTTTTGAAAGGCGCTCGCTGTGGTCTAGGAGGTTATTACGTGGCGTCACGCGATGATGTATCCGCGCTGGTTCAGATTGTCTCCGCGAGATGGGACCACCAACCGTGAAATATGCACCAACCCCCGGGTTAAACCCCCTTGAGGCACACCACCCACCCTTATTCACCGCCGCATCACCACCTTTGGATGCCGAAAGAGATCCACTTCGCGTCTTCTTACCAGAGATAATCTGCGTTGTATCCCCCTGCTCAAATTTGCATATCAATCTTACGACGGTCATATCCCAAATATAATTAACCCCTATTGGGTGATAGTTCCATCTATTCGATAGTAATTTTAAAGACCGAACAGTTTGGGGACTGCTGTATTTATCATGAAATTAATATTTATCGAACTGTAAATTGAGTAATAGTGGTGTGTCTCCTGATACTGCACAGTTTTGCTTCTTCATCATGCTTCTAATATTTTTTGCTATTTAGTAGACTTTGAACATTCAGTACTCAACTATCTAAATTAATAATCGACGTTTCCTATTGTAAGACCGCGACAGTTTTTAAACATTTACAATTTTGCTGACTAATTCGAAAACAAATTAAAAGAACTCTCACACAGTCCAGCTACGATTTTTTAAACGTAGAGATTTACGGGAATATCATTCGGATACTTGGCTAAAGATTTAAATTACTGCCCTATTAATAATCTCCTCCTCCCAAGTGCGCAATCTGAGTGCGAATTTATGTTTATATTTTTTTTTATTTAGTTCATGTTAATTTCTTACCATCGTGTGCAATTTAGGAAAAAAATGTAGAAGAGAGAAAGAATAAACAATCTCGTGCAGTGATGCATAACATGTCAAAATTGTATTGAAGCTGAATGACTCGCCATTAGGGGAACCCGCGGTCGATAGCTTTTAAAATGTTTTGGCAAATCGAAACGACGGCCCTCATACCAAACTGGAATATCGCGATGGTACATTAGAAGGGATATATTTGGCCGATGTAGCAATAATTTCCATGCATATATATGTGCGTATGGAGGTGGTACAGTGACGGCACATAGATCACAAGGGCTCGCTGACACGCGACAGCACGTGCCCTCTCTCTCTCTCTCTCTCTCTCTCTCTCTCTCTCTCTCTCTCTCTCTATCTATCTATCTATCTCTATCTCTCGATCTCTGTTTCTCTCTATCTGTCCAGTCAACCTCCACGTGCCTCTGTACTTAGGGTGAACTTCATGCGCTTTCCACCCACCACAAACGACAAACCACTCGAGTGGATCCCCCTCGTTTCGTATGTGGCATAACCCTTCTTCCAGCCATTATCCTGACGCTATTCATGCTTAATACAACGGATCTCCGGAATATCCGCCGCTCATGGAAATTCCAGGAAACCCCGAACTTTCCCGGAAAATATCGGCCAAACATTAGAATATTCGGCGAAACAGAAAATATGCATGTTGGAACTTCGAATGAGATGCTGTAACAATAAAATCGTTCATCATAAAGTTGAAATCATTTACTAATATGATGTGACAGCTGTTAACATCCACTGCATTTAATTGTGTACGTAGTGTTTCACTTTGTTGTAAAAAGAAATTTTATTCGATGAGGTTACCTTCCATATTTCTTCACAAATGTACGAACAGAAACTTACTCCACTAGTCAATTAATCCACTAGACAGCAAATTTCAGATATTTGTGACAATAATGAGTAGACGAAATACAAAACAGTAAAAGCATCGGAAAAATGTGAGGATATGTTCATATTATTCTGGAATAACTAAATTATCAAGAGAAGAAATGAAGTGTAACTTCCTTTTCTTGCAATTAATGCAACAAATTTGTATTTTATACGAACATTCGCAATTTCTCATTTACTATTTGGAACAGTAAGCAAAGTTTGGACCGACATTTCTGAATCGTAGTACTCATGTGATTCGTTTTACCGATTTCAGATATTCATTCAGTGTCCAATTCCAGTGTCCATTCAGATGTCCAATATTTTTCCCTGGCGGATACAATTAATAAATAAACAAATAATAGTAAAACAAAAGTTTTCTACAATCACGGAAGCATCCTTGACATTTCCAGTGGTTCTCATCAATGATTCAAACTCAATGCGAATAATATAATTCACGCCAGCGTTCGATTCCGGTCGCTCGAAAGACGCAAAACGTAAATAGTAAATACCATTGAGGCCAAGATCCATTGATTAAGGATTGAATAGTGATCACCGTTGAGAACAGCGGACGATCAATCGACATTTGCCAGCCGTGAAGATCGGTCGTCGAAGAACGCTTTTCGTGTCCCGTCGAACGGCGACACGGTCGAATATTGTTTTATTTCATAATAGTGAAGAACTATTGAACGTGTAACGACATGTCTGTGATTGTGGACGTAATTGACGTGTGGAGTAATGACTATTATTCGAATTGCGGAAGCAGGCCACGGGGCATTGACTCGTCGCAGATATTTTACAGTAAGTCCATCCTTTTTTTAATTTCTGAATTAAATAATCTTTAGTGAAATTAATGGAAACCCATCGAAGCTATCAGAACGTGTAATCCGCCATTATTATCCTGTAATTTCTGAATGTTGAAACGTGTCCCGATCATATCGATCATATCGATCATATCGACGATATCGATGATTCCCACATTTTCGCGGGTTAATTAAACCGCGATCGCCGGACGGATCATTCGATTTAATTAAGCCCGGAGCCCGGCGATCCTCGTTAAGCTGCGTGGCTGATGGAACGGGAGGTAAACCAAACTGTTTACCATCTCGTAAATTCGTCGACGAATTGTAGCGTGCACGCACAATAATCGCGTCTAAACAAGGGGATGACGGACAGAGCGTAATCATATTACGATGGCATGGCCTTTAGCTCTCTTGGGGATCGAGGAGGGCTGTGCGCTTGACATTTAACATTTCCCGCGGGCTCCCCGCGACTTCGTCTATCATCAAGAGATCCCACTCTTGTAACATTTGCCAGATATATGGCGCGTTTTCCCGGCGAGGAGAACTCGTACCGCAAGCTGGTTCAATTCGATTTCCTTGCTCGTATATACCTGATACGTTAGAGAGAGCCGAGTCTTACGGGACATTTTCAAGCTACGATTTCCTGCAGTATAAAGTTGCTGTGTAATTGGAATGATAATTGGCCTACGTTCGTAGCTCTTCGTGCACTAGTCGTCGTGGAAACGTACTCAAATATCGTGCAGATGAACACGGTGTTTTAGTTCAAGTACTTTAAGTTCGTGTTTAGCACGCGTTGGCAGGTTATGTAGTGCCCAAGTTTATAGAAAAGTGCGACGTCTTGTTTAACCCTTAAATGCACCGTGTTGCCATTTGGCAACATACAGAAGAATATTTTGTTTTGTAGCCGATTGGCTATATACGATAATTTTGTAATAAAAAACTATTTTCCTAAAGATATAATTTTTTTCTTCGCTTTTTTCCCTTAATACACACTCATTTTTTAAATGAAGTTTGATAAGTAGAAATTGAAAACAAAAAATCATGCATTTAAGGGTTAAATCATCAAATTAACTACAAAAATGGAGAAAGACGAGCCTCTTTATTTGTCATCTTAGGGAAATAAAAATGAATGCATATCTGTCATTATATTATTTTCTGTTAACGAATAAACTATTATATGTTCCATATTGTCGAACATACATACATATACATATCTCAAATGTACTTTTCGGCATGTGGTCACGGAATTTTGTTTTAACGAAAATTCTACATGTTTCGAGACTTGAAATATTATCATAGAAGACTTCATACAAAATGAAAATTTGAGACATTCTGAACAATTCTCACTAGGTCAGTTACCTAATATATTTTTAGTTTCATGTTTACCAAAAGCTGCTCAAACTTGAAGAAACTTTAAAAGCAATACGACATCTAGGAATGTTCGAAATGTGCTCGTTTCGTTGAAAAGAAACAAATATGAAACAAACTAATCGCAGAAACAATACAATATCCATCGAATGATGGTTAATAACTGCTGCTTTTATGCACTTGTGTCGAACGTAAGTGGGTGAAACACAAAATAGCCAAAGCATTAGAACAACTTCAAAATACTACTTCAACAAAGCTAAACTTCCATTTCGAACGTATTTGTTGCAATCGAGATAAAAAAAATTAAATTTTTTATGATGTTATAAAAAAGCCTCAAGATAACACAAGTCTCAAGATAAGAAAGTTTGCAAGACTTCTCGATAGAGTATTTCCCAGAGGCAGATGATCATTCGATAATGGAAGGCAGCCGAAGAGGCAGCGGGTGCTCATCTCGCTGGGAGGCGAGATGTATCACGCGGCCTCGCAATTTATTTTTGTATCAAGTGGATGTGTCTAACTAGTTTGTCCCGGCGAAAGTAAGAGCCTCTCCTCCCAAGATTAACGATACTTTAGTGCTGTTTTAAAGAGGTCCGTCCCTATCTCAGTCCCCGGACTTTCGCTCGGATACTTGCACCCCCTGCAGAAAATACTCAGGATCAACCTGCTCCACCTCTCGCTGCCTTCCTTCGGCAGACTCTCGCCCCGGATCCCACCCTTAGCTCCTCCTGAACTCACCACTTCGTTATTTCCTACCGCCGCACTACCCTCGAATGGGAGGGTGACCGGAAGGTCAGAGAGTGGGAGTCCCGAGAAAGAAAGAAAGAGAGAAACAGAGAAAGAGGGAAAGAGAGAGAATGAGAGAAAGAGGAGAGAGCCGGAGAAAGAAGAGAAAAAAAGAGTAGCAATCGTCGGAACTTGAAAGCAGGGCATTTTATGATGACTACAAAAGTGGTCCGGCCACTGTTAGGGTGGCGAGAAAGAGGGTGGTACGGCGAGGCGAGAGTGAGTTACTACCCCTACCCCGGTTTTTTCCGCCCTTAGCCGGATCAAGGTAAGAGGAGGAGACGGTAGAAAGAGTGAGAGAGAGAGAGAGAGAGAGAGAGAGGGAGAGAGAGGAGCAACTTGGAGCGCGATTCTCCCTTACCAAAGGACGCTAGAGACGGGGACTTGAATTGATTGCTTTCATTACGCAAAAAAGTCACTTCCTCTCTGTCTCCTTCTTTCTCCACCCCTTCCTACCTTCTTGTTATACTTCTCTCTCTTTCTCTTTTGCTTCTTGCTGGTCCCAGCATCCTTCACCTTGGCCTCCGTATTTTTAACTTGTGCCGTGCGACATTGGCGCATAAGTAAGTGTGCTATTTATATCAAATCCTGTAAGTTATCGTCGCTCCTACCCCTTCACCTCCCACCACTCGTTTCCCGGTAATACGGTTAGAGGGTAATCTTTTGCGGAATAGTTCCCGAATTCCATCGAGGCACTCGTGGAAACCCGCGGTTTTTGCGAGCGTTCCCAGTGCTTGCAGAGAGGGGCAGCCAACGGAGGGATAAATTCGTCCGGAGTTTTTTTCCTCGCCGCGAGTGTTTTGCCGCGAACGAGATTTTCATCAGAGACCCATTATCCCCGACCGCGCGAGAGCAAACAGAAAAATAATTCTTGCCACCGTGAAAAATGGGCCGCCCTGTTTGCGAAACTGCTAATTAATACTCTTTTGGTATACCGGATTGCGGCCGATGATATTTCACGTGATTTTCTGGGTCGGTATTCCGTAGCGAAGTGCGCACATTTGTTCTTCTTTTTTTATCGGAACTGTTTTCGAAAGCGTTTTAATCACGCTAAAGTTTATTGTATTCGGGCAGTGCTGGACAAAATAATAAAAACCTTAACACACTTCTATATTTCGTGCATTCATCGAAATTGCACGGTTCGTACATCCTGTATATTACTCAAGTTTTTCTGATTTTATGATGCGTAATAACAGCGTTAAGAATTGTAAGATTTAACTAATATTGACTGGATAAGAACATAAGACCATAGTGCAAAAATTGTCATTCATTTTAAGGTAATTTAACTAGAAAATATCGTATTATTTTGTCATGAAATAAGGTAATATCTAAGAAATTGAGAAATTTTCATACTCGTACCTACTTGTAGTCGAATAATTACTGACAAGAAACGCAAGAATGAAAACCGAATCAATTTCCCTATACTTTTAGTTATTTTCACAATTCCTTTTGTAATTATTATATTCCTGTTGTATTTATTCTGAATTTACTGATTTACACTGTGGAAATGATATGCAATATGCAGAATTTACAAACTGTATATTTTATGCTTTTAAATATGATGATTCAATTTCTGTTTCAAATCAAGATTCGCAGTTTAATGATAATCAAACGTTACCGAATCAAATGTAACAAATTATCCATTCCTCTGTTTCACATCGAACAAAAAACGACATATTTATAGAAATTGAATATATTTCTCAGAATAGGTAGCTTGGAGCGAATCATAAATATTCGACTGTTAAACAATATGCCCGATTTTTTAAAGGGTTATAAAGTATTTTCATCAAGAAACACTCTTACAACTGAAGTGTATTATATATCTAATTGAACTGATAAGTAGACTGTATCTCAACTACTGTTCTTGACTGCATGAGAATATAAACATAATATCGCAATAACTAAACCCTTTGTTTCGTATAACTTCTTCCATCATTCATCGGTGATGGAAGAAGCTTGAAAGTGGAGATAACATTCTTATAAATGAAGTTTGCGAAGAACTGTATCGATTACGATGATGCCTGCTTCGAATAACAAACTTAAGCTTAAACAAATACAAAGTTTGTTTAATGTGGCCGTTAAAAATCGGACGCTTCATATGGAACAATCTAATGCTCCTTTGATTCACGCGGCCTAGCAAAGATTGAAATTCTCTGAAAATGGAGTGCTTGAGCTCGGTGCTCCTCGAGCAACCCCACGATAAACGAGATTAATGCAGTGGTTGCCCCACGGATTAGGAAGGATAGGAGGTCGTCTAGGCTACTGATTAGGGAGCCAAGAGCACGATGCAGCCGCATTAGCCCAATGATCGATGCACCCGGAGAAGCGGGCTCATCTGCATTTGCCCCCGCCGATTCTGCCACCACTACAGAGACGTCTCCTGAAGCGAGCTGAAGCATGAGTGCAAGCATGAGCACGAGCATGAGCACGAGCATGAGCACGATCACGAGCACGAACACGACCCTCCATCCAGTAGAAGCCACGGGACACCGCGTCCACGACCCGAGAGTGCGTCCCCATTCGGCTGCAAATGTGTCTCGCGTCTAGCGCCGGTGCAGTCATGTAGAGGACATATTGCCCGTCAACGCGGGCAGAGCTGGTCGTTCGTTCAGGCAAATGATATGCCAAAGTGTAATCTTGGGAGATCCTCCAGAGATTAGGTCGTCCGACGCGATAATGACGAATGGATCTGGCGCCCCGGTCTTTGTTCACGAGGATCACGCGTCAGGTGAACCAAGACTCTTTTCTAGGGGAGGGACTGACTCGGTTGCAGCGAAGAATCATCCATCGATCGATATAATCCACCTCGACGAAGACCCTCGTTCCGTTTCCTGAATAATAGCTTCTCGACAAAATGTGAATTCTAACTTCGAACGTAACGAAGATTTTATACGATATTTATCGGCTTTCTGCTACGAATGTCGGAGAACTGGGAAAATTCAGTGGCGTGTGTTAAGATTAAGATAGATTCGATAATAGGGAGGAAAAAACGAATGTCAATGCTTTAATGGAACTCGATGGAAGATTGATCGATTGACTGAAATTTAAGGACGTGGAGCTGATAAATTATTCGCTAGTTTTCTGCTAGTTTGACTAGTTTCCGTTCGCTTCTTATTCCGGTCTCTTTTGTCGCCAGCTTTGTGTTATACATATTTCAGCTTACCATTCAATGGAATTTGATCTGCGGTTACTCTGTCTAACGATTGTCAAAATATCTGTTTTCCGGTTGCCGATTAGATTTCATTTTAAACATACATAGTCCTCTTCGTTCCGAGTCTTGAAACATTGCTGGACATAGGGTTCAAATTTTCAGCAGATATATCGTCTGCGCGGTGCGCCACGGTTTCATGAACTGTGTCTAACATAACTGTTTCGAATTCCTGCTTGAAAGTTTGGTATATTACTCCTTTATTGGCAACCAAAGAAGTCCGAAAATTTAAAGCTTTACTATTCAAGATTCTCCACGTTTTTCATTTTGACGCTATAAATTGATGTCCAGAATAATTTGTTGATGCCCCTAGAAGAACACATAAATTTGTTAAAGAAATTATATTATTATTTCACAGCAGAGTTGTAATGGTTAGTCATTAATTGGATTACTTTTTGCCAAATTATTATAAATTACTTACAATAATTAACGTGTTATAATCGTTAATCATTAATCAGATTATCTTCTCCATTAATCAGATTAATCAGATTATACTCATCTCTTAGAAGAAAGAGAAAATTAATATTCATTGTGTGCCTACATTTACTCGAACGATTATACGTTGATGAAAAGAATGCAGAATTTTATTCTGACTTGAAAATATGGAATAACACTCATGCTGGACTAATTATTACCAGAAATTTCCATCACGAGTCAGACTCATCGAAGTACGACAAGGGGTTAATTTTGCATGGAAATAGTTAAAATACTAGCGACGCGGCAGTCGGCGTACTAGAACGAGAAATCGGGGAATTCTTTCCCAGAGAACGCGGTGCAGTGGACTATCGAAAAGGATGGTCGTCGTTGGTCGCAACACAATGTCTTGACTGCGAAGGCTAAAATGCAGCCGCGGTGTAACAGGATGCGGTGTCCGCTGGAAATCGATCTCTCGTCAATTGAAAACACAGAATCGGCCGGCTAGGAAATTATGCGAGGACCCCTACTCACGGGTGGCGAGTGTCAGGTATATCTTGGTTGCGCAACGACTGCCCTACGTTTGACGACAAGACGCGCGTCGTTGTTTCCCGATCTCATGTATCTAATGTCAGCCGGTGTCCGGGGTGTAGGGGGATGCGACGGGCGGACGAAGCGCGGAGGAGGAACGCGTCCCCGGAGCCGGCATGGACAGTCGGAAGAAAAGGAGAGGGACGAAACGAAAAAAGGAGTCATGAAAGAACGCACTCGAATGTAAACCGGACCCTTGTGAGATTCGCGGCCCGGCGACGGTCCCACCGACGCGCGACGGTCCCACCGACGCCGATGGCTGACCGCACCTTCCGGGCAATCCGGCTGATCCAAGTAGCTCCGAACGCCGCGCCGTGTCAGCCATACCTTCCCAGTGCAACATTTAGACAGGTGGGGGCCCCACTGTGGTCTCACTTCTCGCACCTACAGGGGGGCATCGTTTTTTTCCACGGATCTCAATACACCTTCTTCTTTTACGCACTCCTCGCCAAATTGTATCTATTTCATGCACCATTTGCTTGTGCCAAGGCGCGTCACTTTTTTGCTAAATTTTAACCCTCTATCCCCGAAACTGTGAAACAAGTTTTTTAAGAAACGATTGAATAGGTTCCTTTGTTCAAGCTTCCAATCAAATAAAGATGTTGAAAAGTCTGAATAAACTCGGTCTTGTCGTTCTGGTAAAGCATCACGCATTAGTCAGCTATACGGCTCGATACCTTCGATGTTAACTCGAAATCTAAAACATGGTCTCTGAACTTTTATACGATTTTTTAAACATAAGCAGATTGTGAATACCGTCAAAATTATTGTTAGCACCTCGGTGTTGCCGGTCGAGTACAATTGGTTAACCCTTTACGGTACGAGCAAGTTTTGTCGTCTGCTTTTAGCTAGTTCTAATTTTAGCTACTTATAATTCATTCGAGAAATGTGAGGTTTGCACATGAAGACGCGCTGTCTACTTACGTGTTAAGCATCGATAGTTTTAAGACCACTGTGTACTAAAACAGAGAAATTGTTATTCGCGTGGTGTTTATCTTACTTGTATACCTCTCACAAAGTTTATCTTATTTACATACCTCTCCTTTTGAAAGAATGAAAAGGAACCTGAATCAAATGTATCCAGTCGTAATAATATGGAAACTTTCCTTGAAATCATTCATTCGTTTGAAAATAAGCGAACACTTTTACACTTGTTTTGATATTAATTTAACTGAAACGAGATGCTGTTGAATCTCCGACAGGTCATGGAACTGCCACGGGTTATCACGGTACAGCAGCTTCTGTTTCGATAGCCGTTTTGAAATCGACTTCGATTCCTCGTGGAAAACCGACTGCATCGGTAGTTCCACAACATATCACGCGACGCGGAGGATACACGCGTCGCAATCGAGTAGCGATCTTTTTGACACAGTACCCGTTTTACGAGCGAAACTTGTCGACGCGGGATTTTTTGAGCGGCGACTCGCGGTTCGCGGCGAAACTTTTCCATAAATCGTCGTACGAGCTTCCGAAACTTTATTGCCGGCCCGGCATCGCCATAATCCGGACGAATATACCGCAGAAATTGGAAAAGCTGTAGAGATGAGTAATTCCGGCTCGTTGAAGGGCAATTAGAATGCATCGCGCATTGCCTAACTTTCGAGTCGTGGCCTGCATAAAAGTGATAAGTTTCTTCCGGCGAATGAGCATCCATGGATTACCCGTAAATGTTATGCCCCGGGATAAGTTTCCCAAGGAAAAGTATCCAGCGCCCCGACCGCGCCGCAGTTTGTAACCAGTATATCGTCCCCACCATTCCTGACCTCCCCACCAGGTGACACGCATAACTTGCGGATTACTAGCCCTTTCCTTCCTCGTCCACCTTGTCCGTCCCTCCACCGTGGGCAGTGTCCACGATGTTCGCACCGATGTAATCATTCTCGTAATTAGTCGCGTCTCAGCCTGATAGGCCACCTGTTTCTGCGTGCTGGAAGACTCGTAGGATCTGTCGACTATCATCGGCGACGATATTACCACCGACTTGGCATTACAACTTTCCACTATCATCGTCCGAATTTTCGTGGAAACAAGTGCCGCGGGTTACAGAGTGATAGCACCCGGTCTGAAGACAATTCGGAGGGTTGTTCGGACAGAGCAAGCACCTAATCCAGACCGAGGTCCCGGTCAGCGATCGAGGATAACCGCGGGATCGAGCATAAAAAAACCGGGGCAGGCAAAGTGGCCGAGCGGGCGATGGGAAAAGAAGTAGCTAGCGGGCGAAGTGGAGCGACAAAGGGAAACTCTTAAATAAATAAAATCGATAAGGCGAGACATCGTATCCAAGGAGCAAGGTAGAACCTCCCGGATAGGGACAGGCTCATGAATAAGCAGTGCTCACGGGGGTGTGCGCCGCGTGATTTCGCGTGGGACTGTTGGCGGTAGACCAGCCGGCGAACGTTTATTTCGCAACCTTTGCCTCTTCCATCCCGATTTCGCCTCTTTCTCTCCCCTGTCCCGGTCTCGGTCCCTCCAAAACCCGATGCCAATAACGACGTTATCCCGCGCGACGCTGCCGCCGTTTCCGTAGAAACCCCACGTCGCAGAGCGCCCCACCTCGGCTCCACGTGATCCGCACCCGGCCAATGGGGGCGCGGATCCAGCCAGCTAGATGCTGACCGAGGGATGCAAAAGGCGGGGTTGCGGGACCGCGTGGGGATGAAAGCTCGGCGAACGAGGCGGGGGTCGAAAAGCTTCGCGAAGTCACGTGTGCCCGTCGTCAGAAGCCTCGTTCGTGCTTTCACGTCGTTGTTACCCGCACGGCCGTGCCGCTTTTTGGGGTCCAGCCACCGTGTCACCGCGGCTGATAACGATAACGAGAGTTGGACGTGACCGACTGCTACCTTTTTGCCCTGTTCGGTATCCGTCCGCTGGCGAACACACCGTAACGATCCACCGATTGTTCCTTCCTACCTCCATCTGTGAACTGTATCGAATCGTCTTCGGACCTTTTTTCACGTGAAATACGAACGGTCGAAACGGCGCACCGATTCTGAACAGTGTTCCCGTTGTGGATTTAAACGTAGTTCTCGTGGTTCAGTGACACGACACGACTGCCTCTTGGATACGGTGAAGTGATAACAGTGAACAGTGACTATTAAATCGTTGTCATGATCCTTTCTGTACCTCGGAACTGACGTTCGGTCGCACCGGATCCGAGACTCTAGCGGCCTTGTTGTCTTCTTCTTTACCGTGGAGAATCGTCGAACTCGAGGAGCCAAAGGAAGCATGAAGAATCCTGGAAATCTTTTTGATGCCTCGGCTCGGTTATTGTGGACAACGTGCGAATGTGTACTCGAGTGATGGCGCGTGTGCTGTGAGAGAGAGAGAGAAAGAGAGGGACGACGACGACGACGACGACGACGACGACGACGACGACGGTTCTAGGTGTCCCATAGATAAAGTCCTCCGGATCCAGATCCCGATTCACGAAGATGAAGAGACGGTCGACCGGGTGCTCGCCGAAGCCACCCGTCGTCCGGCACAAAGACGCTCCTGATGACAGGCATTGTGCCGCCTCGCCATAGACTGGCCCTTCACGCTCTCGTTAAAAAGAGACCTAGGCCACTTCTGGAAGCGTGTAAACGAACTTTATCGGTGGTCAATAGGACCGGCCGTCTCTCCCGTGTATCACAAATATTATATATCAATCTGCGCGGCGAGAGGAACCACCTGGATTCCCACAGCCGACGGCCGTCGGCTACGGAGTTGTCGCGATGGACCTCAGCACTGCCTACAGATACAATCAGAATATGATGGAATATTACACCTGTAAGCCGATCAACCCTTCTTTCCATACTATTTCATGCTTTGTATTTTGTCCCTTCCATAGTTGTCTCATATTCTTATCTCTCCGTGTTTAATCTCTTCGCTGTTTGACCCTCGCACTGTGTTCGTTCTAAAGTCATTTTTTTCCTTCATCTCTCGGATGTTACTTCAAGCGAACACAATGCGAGGGTTGAACAATGTCGCTAGCGACTTAATACCGAAAGAAACTGGTTTTCCGCGGCTGTCGTTCTGAATTTCCGCGGCGAGGATACATTTGTTTCCTAAAAAGGCGTAATTAACAACGAGCAATGTCGTACATTTCAGATTGGTTGTACCGCGGCGAAAGGGTTGATTCGAGGCGTTCACCGCCGACGGGCAATCCGCGGAAGTTTTTCGATTGTAAGAATTGTTTTTACAAAGGGGATATCGAACAGTCGGATAATGGGGTTTAAAGTGGAGACTGGACATTGATGAAGAACGAGAAGCGAAACAATTCCCTCATTTCTCCCCGATCGTGAGAGCGGGCTCCGTGAAGATCGATTTCTCTCACACTTTTCTGCCAATCAACCGGAGCGTTGAATAGATAGGAAAGTTGATCGTCCGGAGACAAATCTGCATTGTCCGACAAACTAGCCCGCGCCGACAAGAAACGCAACGACCTTCATTCGCAGTTCGATCCGGTAGCGGTACCGTGACGCGAGGAAAAACTGAAACCGCAACGGTCGCAGACCTCGATCGCGTAGGAACCGTTCACAGATTAGCTCTCTCTTTCTCTCTCTCTCTCTCTCTCTCACTCTCTTTCTCCTACTTTTTCCCCTAAATTCACAGTGAAACTCGTAGCGAAAATTTTCCACGCGATGCCGTGAAAAAACGGCCGCAGTATCCTCCGCACTTTCGGTTTCTTCCACTTTCTTTTTTCCCCGAGACGAATAAAAAGCGTCGATCAGTTTCCTGTCGCGGTGAAATTTCCTGCAGTTGCGAATCAGATTAAAATCCTGCGGGAGGAAAAATGTAAGCAAATGTTCAAGTAAATGTGCGGATCGGATGTAAAAGTTGCGCGCGTAAGCCTAATCCGATTATGCGCGCGTAACTGCTGATCGTTCAGTTCGGATGCAGAAAAGTTAAAACTGAACGTTCGTAACGGGGTAACGATTTCGCGGCAAAAACTCGTGCTTCCTGGATACACGGGCTTTCCATCTAATTAGCAATCCGACTGTATTAATTAGGCGGATCTGACGTTTTAAAGTAGCTACGATCGAAACCGCCACGCGTCCAACACGCTCGTTTACGGCCACCGACGCGGTCCCGCTCGGACTAATGGGACGATAATAATTATGATACATTAACAAGAATGGCGCGGTCACCGGGTGCAACGTAGTTGAATCGTTTTGCAACCGGTACGTCAATCCCTTTCCCAGAATGCTCGAAATTACCAGCGAAATTGGCGCAATTGAACGCGTACAGACTCGCTCGAACATTTTCAATGGATATATTCGCGATTTATGACCGAGGGTCTGTGTTTCCAATATTACTCTGATTTTCTCGTTATTTGATTGCTGAAAACGATAGGAGGAATTTTTATATTCTTTTGGCTGATTGAAATGGAGAATACGAAGCAGAATAATTGACGTTATTTCGCTTATTTTCTGTACAACATTGATTATTGTATGAGTCTGCAGAACAGTGTTCAAACTGGTGTACAGTTTTAAAATTTAAATGTACCTAAACAGTTAGGTACATTTAAATTTGTGAGTTAAATTGGAAACAATCTTCTTATAACTTGATTGTACTATGAAACGTTAACGCTACCTTAAGTTGCATGATTCTGCCACAAATATCTTGAATCGAAAACCAACCAATCCTTCATCGTTACGCACTTCAAATATGCTTCATGGAGATATTTTCTCCATTCCGCAATATCAAATAAAATGTCTTCTAATTTAGCAAGGAGGTTAGTGTAGATGTTATACGAACAAAGGTATTGATCAATTTGAAGATGGAACGAATCACCGCTTCGATAACTGTGCAAACGCTCGATTGAACCTGTGACCTACATGAGAAAAAAGCTTCTGCTCATTTATCGTCTGAACAGTGATTCATTGAGTCTTCTGTTCTCTAACCATCCAAGATCTGTACCATCTATATAACGTACAAGTCAACTAGACTACATAAATATAACCGATTCATTCTTCGAAACATTTCTGATTGCACCAATCCTTGCAACACTATCAAGATGTAAATCCGTCGGTGTTGCAAATTCGTCAGTATACTGTAAAATTACCATTCTTGGGACAAATTCCAACAACGAAATCAAACAACACCGATCCTCTTAAATTTTCTCAAATTCCCGAAAATCCCACCGGTAAAGCGTAACTGCCGCTCGGTCTAGCAACGGACGACAGTCGGTAGCAACAAATACGTGGAAACAAGCGGGACAGAGTCGCATTTTTCCTCCATTTTTCAAGCCAGCGAAGTAATAAAGCCTGGCATGCCGGCAATACGTAACGCCAGATCGTAATGTAATACAGAAACAAAGCTGCAGGAGAAATATCGAGTGACTGCTCGGGGAATCTATATCAAACTTCTTGGCTGGTGATGTTCGCTCGTACACTGATAGTCGTATGTGAACCTTCCTTTTCGTATCAGGAACACCGTGCGAGTCTCTTATGGAGGGTGGGGATTGCTGGAGGCAGGTTCCCTTCCGGCGGAAACTGGAACGTCGTCGAATTCATTCGCTATGGCGTTTCGCTTGAATGACTCGCGATTAACAAATCGACGATTTCTAATTGCCGCGAATCGCCGCTGTCTTCAACCATAAATTCTCCACGTCATTTCGCGCTCCGACCTAATGCAGTAAGTATATGAATAGTCTTTCCGATTCGAATGCACAACCAAAATTTTATTGAAAAATAATTACGAGAAATTGATCATCATAATGGTTATTATTAGATGTTGTTTTAGATGTATTTACGGCTTCGTGTCAACTTTGTGACAGGTTGCGATTAACCTATGGCTTTCGGACATCATCGACTGATTCAAGCTTATGTCTGTTAAATGATGTTGTTGTGACTCAAAGAAATTGAAGAAGCTCTGATAAAATGTCTCGTGCATGATCAAATGTTTTCGCACGCATTGCAAGAAACATGAGGTAGACATAAGTTTTCTTGCTTCAATAATTTCAATAAATTCACGTGCCGACATTTTTAGATTCCACACACCTGCGTATCTTTTTACAAATACATAAATACTGTGATCTATTCATGAAGTGGTGTTAGGGATTCCAATACCAGACAATGTAGTTAAGAAAGAACTCATTTCTTCATCTAATAACTTCTTGCTATCACACGTCTCCATGAAGTTGAAATCAGTTGAACTTCGACGTATATTCTTACACCGTTCATCGTCGTATGAATCACGTAGATAAATTAGGAAAATATAGGCAACCCTGTAGTTAATAAAAAATTAATAGCAAGGTAGAACACGTGTTTCTACAAAGGTATTGCGGCCACCATTTTCGGATTCGTACAACGCACAACGGATTGTCGCGTTACATAGGAGTTTACTGTACTTTCATTTTATTTTTGTCGCAAAGTGTCTTCTGACAAACAAAAAAAAGTTCAGGTTTTTATAAAACTATCTTGGAAAGCAATTCGCGTAAAAATACGTAGTCTAATAAGCAGCGCATCGAATTTTTGTTTCGATGAACGAGCTGCTTCGATTCCGTGGGGTTTTTATGTATATTGGTTCGACAGCGAACGTCGATGAAAACCGTGGCATCCCGGAAGTGAGTTCGCGCCAGACCGCCGGCCAGCCAGGTCACCTTATTTTAACATCGTTGTTCTTGTCGGGGCTGAAATCGCGACGAATTAGGAAAGTGTCGTAAGGCTTTCTCTGCCGTGAAGCCGTGCCGAACCGTCGATAAAGAGTTCGATCCGGGAACAGGAGTGACGAGATCGATACTACGGATCTAATCAGTGGAAGATCGCGAACGCATTCGTCGTGGGAAGGAGTGGGAAGGAGTGCGCCTTCTGACGAGGCGCTTGTTGTGCAGAAAATATGCAGAAAAATGCAGAAATCTATCAGTTTTCCTGTTAGAAAGTGACAATTTAGAAATCTCACATTTGCGTTAAAAACATTCTTGATTTTCCATCGCTTAAAAGGCAGATAATCTTTTTAATATATTGACTGCCTCACCAACAAGCTTAAAAATTTCATAAAATTAAAGTATTCTATTTAATAAAATTTTTTAAAATTGGAAAATTCAGTTGTATGACATCGATTACTTTTTCAATAGTCTTATGTTTTGTCTCTGTTAATTGCCTCCTGGATCCTAATAAAATTAGGAAAATATAATGGATTAACGTGAAAATTAATTTTCAAATCTGAGCAAATAATTCCATCACCCATATATGGGTACGCGGCCGGCGGCAGTCAAAGAGTATTGTAAGTGTAAACATTATTCTCTACTTGTATACGCTGTTGCAGTACCTGTTTTCAATTTTTGATGTCTGACTTCTCAAAGAATATTCAGTTCTTAGATGAATTTGTAAATTTGTAAAAAGAATTTGTAAAACAGCTGAACTTATGGATTTCATATTAAAACACTATATAAAATAACTAAAAATATACATTACAATTTAGGAAAGAATCCTGTTATCGTAAAGTGAATTTCTATGTCGTGTAAAGTTTGTGAGATTTAATAGTTATACTTCAGTTCGCGAGAAGTCTTAATTGAAGTACTTGTAAACAGACAAATGCGAGAATGAATTAAAAAGAGCTTCTGCTTCATTCTCAGTCTTCTGTGAACCACAGATATAAACAGTTACTATCTCATTTAAGAAAACACTGAAATTGTTCTCGTTCGTAAGGCTCGTTCAACAGAAAAATACAATATTTTTGCTACGTTCATAAGAAGGAAACTAAAACTATCTACAAAATAATTATTAATAAGTTATTAATTTACATACATTTATTTGCTTGAATTTGATTCAAATGCGATGTGTCATGACCATGACGTTACTTTGTCGATCCTACAAATAAATAATAAATATTTTCATTTCTAATCTTTATACACATCTTAAAGATTGAGTGCATCTTTTCACATCTTATTTTGTAAAAATTTGAATGCAAAAAAAATGTCTCGGGTAAATTGCTTCAAGTAAAAATACAGTAAAATCGACGTAAATGTTTAACACACATTTTCTCGCATCTTAAATACGCGCATTCTCTCTCTCTCCGTAAATGCATTAAGATCTTCAGACTGATAATCACCGCAAGAAATGATGCACTTTCGCTCGAACACCGAATTTCTACCACGAAATAAGAATGGTTTCGAGCAAGTTTGATCGGGCGTACGATTCTCATGATGTCCCGGGCCCGTCGATCGAAACAATCGCGGCTAATTAACGCAATGATCCGGCCATTCCGATCAGAAGTCTCATTGTCGATGGCCGGCTGCGCTGTGACGCGTGAACGCCGATCTGACTTTTTTTCTTCCGACATGGCTGCGTATCGCATTGCGATCTCCGTCGGTCCCGGCAAGACAATGAGGGATCCGCGATCATTACTAGAAACGATACTCGCTTTCCGGTCGCAAATCAATTCGGTCTCGCGTTTATGGTCGCATCCCCGTGGCGCGGCCGGTAGTCAGGGGGATACTCGCTGGAATCATGGAGGCCCTGCCACGGCAAAAGCACCATGACTAGCTTGCTCGCACACACGCCGTCACGCATGCTGACCACAACTGTACGAGAGCTCTGAATCCAGGTTGGACCACCCCCGATTCCGAATCCAGAGCTACTAGTGCTACGAATTGTCGAGCCGTTCCTCTCCCAGCAAGTTTCGCGTGGCGAGTCTAGAGCGAATCGTGATTTTCATCTAATCTTCCTTTTCCTGCCATTGTCCACCGAAATACAATCCATTTCACAATATGTCCTCGTTAAACGATTCTTCTCGGATTATCGCCCATTTTTTTTTTACATATTTTAGATACTACAATTGACTTCTGTACGATCGCGTCGTGGATTCGATGTATACAATACGGTTTGATTTTCGGATTTTGCACATTTCGGACATAAACTTTGCGTTTGGCAAGCATGCAGAAGCATCGATGAATTTAAACCGATTTTTTAATGAATTATCTTAAAAGGGAAAGATGTTTGCTGTATTATTGACTTATATAAATCTGACTTCGCAGCATTTTAAACAAACGCGGACACATAAAAAGTAACGATACCACTCATGTTTCTCGTATAGCTTAACCACTGTTTAAGAAAGGAAGACAAGTTATTTTAGATTCTATCAAATCTTGTCCAGAAATACGACAATTTACGCAAACTTGTAACGCAACGTGTTGCTATCGCTTTATTAATCTTCCTATTATAAGTCGCAGGAAAGACTTGCAAAACTATGATGCCTCGCAGGAAAACCAATTAAGTGATCCCGATGTATGTTGCAGTCATAAACGATTTCATTATCTAGTAGAATGGCTCGCCAATCGCCAGACACAAACGAGATATCCATCCAATCGGTCATACTCGACTGCGTTACTAAACCATACTGAATCGAGCACTATTATCGGCAACTTCTTATTCCTCTGGCTCTAGCATCTCGGCCACTCCGATCTGCATTAGGACGATCCGGTTCGAAGGTGTTGATTGACTAGGCAAAAGGAAACAGACGCGAGGGTGAAGAATCTGGTGGCCCCGTACCACGTTTTTGTTAGGGGTTAGAAACAGCGTCGATCATCGAATCATCGGCGCACTGGCACGTACACGAGGACATATGTCGTGGTCCAGAACCCTCCATTACGATATTAGATCGAACTTATCGAGTTAGGCGGCTTTAATGCGCGAAAATAAAGCTGCGAGTGGTCCGCAACTGCTGGAGAAATTAAGGCAATAATAGGGTGATATTGAAAGATGCGGAACACATCGCTTCTATTATTACCTATGCACTTATTCGGTGTAATTAACGATTATAATATAACACTATTGTTAGTGTTATCTATGACTATCGTTGGTAAATTACGATTTCCCAGTGAAAAACCGCGGCTTCGTACGGGTTTGTTAATTTCTTTTAGCAAGAAACACGATTTCAAAGATTTGTTATTCTCTTCGATTTTGCACTTGTCTTATACCATAAATATGTAACGGTTCGCGGTTTGATAACGAAACATTTTTAAAAGCCGTGTATCTTGTAGATCATTTTATAATTTATAAAAAATGAAGACGCTTGTGTATCTAACCGCGCGAAGTTTCATCCTTTATTTTCACTAAATGAATTTACTAAATCTCTACATTGTATGAAGTATTTTATCATTGCATCCATTTGACAACAACGTACGAAATTTCCTACAAATTCGTCCTTAGAACCCCGATAACCGTAATTAACTTGACGAATACTTTCTAGCAAAAAAACATCGAAGAACGAACGTCGCCGCATTGACTACATGCATCACATACCTAGCCTTTAAAGTTGAAAACATATATCTGAAACTATTCGAACATATTCTTTTTTCTTCCAGCATTTAAGTTCCATATAATTCAATTTGTTGCTAAAACTATTTATAATATTTTAAAAAACCTTGTTTACAAAGGATTGAGTAATTAGAGATCGCCCGATCGAGGCAACCGAAGTTGCAACATCGCCAAACGATTTTCTGTAAAAATTAAGAAAGATACATTGTGGCACTGTAACGAAATAACAGCTCTATAATCGTACATTCGTGTCGCCCCGAATAATCGGGGTTGCACTGTATCAAGAAATTTCCGAAAGAGAGCTCGTACATTTAATCGTCCGGAGTTGTTTCGCGAAAATTGTGTGCAAGTCGCGGGGTCCGGGATCCACGCGACCGAATCCCGATTTCACGGCGGAAGATCGTCGCTCGGTTGCAGGGCTCGGTCCCCGTCGTCTGCAGAAAGGTTCGCCTCTCGGCTAATGCACTATCGATTTCCATTTTCCAGGCCACGGTGGAGTTAACCAGCTCGGCGGCGTCTTCGTGAACGGAAGGCCCCTACCGGATGTAGTCAGGCAAAGGATCGTCGAGCTAGCGCACAGTGGCGTCCGACCGTGCGACATTTCCAGACAACTCAGGGTATCTCACGGCTGTGTATCCAAGATACTGTCGAGGTGAGTACCGACACCGTTCCGGCGCCATCCAGGTCTCCACCGTATCCGTTACAACCGCAGCTCGCTCGGTGGTGTCTCGTGGTCCGACGGCAGCAGCCTTGCCTCTTCTTTTTTCCTCGTTTGGCGCTCGAACGATTTCCTCGATTGATTTGTTCGCTTTCCGCGGAGGTTACCCCGTCGCCGGTTCCCAAGGATTGATTCGTTGATGGTCGGGATTAGGATCATCTGGAAGACCGACTTCCGATGCTGATTCCGATATCGGATTCATGCCATGGTGTTCTACAGGAGAAAGCGAAATTGTTCTTATTGGCAACGAATGTTTAGTTGCAATTTCTTGAAGATCTCCCGACAGATATGCTTTCTACTTGCTGCGACAATTTTGTGTGATATTTTATTAAAAGGAATGTGGTTTTTTGTAGTAGTTCAGACTCTTAGACCGTAGATATCTGTGGACACGGCTGCAGATAGTTTGCCTGAAGCAAAGACGAATCATCTACGTGGCGTCACAGTGAACTCGATGTATAAGCTGTGCTGGTATGATATATCTGCCATTTCGAAAGAGTGTGACGCACGACGTTTTAGTATTCGACATTGATGAATATGCGAAAATGTTTAATTTTCGGAAAACAAATACAATGGATTAAATATGAAATGTGCATGGGGCGTATGTGGGAAAGATGTATTCCCACTACTACTTTGATTCTCTTTGCAGTCTTTGAAACAACACGCACGCGCCGTTATTTTCAAAAATGTTCAAAATTACGTTTACGCAACACGATGGTCTTTAGTGAATATGAGTAGATAGCATCTAAGATTTGAATTTGAAGCCGGATGCCATGCCAGCCATTTTGAATGATCATCTTTCTATTCCGCTCACAATGAACTATCTTCAGTGAGTCATCTTTGCTTCACTCATCTCTTTACTTTTCTATACACGCACTATACATGTGCCGTGTCTAGTAGTCCAAGTTCCATGTAATGTTTCTCAGCTAATATGGTCTAAGCTCTATACAATTCATTATATCGTTAAAACATCCATGTTTTGAAATACGGTTTTCATTGTAGTAATGATTATAAAGAAATGCAATCTCTTCTTAAATCTTTTTAATATTTTTATTTTACTTTAGCATAAATAAAAGACAGCTTCGATATTTCAATTATATTTATTGGAACAGTATGGGAGGTGTAGGCTTTATATTTAGTATAAAAGTTTAGTAACACAGTTACTGTTTAGTTTAGTAACAGTAGTTTAGTAACAGAATATTAGTCGACTGTGATTATATAGCAGATTTGAAACGGTATTTCATTTTTTATAAGCTCCTTATTGGTTCGACTAAGTCGTTCGAATATAGAGCTATCTTTTTATTACATTACACCATGGTTCATAAATATTTAAACATTTAAAACATCTTCAAAAATGAGATTTCTGCCTTAGAAACGCGTCTATCATTTCTGTCTTGTATCAACATATGCAGACGATATTACAAAATAAAAATCCTAACATAATAACAATTAGACAAAAACATATCCTCCAGGTACGGAAAAAATAATTTCCAGTGTTTATGCCTTGAGCGTTAGAAAATATACCGAGCACTTGTAAAAATGCATTTACTAAACATAATATATCGGTATACAGATCTCTACGAACGACTACAGTCAATCTTGCGAAAACACCGAACAATGAAAAGTTTCGATCCGAACGTGAAGATCATTTATAGTTCTTCTACACGAGCACAAGTTTGAAGTTCCCAAGTTCAGTGCCACGTCGACCTCGTTCAATCCGCGACCACCCTAAATTCGTGGAAGAAGAAAGATTCTACCCGGCGGGTACCTAAATCACCGATTCGAAACGAAAATCCGTGACGCGGAAGCGCGAATGATTTACTGGAAGATCAAGCTCGGCTTGCCAAACGTGACACCGTAATTTCCGCGCGGCGAAGTGGTCGAGGCCGGTCGGATCAGCGTCGCAAGAAAAGAAGAGAAGAGAAGAAAAGAAAGCAACGGCGGAGGAAAAACAGAAAGAGAGGAGCCCGGTCCTCGGTGCAAAAAAGGCGACTATTCCTGGCCCCGGAGTGATTTAATTAAAGACGCTGTTAGGACCACGAGGCGAACGAATCCCGGGGACGAAACTGCGACGCCGGAAGGAAGGAACCACCCTTCTTCCTCCCCCGGCAGGGGGTGCCAGCGGGTGCGACGATATGCGGTTTCCATGTTTTTTCCACCCTCCGCCCCGCGTTACATAACGGGTGGCCTCGTGCCGTTTTGATGGCCCGAATGTCATACGTCCCCGCCGCTCGAATATCATTGTCATATACTACGCTCTTTCACGTACGGTCCCGATGTACTATAATAGACCCGGCTCCATTATCTTCCCGCCTCGCGTCCAACGTGAGATCACGATTTCGACTCGTGTGTTTTGCGAGAACCCTTGAAATACAGCATTGAAATCAATAGCTATCGGACGTATGCATCGAAACGATTTCGATCAGAGTTGAATGAAATATTCTTCTTTTTTCCTTGGTGCTTATTAGCTACTCTTTAGGTCGTTGTCGTATTTCATTAAGTAATTTGTTGGCCCTTAAAAAAGTCTTGGATGTTTTTAATTTGTTCTTGCGAAGTTAAGTCCAGTGGGGCGTTTAATTTATATTTCATTCTATTGTTTTGGTATTTCCTGCATCAAAATGGGAGATGTTTGGTTGTCAGTATTTTCTTGAGCAGGTGCTCACGAGTTACTTTACAGTGTCATAATCTGAGTCCTGACGTAGTTATTCTCTCCCTTCTGTTCGTATTGTAAGATATTAAATAATATTTTTAATATAGTTCGCCTTCTTCTAAAATATTAGTTTGATTAAACAAAGCGGTAATTGTAAATAGTATCATTGAGATGGAAAATTTGAAGACAGTGATTTGGAAAATTAAAGACTTGGTTGCCATTATACGTTCCAGACTCGATCCTGTCGTATGTACTTGAAGTTCGAATTTCCATGATATTTTGTTTCGAAAATTGTAATCTACGAACAACTCTGTTTAAAGGGAAATTGCCACATGGCTGTAATTAAACGCGAAGCTTTAAGGGTTTTACTCAAATTCAACGGTCTAGCGATTTATCGCGACACGATATTAACAGCAATGTGTTATGAACAGAAATTAACAGTTATATTAATGTCTGCCGCATTTATTTCCGAATGGATTTATCGCCGCGTCAGATCGATAATCTGAACCGCGATATTCCGCGATTGGCACGGCCAACTGAGGTGCAAATCGAAGGAAAAAGAAACGCGGTCGTACAGTTTCACAATCGATTTCCTAATAGCTTATTCAAAAACATCGGCATGAATAAATTCAACTAACCTGAATAGAGCGACTGATTCTTTTTCTACGTGATCCTAGTATTTCTCTCATATCTGGCTAAAATGTCGGTCGAAATCGGAACTTTGTAAGGCAAAGAAAAGAAAAATATTTTATTGATTGTATCCCATAGTAATATTGCCCGTTTCTCATATATTGTATTCTTATTCTAAAATGTTTAAAATTTGCCTACACATTATTTCATTTATTCTCAAGTTTGTCACGATACTTTTTCTAGTTTAAATAAAGTATTAACACAGCAAATAAGGTATATAAAGGCATACAAAGTATTAACATTAAAACACATAGTTCCAAATTATTTTGGAAACAAATAATTTATGTATGTATTACACGTTGCAAAGTTTCTTTGTCCTGAAACCATACGAACATCGTACAACAAGCGGTTAACATTAACCATATCAAATTACCGTTTTGACAATTTTGATTCCACGATTATTGAAATTGTGAAAACACTTTCATCGAAAATCATTCAATAAATTTCTTCATTCGGACACATAGTGATATAAAAATTGCGAAAAATCCATGTAAATCCAATCTTGTAATTTTTATAAGGCAACGCATCAACAAGTCACTTTTAGCGCTCGATGCGGTTAGCGTTAAACAGACGAAAGTTCCGCGTATTCTGTAGTCCGAGTCGATGACTGCTTCGATCGTCGAGACAACGCTACAAACGAGTACATTGTCCTATTCGAGCTTTACAACCGTTAAGTTTTACAGCCCGAAAAAGCAAAACTGTGTCGAAAACGGTGCGAGTCCTCCACGACGAGACGCTGTTAACGCCGACCCGCTGCTTTACGCAGTCACGCGTCGCTGACACGTCGCGACGGAGCGCGTCGGCGTCTTCGCGGAATTGCAACGATTCCGACACGCGGTCTCTTAAACGCAACGGATGCGACCGATTCCAGTGAGTTCGTAAACTTGTGAAAGACGGTGCTGAAAACTTCCCGCGACCCTTCGAACGCCATGCTGCGCCGCACCGTCCCGTTTGGACGAAAAACCTTTTTCGGTCGTTCGCCGGAGGCCGAGGAAAGTGCCCTTTTTGAGAGGAGTTTAGGGGAAACGTCAGAGAATAGCCCTTTGTGCGAGCCTCTGTTCCACGCAGAATCTCTGCGCGTATGGATTCTGTCTTTCGTCCTTGGTCTCGAGTCTTTAAAGAATAGACTTAAAAATGTTTGCGTAAATGTTTGAGGTTTATATTAGTTAAATCTTTCGGCATTTGATTATCTTGAATATCACTTGTGTTTTTTATTGTTGGTTTTAATGCAGTATTAAATGTACAGTGTTTGTGCATCCATTGAAAGTATTTTTGTGTGTTAACAAATTTAGCGGAACAGGATTTGGCAAATGTTTCCTCTATTTGAATTCTTTCTTAGCTACTATCGAGTGAAATGTATTGTATATTATACCTAAAATTAAGAAATTTAAGTTCACACTTTTTATAGTTGTACGCGAATCATGAATGTTTGTACATTTAAACAAATTTGCACGTAATCGTACAAATAGAAAATTATAATAGAATTCAACATAATGTGAATATATCTGTAATTTGTCGAAATTATCAAGTTTTATCATTTCTGCACTCGTTTAGAAAAATATTACACACGTTCATAGTCTATTGATCGCGTTTAATCTTAACTCTGTTGTATTTTCAAAGAGAACATTTACAAACGCATGTTAGATACAATTGATCGGAAATCGAATTTTGAAGCTCTCTCTCTCTCTCTCTCTCTCTCTCTCTCTCTCTCTCTCTCTAACATCTACATCAAAATCAATTTTTCATGAAAATCTAAACTATAATTCGTGAACAGAAAATGAACAACGATTATTACGTCTAATAAAAATGATAAACAGAAACCATATTATGGATAACACGATTCGCGCGGATTCCACTTGCCATTGACGAGCCGATTTCTGTTTTAGCCGACCCCGTTTAAAATCGAGATTAACGCACCGAGGGCGAACGATGGCAAGCGCCGCGCTGGGTAAATTTTAAAAATCGCACGGCTTAATGGCCATTTCATGGTGGAGCATGGGGGCGGAACAATGAGGGCCGAATATCAACGGGTGAGCATTGACATGTGCACCGGGAATAGGGTTTTACGGCAGATATAATCGTATAATTTCGAGCGGGGTGACACGAGCGACGCCTGTTTAAGGAAACCCTTCTGCTTTTAGCGGCAGGTTCAATCGGTTTTTTTTTCTTTCTAACCGTTGCACGGGGTGATATTGTTCGCGGGTCGTAACATGATTTAATGACGTGTTCTGTTAACACACAACTGACTGTACAGTTTTCAGACGATTTACGAAAGATATTTCCGTGGCCCCGAAATTGCATCGAGGATTTCAGCACTGAAATTGAGTCGTCGGTTAAAATGACTGGTTTTAAATTTTTTGTTTCACAGTTTATAAATTCATGAAGATTCTTTTACGGTAAAAATGATTTAATATTTCGGACGGCTATTAAACCAAATATCGTGACCAGTTTCAATGAATACGGCCTTGTTAGTTCTACGGGGCAATACAAATTAATCAGTTTTATTGTAGTTCTATCGTTTGTTAAAGTAAAATAATTCCATATATAATATCCATGGATGACAACAATGAATAGTTCTGCAAATACTATGGGGTCTTTACAACTGAAAATTGTTTAAATAAGTTCTAAATCCGTAGTTTCTGTTTAGATCTTGTTAACTGGATTATTGCTTGAAAAATTTAACACTGTTGTTGTTATATCACTAACGAATGTTCCAAATAATGAAGAAAAGAAAGTGCACCAAAAACTGATTACGACTAGTTCGTAGCAGTTCAAGTAGGAACTGCTTACCTTACATAAAAATCAGTTTATCAATGAGATACACTTCTTGAGATACAATTCTGTGATAACACATTTTCGTCTTCAATAATTTCTCTAGTAGAACGATACAATTTTTACCATTCGTGTGTCTAAGTTTACTTTCATACCCACAGTTTGCTAGCCGACGAATTAAATGTTGCTTCAATTTAGAAGAAATTAATAACATTCATGTTTAGCAGATAAATATGAAATCTTCGTCACGAGTCTCGCTCTTTGTTATAGTGCAAGGTATTAAGTATACGTGATTGCCTAGTTTCTTACGTGTTGTCCAACAATAAATCTTAATGTTGATCGACGGAAAACATCGACTGGACCGAGTGTCGTAGTTATACAACCAAGAGGAAATACGATTCCCGCGTATCGTTCTCAGACGCCAGCTTCCGGGCTCGGTCGCGACTCGCACCAAAACATGATATCGAAAGGAGATCTACCGTTCCTTGTGCGAATGTTGGTGAATCGGTCGAACGGAATCAAAGGGAACGGGCGTAAGAGAGACGAGGGCGATCGTTTTTCCCGCGGTGGGCGGCCAACGTCGGAATAACGAATCGCCGTCCAGCGGCGCGTCAACGACCGGCTGTTTTAAAACAAACGGCCTCTGCCTCCCCGCTGTCGCTCCCCCTACCATTCGCTCTTCCTCTCTCTCTCTCTCTCTCTCTCTCTCTCTCTCTCTCTCTCTCTCTCTCTCTCCATCTCCCGCTTACCGCCTCTCTACGAACGTGTGGCGTCTCTGGCAGCCTCCCACCAGGCCAGGTTATGTGCTATGCGCGCGATGGCCAATCGCGATTGGCCCGCCGTGAACGCACCCTTTGTACCTAATTAGTTAAATAATATCTTCGCTCGTGCTTAAATTCAATTACGGTAGAAAGCCCGCAATAATGGCGCGCTTGTGGGCCGCCTTGATGGATGTGGGTCCGCCGCCACCGCCGCCGCCGCCGGCGTCGGCTCTGGATATCTCGCCAATTTTGTACGCGCTCAACGCCGTGACCGCTTTGCTAGCGGATTTTAAATCACTTGCCCAAAACGATCCAGCGAAACGGATCGGGGGTATCGTTCCTTTGAGTTTGATCTTACTTAGGTGGCCACCGGCCTTCGGATACGTCCACGCGTTTGATCGACACCCGTGAAGCCGCGTCCATCGTTCTCTGGAATGCTAGATCCTTCGGCTCGTCGATCAACATTGTCAACTCAGTTCCCAGTTGGAATATCTCGTCGTGGTAGAACTAAGGGATCCGTTCAAACAATGGCTAAGAGTTTCTTTGGGCATATCTCTGATTAGAATTTCGCAGAATCTGAATAAATCTGGTCATGTTTGTAGCGAGAAAATAATAGAAAGCGATTCCCTGATTCGATCGGAAATTGTAAATTGTTGATACCTACTTTAAACAAATATTAAGAAGATTTCAACAGCGCGATGAAGCATTTTAATACTTTTTAATACTCGGACCATGAAAATAATGAAACAAAAATATCGTTCTTTCGTTAACAAATTCGATATGTTGAAAAGAATGTATCAATATTCATTGTTCTACTGTTCGATATTTTGCATACTCATTTTAGTAACATATTCTTCAAATCTTAAATTTTTCACATCTTGTGCTCAATAAAAATGATTTCAATCAATATATTGGAACATGACTGTGTTACACAATAACTGATTGTAAAACGTGACAAATTCCTAATTTCCGATAATCAGTTGTAAGCGATAAAGATATGAAATTCTTTTTAACACATTCAAAACTTATATGAAATGTATCGAATCTCATCGAGCTTGCTGTAAAAGAAATTGTTCCAACAAGTGGAGTCTGTTATTTCGTGTGACAAGTGGTTGATGAAGTAAAAGTAGATTTCTCGTTACGGATCGTCAATTTGACAGGTTGATCGACAAAAAGGAGGTATAATTAGTAGGCAGGGAATGGCACAAACAGAAAGCGATCATAATCGACATCATTAGAGGAAAGCACAAAATCGATCTCGCTCACTGAATCGTGAACATCCGATTTACTGTTTGATTTGCAATTGGCTATAGATGCGTTAGACCTTAGCATAAATTGCAGCAGAATATTTGTACGACTGAAAATTACCGCTAGGTATCACTACTAATTAATATGAAAATGTATGCATAATTAAAATAGACTGACAACTTCCAATTTAAACAGAAGTCGGAATTTATTACATTAATTCATAAAAAGACGAAATAAGCCAGGGGATTGGACTGTGTTCACGAAAAAATTATCGAATTATTTGTAACATAGAGAAGCTAAGGTGTCGAAAATTAGCTAGATAATGTGGCAAGAAGATGAAGTTGTGATAAATGATGACAGCAACGTAGCCGCGGAACTCCAGTTCCATGATCCTAATCGCGACAGAATCTTTTCAACGATCTATCAGTTTGATCTTTCCTGTCCGCAGGTATTATGAAACCGGCAGCTTCAAGGCTGGCGTCATAGGTGGTTCCAAACCGAAAGTAGCAACACCACCGGTCGTTGAGGCGATCGCGAACTACAAGAGGGACAATCCGACAATGTTTGCTTGGGAGATTCGGGACAGGCTGCTCGCCGAAGGCATTTGTTCACAAGACAACGTGCCATCCGTTTCCTCCATTAATCGGTAAGTCAAACCATTACGTTGAACACATACAACTCCAGTCTCAAAAGGAACAACTCATGTGACATCCTGAAAGTAATTTAGTGTTCGAGGTCTTCTTACAAAAACTTACTTGGTTTCATATTGTACAGTATAGGTCAATTTTCTTGGTCCATTGCATTTGCCCAAAGCAGAACGTTGTACAGTTCTAATATTATTACGATTGGCGAACATTGTTATGTAACAAAAAAATGTAAAATAGAGGAATTGGTTGGATTTTAAAGAAAGAATATATTATATATTGTCAAATTAATGCGTTATCCTTAAGACAAACGTGAGTTTAATCGTGCAAGTAACGAGAAAACAACGTTCGAATAATTAAAAGTGATATTATGTAAATGTTAGTGTATAGTTTTTCTAAAATTATTACCATTTGCTTCTTTCAATGTAGAATATACTGAGTGTTACCTAATAACATCAACCTGAAGTAACTCCATTTCAAGTATTTCACGTAGCAATTTGAAGTCATCGACCAGTGTATTCGCTGTAAAAGTGAAACATTCGCAAATCGAATTTCCCTTATTATGAATTAAAAAACGTTTCTACGTATTAAATTCAATTGAAAGTCCTCGCACGAAGTCTGAAACGAGCTCGACTAGCCAACTTCGTCATGCTGGAAGTAGTCATTCCGATCAATCATTGCCTGTTCGCGTTTCACTGATCGGCGAAATCGAGCAGCGAGATCTATCGTCGAGGACCGCCGAAGAAATTAAGTGCTCGCGGCATATGCTGCAACCAATTGCCAATGGGACCGATTAGTTATCTAACACCGGCTCCGAGGGGCGCGAGACGCGACGGCACCCCTGCGTTTGCATCTAGATAAGTGCACACCCGGCTCTCGACACCCCGATCCTATTGACCTTTCGCAGGTTCCTCCGGGAATGGGCCGATTAATTCAAGTGTTTTTACGTCGCCCGGTAGATCGAGCCGGCGGGGGAGGGGTAGTACAGGACTAGAACACAAGTATCCACGGTAAAGGGATGCTCTACGAAACAGGGAGCACGATCCCATGAGACGGCATTACAGCGTATCAGCACCGCACAAACTGAACGAGTGGATCAACCCCTCTTTCGAACGACAGAAAAGCCAACGGGATGAGAGAAAGAGCATTCGAAAGGATAGGAACGAGGGACAGAGAGAAGCCGATGGAGAAAGAGAGAGAGAGAGAGAGAGAGAGAGAGAGAGAGAGGCGGACAGAGAGAGCAGAGAACCATTGATCGACACACATATGTCCCGAGATTTAATCAGTCGCTACTTAAGACCTTATCTCCCATTTTATCCGACGTTCCCTTGTACGCACCTACTTCGCCGGTCCTCCCCAAACGCTCCATCTCAGCCTCCCTACAGGCCGCAGGCCTGATAATGTAATCGAGCGTAATGCGGATCGAATTGGCCTGCAAGTGAAATCCACTAACGTGATTTCCGTCGGCCACGGGCGTTAATGGAAACGCACGCAAATTAGTTTGGCCCAAGCACGACGACCGGAAGTGTTACACGCGACGATTTAAGGCACCTGGCTGCATCTTAATTGAAGCCGCGATTCTTCCGATTTGTCTGTAGAGGTTCATAGGTTCATGCGTGATCAGCTTTCAGTTTTACAACTGAAATAATTCATAATTGTTTGCCTGTGGATCTTTGTTTGAATACATCGATCATTAGGTGACAATGATAGGTGTCAACTCATAATCTTCTACATTAATAATGGCCATTGGAATAGAGTTATGAGAACAGAAGAATTCTTCGTTGACGAAACATCTGCAGTGTAAAATGTTTCTGCGCTTTTTTTCAAGTAAAAGTTTTGCGGTGATTGGTCATGTACGAAGTTGAACGACGGTTAACGAATGTTCCGATTGGTTTATAGATGTGTCCGAAATCGTCTTAATCGCAGTAGTGGGGAATTGTCAGCGAAGTCGTGTCTTACGGACCCGTATTGTTAACGCTGTAATTTATTAATGAAGGATCCTTGTTTATAGATTTGTCGCACGTCATGTCCGTACGTTTGAGTCGTGATTGTGGTAGTTGTAAAACGGACCGACCTGATTTTCGTGCGTTTTCTTGTTTCCCGGTTCAGCCTCAACGATCACGTTCACCATCAATAACATTTCCTCAAACCATCTAACTACTGTAACTTCGAAGAAAGTCATCATTATTACTTAGAATAATTTGAGCTGAGAATGTTATTTCACAGGCGTGCCAAATTTGGAATCACAACACCCGATACCATTCTTTCGAAAACTTCCCAAAAATTGCATTATAACCATAACGTAAACTAGGGGCCACTTAAGCATTCATCGAGCACATATTTCGAGCGTTCTGAATAGACGAAGACGCGAACAGTGTCGTCATAGCCACGGTAGCGTGAAACGTGGGCGTATGTAGCTACAGGAATTGCTTTCTGGCCGAGGTTTTCGATGTGTCTAGGATTGCAGTAGAGGGTGCGGCGGTGGCTTGTTGCTCGAGTGACTCCTCCACCTTCGAACAGTCTCTCTCTTTCTCTCTCTCTCTCTCTCTCATTCTCTCACGCTTTCCCCAGGCCAGTCTTCTCTCGTTCTCTCCATCCACCTTCTCCTTTTCCTCCTTGCCCGTATCCCCCGACCGAAGGCCCAGATGGCGGGTATTGATCTGAATCCGGAGAACAGATCGCCTGGAAAAACTTACCCCGCGGATACTTACCTACCCACCTCGCTATCTACATGCTCACCTAACCAACCTAGCTGCACCCACTCACGTACACCGTGCCCGCAACCTCTCTGGGCTCGTCTGTGTGCACGTAAATGTATTTCCGGTCGGCGAGCAATGGATAGAAGAGAAGGCTGATGCTCCGCCGCCTGAAATGCGCTCCACGGGAAACGTGCTCTCACCCCTTAAGTGATTGTTCACGCCGATTGATCGCGAGACCCGGTCGATCGATAACACGGTTACGATCCTCGAACAAATCACCGTTCAAAATCTTCATAATCGCTCGAGACGTATCCTTTTTTTCGTGCTCTCACTGGTAACTGCCCGGTGCGGCGGGTTGCGAGCGAATCGTGAAACGCAGAGGGTTTCGCGAAGAAGCGAGTGAAAATAAGACAATTTGAAGTCTCTGGTCCATAAGAGACGGGCTGGTTGACGCGAAACGACGTCGAGATATCGGGCAAGATTTCTCTCTTGCGGCGGCGGCGGCAGGAACCGGGAATATCAGCGGCCACGCCGGGATTTCTCCCATTATGAGCGTGTCTCGGTTTTTCTAGGTTCGGGCTGGCTTTCGTGCGGAGAAATAATGATACGGATAATATAATGTATTGTCTCGCTTCGCCGGGGCACTCCGAAATGGGACCGTCCGCGAGCCAGAGACAGAAGCCGGCGGAGAAAGGAAACGGTGCCGGTAAAAAAGACCGGCGAGGAGGGCGAAATAATGGAGTGGCTTTCGCGAAAAATAACAGTTATATATCCTGAGGATGAGACGGGATCGAGGATGGCGGAAAAACAACCGGAGAACGGGGATAAGATTGGACGCTAACTGGCCGGGGCTTATTTCTGCTTTCGGGCATCGTCGGCCAGGCAACCCTTCCATTCGCTTTTTCCCGTTCTCTAATGGACACGAACGCGTCAAATTCATGTCGCGGTTCATTCGCTCGGCAATCTGTACCTGAAACTACACTTAACCCTGCGGAGATCGCTATGTATTTCGAACTAACGCTAACTGTTGAAAATCAGCGTGATTTTAACAGCGAAAACAGCTTAATTTAAATAAAGTCTTTATAACTAGTTTCGTCATATGCAGGAAATTTTATTGGGACGTACCTATTGATTGAACTGACAAATTAACCAGTTGTATAATTCTAAATGGACTTCTGATTAATCCTCTCTTTAATGCTTAGATCGAATTCTATCTTGCGCATAAACTTTCTTTCACATATTCTTGGATCTATTTATTTGAAGCCAACGTTAATATCTTCGTATTAATCCCAATACAAATACAAAATTATTCGAACAGGCTGCTATAAAATTAGAATCTATTATGGATGGGGCATTTATAATTTTAGATCAAAATGATCGAAGTTTGACATTCGGGGATTAATGAATAACTTCCATTCGAAGACCAATAACATTAAATCTTTGTATGCGTTTCATTAAATCAAGTAAATATTAACTAAAGTTTTTTCTAATTATGCTAAGGCATTTTCTTATAACGCCTTTTAGGATCGCTATTCGAATGCAGAGTCCAAACCTTTGCTACGATACCAATTTTAATAAAACCAAAGGATTGCGTGTACTTTTAAGCAACGTATAATTTTGTTTAAATAGGTGCGAGCTGTAATTATTGAACTTATTCTGTTACATATTGTTACATATTATGTACTATGTTCTTACTCAGGAGGAACATTGTCTACTTCTCGAACGCGTGTACGTATTATTCTATAGTTTTCACTGCCTTTTAAAAATAACATGACCGTATTTATGGCCATATTGTACGATTTTTAAGAATCAATAGGTATATCCAGTCATTATTCACAAAGGCATCTGTACAATTTCAACAATTGTAGAAAAGAAATTTGGAATTCATCTAAATATAACAATGTCATATCATAATAGTGGGAACAAATTGACAGTATAGTTCAAAACTTATCCATTAATGTTTCTAAATGGCTCATAAAATATCATAATAGATCCTTAGGAAACCTCTATTAAAATCTTTTGTTCTCTCGAGTGTTTTAAATGCATCTTCTCACTTTTTTATCACAAATGTATAGAGTTTGCAGTCTAGTTATTACACTGATATGCCATTGGCGCAGTAAAAAATGATCGAGGATACGATTCAGGCCATTTTCACTAAATCTGCACTCTACCGTCGCCAAGGGATGATTTCCGAAATGTACAAATCGTGGTTGCCCTGTAGAAGATTGGTCAATTAGCAAAGCCGAACGGGAATGGGAACTATTCCAGCCATTCGTCAGGAGCGTTAAGATGGAGGCCAACGAGGCCAAAGAAGTGGAAAATAAGAAAAGAGGAATCGCCGATGGTACCGCGGCGGATTTCGGGAGGAAATATTGATAGGCTCGACTTGGGCTGCGGAGTCACGCTCGAGTAGCCGGCTCTCAGTCGAGGTCTATCTTACACGTACACAAACTCGGGGTTCGCTCTACTCTCTGCTCCGTGGATCTCGTTCCCTCCCGGCGGGTTTCTCCTCGTCGTGCTTGCCTTCTTGGTCGAGCACAAGTCTCAGGGGCAGATCGATAAGGAGCGAGGTTCGCCCGAGGGCTTTACGCCGGGTTCACAGCCTCCTTCCTTCTTCTCGTTTCCTCGACGCAGCCACCGACGCGACGTAACGGTCTCGCGTGTGCCTAGCCTTCGGCCCTTGTTGCGGCTTCAAAGTCGATAGACTAAGGGAAGACTCCCTCAAGTTCCTGCGTCGCGTCGTTTCGCTCGTGAGCCCTGCCGCGATCGGCCCCGAAAGACGGATTTCTGATTACTCTCCCATCGCCTTCGCGCGGATCCTTATTAGCCCTATACGGGCCTCTATTATCCGAGATCGGTGGACTCTACGCGTCGCGTCCACCCCGTCGATTTAATTCGACGTAATGATCGGCGAAGCAACAACAGTTGGCAGGAAATCTGTCGCAGCGACTCTCGCTGGAATTGTATCAATCTGTCATCGCTCTGTCCGGTGAACAGTAGTAACCCGGACGGTTCGCTCGCTTTCCTCTTCTGGTATCGCGCGGGTCAATCTCTCGTAGAGGCGCAACGGGGTCTGGTTCGCTCTCCATTACTTCCATATCATTTCGCACCCCCGGAACCTCCGAGCAGCGCGAGACCAGCGAAGCCATATGGCCGGCTGTTCTCCAGCGCGGCAGAGACGGGGCAGAAGGGGGCCCAGCCAATAGGATGGCTGCTACTTTCATGCCACTTTCGGCTTTCCGCTCGGCGTCACTGCTATCTCTCCCTGTTCATCTTTCGGTTATTAAATTACATCCCCATAAATAACGCCTGCCTACCGACTGCCTTATTTACCATTCCATCGACTCCGCGGGAGGAACCCTGTCTTCCTCTCCTACACGGTGTCTGACGAATCGGTATTCGTTGCGTCGCTCCTACGAGGGATGAGGAGGACCATCTTCTCCGTCCCCTTTCTCTTTTCACGGTGGAGACGGTTTATGAGTAACGATGTACCGGTAGAAATAGCTCTTCTAGCAGTGTGAGTAGACGTGTCTCGATGTGACTAGTTTAGACACGGCTTCGATTGATTCGGTGTTATCCTGAGTTTTGAGATATTCGCACGGCGATCGTGGATGTAATTCGCAATTAGATTGTAGCTATAGCGGAAGTAAGAATAGCTTTGTCGAGAACAAGAATACATGAAAATGTTTCTTGATATTTAAAGCACAGGTATTTTAGTTCAATCATTTACGTAACGACTGAAACGAGATAATGTAGCAGACGTATCTACTCTTTACATGATTTTGATGACTTTATATTATATTTGTAATACGATGACATTCCGATTGTATTACTTGTACTTACATTATATTCATGTTATAGATTATATAAACGTTACGGTAGATCAAACTTTTCTTAACCCCTTAACCTACGATTTAGATTCGAAGATGTTGGGCCGAAATTGTATACAAGCTCGCGCAGCGTTCGGGACGTTCGCACGACTTGTGTAACACGCCAATCCGGGCAATTGTAAACATGACGAGCATCGCCCGTGGTAGAGTGGTCGCGGTTTGTAGATAGCACAGAAAAGGCTCGTGATGTATTTCTATTATCTCTTCGTATCGTGATCAGTTTCTAGTTGTTCTTGTTCGCATTCGCACGTCGAAATTTACGTTCATAAATTCTAGAAAAGCAACCCCACAAGATGTTCTCTAGGAAAAGATTTTGTGATGAAGATAGTGAGAATTGTGCTATCAATTTTGCTAATGAAAGTGACAGTAGTGACGAAATATGTAATTTTCGAAGAAAGTATAGGCGAATAATTATTGATGATACATTCGATGACGATCAACTACCAGAGTCCTGGCTTTGAAAAGAAAGAAGAAATAGTCCAAAAATCTGGGACTATACGATGACTCCTGGCATAAGAGAGGCAGCCTTATGTCAATTAGGAGGAAGTAGAGGAGAATTTGATACATTTAATCTAATATTTGATGATATATTTTGGAACAATATTGTGACCGAAACGAATCAGTATGCAAATCAAATACGAGAAAATCCACATACAACACGAAAAATTGACGACACTTGGTTTCCTGTAGACTCTACCGAAATTAAAAGATATTTCGCCGTACGCGGGCTATGCCCGTAATATTTACTTCTGGCCCGATCATCGTACGCGGGCTATGCCCGTCATTGTAGGTCAAGGGGTTAAATACCACAAATTGAGCATAAAGGGTTAATAACAGAGTTAACGTTGTGTACCGATCAAAATTCGTTGAGCGTATATACATGCTTTTCGCAGTCAAAGTGTTAAATACCTAGACTTGTATGAAAAAGAAGTTCCATAATTTTCATAGAAATAATAATTTCCGAAGAACTTGTTACATTGTATTAATTCAAGTAATTTGTTGGATCACGGATGAAGTTGTCTCCTTCGATCAAATTTTTCCAAATTTCTCAACTGTTGCTCTTTTGACTATAAACGACTGTCGATAAATAAAGTGTCAAAAGTGAGTCTGCTATTGATTCGTTATCTAAACTATATAATACTTGCGTAAACAATCAAGGTATCGGCATAGGTATAAGAACATCGAATACTCCGCGTGTAGTGCATTTCAGAAGGATTATCGCGATGAAGTTGTCGAGGAAAGGACACCGCGAGGCAAGGGAGAATAAAGTGTGTCGATGTTTCAGTGGTGGTTAAAAGGTGCACACGCGGTTGGAGGGAAACAATATGGTGCACCGTGCCGGTGAAGTTTCGTTAAAGCAGCCATATTTGCAGAACGGGCGAGCGAGAGAGCAGATAGACCCCTCCTACCTTATCCGAGAGCACCCTCGGGGTTGGGCGGAGGATCCGGTGATGATGCTCCGCGTTGGGAGCGACGGTGCTGGTGGTGGCGGTGGCAGTGGCGGCGGCGCGTATCCATAACCGTCCTTTGTCTGGATAACACAATTATTACCGCGTTTCATCATACCCCTCGGCCGAAATTAGCCTCAAATGAAGTTACAATTACGGGTCCTCCGTATCCCTGTTCGCCGGCAAACGGAGGGGATGATATCAGAAGAGGCAAGAGAGAAAAGAGAGAGGGTGTGAGAGAAATGGAGAAAGATAGAGATATAACGAGAGAAAAAGAGATAGAAAGCGGGAGAGAGAAAGAAAGGGGGAAGACATTCAGGGGTTGAACGTCGATTCGACAAGCAGGACGACGACAACCACAACAATGACGGAAAAGACAACGATGAGAACAACCACGCCGGCCGAGATACGCAATCCAGGTTGCCGTGGAAACGTCAGAGGACAGACAGAACCGCAATGAAACCGGATGGCCGCCTACTCTGCCAGCCTATAATACTCTATTCCCTTTTGTTCTTGGCTGAGAGCTAGAATACCAAAGTTACTCCGGGCAACATACCGTCAAAATTGTCCCACCGAGCAACCGTCAGCGGAGATTCTTGTCCGCGAATATTTAGAAAGGATCTTTTGTGAGAAACTGGAACACAGGAACGAGTCTCGCATACTTAGTCGATTACAGTCGACGCGAGCATTGTATAGCTTCTTCGATTAGATGAACTACTCTGAAGCAGATTTCGAAGGTAGACTGCAAAGGCCAAGGTTATGTGTACTTTAAGTTATTTTGTTATGGAAAATGCTTTACATATTTTCAGAACGTAAAGTTAAGCCTCGAAAATATTTACATTTTGCCGCACTTTGACTAGTCCGACTCGTGATGAGATAAATGAATGTAAGGTAGTGGAGCCGGTTATTCTGAGGTGACCAATTGCTGTGACTTTGATTCGTTTTCGTGTATAATTAACTTAAAAAAACGTAAACAGAACAAAAGAATAAAAAAATTTAATATATCCTAATCGATAAATATAAAGTTAATTATGCCCGAAAAGAAATCAAAGACACAGCACTACAATAACCTATAAATGTTACTCCGTTCCTTCAAGTTGGAAAAAGATTCTATTCTCTTGGCAGTAATATTTAAGCATTCAAGTAAATGAAGGCACACAATAAATATCAATTTTCTTTTCCTTCTGAGAAATTATTAGAATCGAAAATGTTCAAATCGTAACTGTGAAGGAGATAATGTGATAATGAATTAATAGCAAACGTCTCTTACAGCGCGATTTCTTTATATCTCATTATACATATATGCACGACTGCGGATTTATAACAAGAATCAATAGGTTGAATTTAAGATAAAGGAAAGAATTAAAAGAATTTAATTGTATTTGTATTTTTAATCCCTTCAGTGTTTAGTCCGTTCGTGGTTTGTACAACAACCATATTGTTTAATTTACGGTGTCGATGACAAATTTGATATACTTTATATAATTTATGATATGAATATGGTATTCGTATAATACGAATGTAATTGAAAGTCATAAAAATAATATAAAAACTAGATATTTCTTCTACCATACTTTTTCATTTTAGTCAGCACTGTAGGGATTAAAGGATTTTTCTATTTAATTGCCGTTTCTTCCAACTGATGCACTGAACTTCTTCTTGCATAAAGATCCACGAATTACATTAAGAACACGAAACATCGAGTTACATGTCGAACTTTCGTTTAACAAAAAGTGATCTCATAGATAACTTTATAAAAGCATAATAATTTCGCGAAAACGACCAACCAACTGAAACATGATTTAATACCCATCGACGAGACTCGATAGATTTTATCGCGATACGACGGACAACCCCAGGAACTAACAAGAAGAACTATCCTGCGATAGTTAACGATATCGCTAACGAGGGAAAGATGGAATTTCTACGCGTAGCGCAATGACTCGCTGAAATGGGCGTTTAATAGCTCGATGACGCCGGATGATTGACAGTTAATGAACCGACGAATATTCGAAGATTAATCGACGATCTGCAATAAAGTAATCACGGAGAAGTTTAATCGAATATTATTGTATAGTGCATCGCTAACGTGATATGCCTAGTAATCGAGCGTGGCACAAAATGGCGACGTCGGCGGCCACGGCTCATACGCCGCGCCGCCGCGCCGCGCTGTCGAGATTACGCCATACATAATCTCGCAGCAGTTGCAATCGCGAATCACAAAAATCCAGCCAACTCTTGCACCGCCAATGATTAAAATACCTGACGAATATTTTAATTAGTACAGGCTGAAGTGATCAAAATATTTTACTGTTCGCGAACTGCCTCGTTACATTTTGCAAAACCTGCTAAACTAAAGCCCCGAGATCTTATGAAATAGAAACGCGTAAATTCTGATTGCGCGGAAATTAATTAGTGAGATTTTTCATTCGTGAATTGCCAGAATTTTCAAAATACGAAATCATTGGTAATGTTCTTTCGCTACATATTCAATGAAAGATGGAAGAATAAGTGAAAATAGGTTACAACAATCCAAACCAAAGTTATCTTGAACCAGCATATTCTTAAATATATACTCCCCAGAAGTACACAGCAAACGGAGTTGGCCAGCAACCGATTGTTTTGTGATTACTTTCGTAATTGATTTCAAAAAGTAATCGTGATAATCATAATCATTGAACAATTAATCGTCACTAGAATTTAAATCAGTAATCACGATTGCATTTGATAATCTGTAATCACTAATCAGTGATCTGTAGCCTCGGACGAATGATTAATTTATTTTTTCTAATCAGTTGCTATTGGATCTGGAAGAGGAGCCCAAATAAAAAATGTCTTTCAATGAGGCATGAAATAGATGCAGATTTTTTAAGAACTATCCAGAATTATTTTTAACTATCATAATATCAAATTTTCCAGTTAATTACAATGATTAATGACTACTGTGTTAGTACAGCCTTGAATCTTATATATATATATTAACAAAATATAACATTTTTTAAAAACTTAGTCATTCGCGAAGGAATATCTTACCCCTCCGATACCTTTCTATGAACGGTATTTGCACAAGCTACCGCAACCTGACAATAATGCTGCGATTAGATCTCCAGTAAACGATAATAGGTGATCCTAGAATCAATAAACAAGTAATACTATCCTGAAAATTCGCATGTCGGCGTAAATGATAGGCTCGAAACGCCACAGGGAAAATTCAAAGGATCGAGCGATACATCGATCTATAGAGGTCGGTGCGCGCATAAATCTCGACGCTTCGAAACGCATATAATGGTTTGCAGATAGACTAGATCCTCTTGACTCTCTATCCGAGGGGTGAGAGGTGTCGGCAAAAGGCGATATATTATAAATCGCGCGTTACATTGTGCTTAGAAGATCCTCGTGACTGTTGACTCGTCGGTATCATTGTTGGGAAGGCATCTTTTGTTGTAGGGTGCGCTGAGAATCGCAAACAAACACACAAACACGTAGCCGGCCGTCGGACGGTACACACGAGCGACAGGATGTCGTTGTGGTCGTACGGTGTCGCAGTTAATATAGTTGTGTGTACGAAGCAGGCAGCTGCTGTTTGACAATGCGAACTACGTCCCCGGATATAATAATGTACTCGTCTCTGGTACTCGGCGCAGTGGGAGCAGAGTGGGGACACTTCATCAAAATGTCTAGGATGCGGTCCTAGGGTGTTATACCGTGGTGCTCTGCTTTAATCCAACTTCTACCTGACTACCTACGGTGTATAAAGCAGAACCTCCGTGTCGGGGAAAATCTTTTACGCAATTCTCTTCTGTTCCCCGACGAACGAACCTAACGAAACTGTCATTCCTCCGTTTAGTTCCATTTGCTATTAGAATATTCGTGCAAAAATGTATATTCTTCCGAATCAGGTCGCTAAGAGCGTTTCAATCGTCGCCTCGAATTGTGAACGAGGATCGTCGCGAGGTAGCTGCCGACAATAATTAATCCCGGCGCGAAAGACAACGCTGGCAATGGAAATGGCGAAGCCCGTGTCCTCGGGAGCAGCTTTTGTTCAAGAATCACACCGTGCTATACCGAGAAGCGGCAAGTACAGCACGCTCGGGGTATATTACAGCTTCTCTCGAGAGGTGGTGGAATATCAGGATACACCTTTTCCAGCCATTGTATGGCTCTGAAGGGCGTACAATGGCCGTGGAGCGAGTCCCGTATTGTGTCTACAGCTCGACAGAATAGTTCTGCGAGTCTCTCTCGCGCACCCTCTTTCTCTCCTCCGCGGCGCTCGCAGCCTGACTTCCATCCGCATCTCTTTTCTTGACTTCGGGTTAAAGAGAAAAGGGAGTCGAGGGTACACGCTCGAAGCATCTGCCCCGAGAATGGTAAATCCTGGAAAGCCACCTAAAATGTCCCCGCAATCCTCTTCGGGGGATATAATGGGACGTAATAACTTTAAAGTCCGCGTTAGCGCCGCGAATGAACCGGATTAACGCGACTCTGGAACCGCGATCAAGCGTGCGACGTTCACTAGCAGAGTCGTACCGATCCGGAATCGGCCCCTATAGGGAGCTACTTGAGGGTGAAGTTCGACCATCGTCGATTAAAAATCCTGTAGAAACTTCCTCCTCTTTTCAAAAGACTTTCGATACTTTGTATGGAGTTTTGGAGCTTAAGGACTTTTATACAAGACGCAGCGAAGGTATCCAGTTTGGAATTATCGTGGATAAGTGTTGTAAATAGTAGTGGGTAGACTGTGGATTTTGTGCATTTGTTGAGTGATGAGCTGGCGAACTGTAAAATATAATCAAAACATATAGTCAAATAATATAGTCAAAAACATCGCAAATAACGTTACAGCATTATCATCTACTCTATCCTGAAAATGGAAACGATTTCCCTTGTGTGTATATATATTATATATACACAAGCTACTTATTACAAGACTGTGAATTCCAACAGAAAATACAAATTTTCCACATCGATCGTAAAGGGTCATAAAGGGTATATATATAACCTAGATTGAACAAGTCTTTAAAAATCCATTGAAATTTATTAATCGACTATTAATTGGCTGGATTTGTTAATGGGCTTTATTAATTCATTTCGTACTCTCGTAATAATGCAATATATGACGCTTTGTTATATTATTCTACAAATGATTGTATTTAAATTTTAATTTATAGAAACAGTTGTAGGAAGTAATACCTAAATGGGACTTGGGCGTATTGCTAGCGTCTTAATGGACAATAGAATTGAAATGTATACTAAGTGCTTGTGTCAAAATTTGTTAATAGAGATAATAAGAGATATTTAATCAGAGATTTATTAATAGATATAATTTCAATATAAAATTATCGACATCTCAAAGTTCTGCTTTCTTGCGCCTAATATTTCTCTATATTAAAAGTATGTCTTCACGTCGATGGTGAACTAATTTTTTTTGTATTTAATAAATCTCGAAAATCGTAAGTATCGTGCGAATAACATGCACAGTTGGAAATATTTCAAGTTCGAAGAAATTTTCAAATTTTTGAGTGAAATTGATTTCAGTTACAGTGGGTTGCCACGTATCAATTAAATCTGTAGGCACGATACTTTTAACTCGATTTCAGTGTCAGTAAGATTGCAACCTGATAATCAGTTGCTGCCACCATGCTCGCCGACCCTAAAATATGAGAATCGTAACGCAGAATGGATCACTGGATAATGTCTGAAAAGACGTAGCAAAAAGTCGGGGGAGGGGGGACAAGACAGCCGATTAATCCGTGGAAATTAACCTGGATCCACGGGAGAAAATTTAAGTTCGCCCAGTCACCATGCCCCGACGACGGGGGCGAACTGTCAGAGGGTGGCCGAAGCCTGGAGAAGTGGCGGGACTACCGGCGAAATGCGATAAAGTTGGCGTAGAGGTAATTTGAGTATAAAGTTTTATTCGCAATAATTTAGCCTCGCGCTGGGACGGAGGTTAGCGGGATGTAAGAGAGAGAAAGAGAGAGAAAGGAGGAGAGAGAGAGAGAGAGAAAGAGAGAGACTGGAGGTGCTCACCCCCGGGAAGAGTGCAGGAGCGCGGGTCATATATTTGATGGGATACTTGGCATAAAGTCGCGCATAAAAGTAATGCCAACATTAAAGTTTGTGGTTCCAGAGCCGTGGCTCGGCTGAACCCACCCCGCCACCGCCGTACCAACTATTCTACTCCTACACTGGCAACGTCTTTGCGTAGCTACTGCTTTACGCTGGCCCAGAGCGGCAACGAGACGAAGGACTGTCTTAAAGTATCGACCTGAGACGTTAGACGGTCGTTATGCTTCATATGACACTAAAATCGTGCGTTATAAACTCTGTTACGATTCGAGTGATAGAATCCTCCCGTCGAGAATGTTCAATCGAATTACAGAATAGATGATGTACGACACCGATGACGGATGGAAATTCGGACCATAATAATCGCTGGATTCTACGTTTTTCAGCGTATAATGAAAGCACGGGCCGCGTTACAATTACAGTGCACACGGGAAGCTGCACTCTCATACCGTAAAGCTGCATGACAAACTGATCGTTGAATATGTATATATTTAACTTACATTCCAAAGTAATTAATTTTGCAACGCAGCCGACTGACTGGGCAAACCGGAGAATTTATAGAGCGTAGATCGAATAACATACATTTAGAAAGAGTGGATCCAACGGTGTTGCATTTATGCTTGCTATTTAATTATCCTGTTATTCGGCGGCGGTTTAAGTGGTACACAAACGACATTTACGCGTTCGAAACGACGGCCAAGGAAAGTTGACTTCGCAGGGTGGATTGGTAGCACTTCAAGGTAGATAGCCGAGCAGTTTAGTTCAGGAGTGGCCGTTGGGGAACGATCTGATGGCGCCAGGGGAGGCATAGCTTCTTCCCACGTGGCACCCTCGACACGCTCTACCCTCATAACTCTGCTCCGCCATCCTCTGGGCGCCACCTCTGGTTTCTACAAGGCGTAACCGTCAGAGCGACGGAGAAACCCTGTGGAAACCCGACGAGCGAGAGGCCACGATCCTCCTCTTTCTTTCCCGCGAAGGATTGACGAGGATCTGGCCTCCCATCCCCCTCGTGAATGGAAACCGCCATGTGATTTTCCAGCAGCGACAGTTTCACCCTCTTTCTGTTTCACGAGGAGCCGTGAAGCCGCAATAAAGTCTGGGAGCGTTGCTCGGAATTCGACCGAGGAACGTAAGACACTTAAAACGCAGTCTGCCGAAAAATTCCTAAACTGAATCGGAACATTTTTAAGGCACCAGCTACAGCATTAGTCGTTGCTAGACTTGCATACTAATCTTCTGCGTTCGTTGTTTTAACATGTTGTAGATAATAACAGTATTTTCTAATTTAATTACTTCCGTCATGAACGTATCGAATCTGCAGTCGCTTCGGTCTCGTGACTCTCCTTGTGAAAACCACATAAATCTTGATCAAAAATATTGCGGAGAAGGTTACAAGGTGACAACTTTAAATGACGCTCTTAATATTATTTTATAAACGATAATGTTAAAGAATGATTTCGATGGTCGAGACTGGCAATAATATTCGCAGGAGAAACAGGCAAGTACTAATTTCTCAGAAGAGTATGTGAAATATACTATCTTTATCAGAGCAATCGTGCATATTGAAGAGATAAAACCAACCTCCGAGTTGTTCATCAAATATATAGATAGCGTTAGTTATATAATATAGATAGTGATAGATTGTTCATCAGATTGTATAGTTTCGAATAATGTGTTGAAGATTTGCTACATGTTAAAATACCTACTTGTCTATTTTCTTGTGTTTGAACATATGACGATAATCATTATTCGTTAGTTATCAATCATTAGACGTTATAGTGTTATAGCACTAGATTAAATCTTTTCGGATTTGTACAATAAACAATGCCGTGTATAGATAGCGTTAGATTCACATATTTATTATAAATAATAAAAGAATCGATATGTCGAAGGTACGGATAATCAAGGTTATATCGTACCGCCAACAAGGACGATACAGATATTCGCAAAACTGGCCGCTCGAGCCCGAAGAAATTAAATAGAGTATGTCCAGTATAAATTTCTCGGCGGCGGGGTTGCATAAATCATGCAACGTGTTGCGCCGAATCGGCTAACGGTCGTTAATACTTATAAATGCATCGATAACGAACAAGTACATCCAATGCGATGCTAATTAGAAGACGAAGCACGGCTCGGCCGATGGTCTTCAGCGAAATGCTCCCGTTTGTTCGGCTCTCGAAACGCGCCGTGTGGCAACGGTTCGCACCATCTGTACGCCGATAAAATCTGCACCTGTTGTACGGACACTATCCTCTGGCGTCGTTGCACTTATTAGATCGGCGATCGTGTTCATTATGCCGCCACTCAGCCCGTTACGTTTTGCCGAGTTTCACGGAAGCCATGCGTTTCAATTCCATCATTCACGGACTTAGCCCGATTTTTCACCTACGATCATTGCACACTTCGCTGAAAAATCTTTTAATTCGAACTTGGAACAGTTGTAAGTGAATGCTTGACCGACTGATAGGATTCACAAGAATTTATAACGAAAATTTTATCGAATCTATTGTCTTTGAAAAAACATTCAGCTTTCCGATTGTAAAACTAAGATCATAGATAATACAGGCGAAAATGAGTAGTATAATTGGAATTTTAGTTTTATCCGGATAAAAAAAGCTTCGTAGATAAACATAATTGAAGAGTAATCTGAATCTGTTGGAACTTGTAATATTTATTGAGTTAAATGAAAAGTCTCTTGTAAATTTTTAGAAGGTTCGCATAATTAGTTATACAAGATTTCATTTAAATGAACAACTATCAAACTAAGAATTGTGTCCATTTTGTTCAACAATTTCCTATTTTCAAGCTGTGCAGGTTCTCCGAAGTATTTCAAAAGAAGAAGCAAACAATTTGGATAACTCTGCTACAGTAACAGCTTTGATAAAGAATTACATTATAAAATGCAGTATGAATCTGTAAAAGTATTTCTAACCGGGACGAGTGTTGGTTAATTAAAGGGACACGTCGAATTATTCGTTTTATTTGCTCTGGGAGTAGCGTAACCCCAAAGATAGGACTATCAAGATACCTTGGCAGAACAACGATTTAGAAACCCCGGTATCCATCCACCCTAGAGCCCTAATCCTGATAAGGATCGTTGCTAATTGTTGCGAATTGGTGAAGGTGGCGAACGAACCAGGGAGATTGGGCAACAGGTGTCATCTGATTGATCGCCGTAGCTCACACCCCCACGATTACCTAGCCCGCAAACACATCCACGACAGAAACGAAGGACTTAATGTCGATCCGTTACGCGCCGGCTCGTCCCGATGAGAAATCACTCGGCCATTGTACGTAGGTTACACAAAATCGAGGAGTTACCACTGGGACCACTAAATCCGGAAAAACGGGCAAATATACGTTGCAGCTAAAATATTTCGAACAGGTCCCCGATTTTCATTAGCCTGTCGAGCGGGGATAAACGAATGTATCAGTCTACGTAGCATTTGTCGATCGGTTTCAACTGCGACTCTCATTTATACGCCACTTTGCTGTTTATTTATTAATCGAGTTTGTCTAAAGATCAAAAAGTTACTCAGTTAAGTAATTCAGATGTGCTGAAAAATTTAATAACGTAACAGTAGTTTGCAGTTCTACCGACACTTTCGTTTACCAAAAATAATGTTACTTTCTCACGTGGAATACAATTCTATACAAAATATAATAAATCAATTTGCTTGCTATTAACACGTTGACTGCCGCGTCACCCGTATTCGGGTGACAGCAAAAGTTCTCATCAGGCCACGTCACCCGTAATTCGGGTGACGCTGATTTGACTACTTACAAAGGATTTCCGAAAATATTTCGACAAATATTCTACAGGAGGTAATGAAACTATTGAATTCTTATAAAAATGGTTTATTAAAAAAATTATTCGCAGTGTATAACGTTAAAACATTCTCTGCAAAGTTGAGGTTGATCAGGACAGCTTGGACAAAAAGTTGTTGGTTTTTTCAGATATGCTCGTGCCTCTGATCGGTCCATTTCGTATCTTTTATTTGAACTGTAGCTTCCTCGGTATCATCAACATTTCTTTCTTCTTCCATGATCAATTCTCGTAAAATCTCGTCGATAGTATCTTCATAACATTCATTATCACTACGATTATATTTATCAGTATCCAAATCAGAATCTGACGATGTAATTTTATTTATGCTTCTCCTTCCGGGCAATTCGATCTCTTTTCATCATTGCAAAAAAATAAGGGCAGAGATTTTAAGTTATACCATTCGGTACTCGGCAAAGATTCCAACTGTTCATGCAGGAACAGAAACAGATATGAATTAACAGCGCACGCTTCCTATAGCGGCACGGGTGGCCCGTAGGAGATTTTGTTGTAAATACGCGTGGCAGTCAACGTGTTAATATGGCTGATATCGTATTTTTATAGGACTTCTGCACATGTACAACGTCTTCGACAAATAACGTTTACATTTAATGCACAGTTTTATGCTGTCGTTTCCATGTTGCAGACCCCAAACAAATTTGATACACTGAATACGTTATCAAAAAGATTAGTTTTTAAAACTAGGCAAATGAATCGTCTCCCAATCTTGACGGCATTCGAACAGTTAATGTCTGCAGCCGACAAATCTTCGTATTGCATTTAACCTGGATGGGTACATAATGAACTCGATCGCCCCTACCGCGAAGGCTTCACCAGACGGTTTACCGAGGCTATACTCGATAGCGGTACTGGAGAACTTCCGGTCCAGGGTGGAGCTCAGCATCTTGTAGGACTTCCTTGTAGTGTGGTAGGCAGCGACTCGCACGCGGCGAGATTAACAACGCCACGGTGAATATTCGCCAGGATAATTGATACCGACGTCGGACCGGCTGACCATTGAAACCACACGCACAATATATCATGGATAATAAGCGGTCGGTGCACGGCCGGATGGCGGCTTAAAGGACGAGGGGAGATGGACACGGAACTTCGTTATAGCTGCTTGATGTCCGCGGACTTCTTGATGTGATTATGATACGCGACCGTTCCGCAAAGTCACGTAGCTATTCTATATCGAAGGCGGAGGCGCACCGACCTGCCTGTCCGTAACAATGGCGAACGACACACGTTCCTCTGTGCACCGCACACTGTACCTACACGCGAACACTCCCGAAGAGTGCTGATGCGTACTCGAGTGCGTGCCCCGACCACCGTGGTACCAACGCGGTAAGTGCATTGGCCACGGGGAATGATTGTGCGCGAACTGACCCGCGTAATCGTAATTAATCATCCCGTAACCCCTAGCTCGAGGATCGGCGTCTGACAATCCCTAGTCATCCTCGGGAAAGTCCCGATCGAACAGGTTCCGAATTGGCTCTGATACCGAAAAGCGTGGACAACGCTTGCTGCATTCTTGTACAGATTATTGCAAGGGACATGTCCTTTCTTCGAACTGTAAATCGTGATGAAAGAATCTCTTATCCTTTGACGTAGAACGATACGATACGAATAGACGATTAAGGTTAGTCGAATAAGATTTACCTTCTCTCAATTTTTATAAACGAATCATCGATATTATTTGGCGTATTGCATACCAAAAGTTTGCACAATTACTCGCGTACGTAAGCTTAATTTTGATATTCGTATTAATCAAGTCCAGAGTATCGACGATACGCCTTTCCTTAAAACGATATCTCCTCGTAAATTCCAAGTATCAAACTGGACTCATCGACGACCGACGTATGGGATAGCAATCTCTAAATTTAACATTCATTTTGAAACGATACCGAATCAGTTTTCACGGTTACGTATAAGTAGGACGAAGCTGAAAATGAAATTGTAAGGCAAGGGCTTCGTAGTCGTAAAACATTCGTCTGTTAGCGATGCAACTGCGTCGTTTTTTAATGACCGGTAACTGTACACGCCGGATTGGATCTATTGTCCGCAGAATCGTGAGGAACAAAGCGGCGGAGAAGGCGAAACACGCGCATCAGCAACAGCAGGCGCAGCAGCAGCAAGGTCAGCAACAAGGTCAGCCAGGATCAGGTGGTTCCGTGTCGGTGATAGCCCATGCACCTGCAACGGCAGCGGGTCATCCGGCTGCGACCGCTCCCAACGCTTACAGCATCAGCGGCATCCTGGGAATCCCGGCTCACCATCAGGATCCGAATGGCAACAGCATCAAGAGAAAACGTACCGACGACGGTGAGTCATTGAATACTTCGTGTCGACGATCCCTCGACCCTCGTCGATACGGAACTCTTCCGCTACTCCGATCGCCGACGATGACTTTCTCGCGATCGACGGATTATCGGTCGATTTCGTCACGCGGAAATGGTCGCGGTTCTTCGGCGTCGCAACGCTACAGTGCAGAATCCTGTGCAGGATTCCGATCTACTGCCTCTGATACATTTTTAGGGATCACATAGGGTGGTGGAGCCGGTTACCGCAGGGTGGCCAATTGCTGCGCCTTCGTATTTATCTAATAAGATATATTAAATCTTTTTATTCCTTTGTTTCGTTTATATTTTCGGATTGGGACGTAAGGGAGAGAAAAGAAAGAGCTGTTTCGCGGCACTTATGTAAGCCGAAAATCGGATCGGATCGGATCGGATCGGATCGCAGTGCATCGCGACTACATTTCACTTACAATAGTTAGCGGCGTTATATAAAGTGAGGCAAGAAACAAGATATCACTTGTTGGATCGAGCCGGTCACAGCCGAGTAAATCGGCACGAGTTTCGCCGGGCGGCAGAGGATCAGGAACAATGGAGGAGTTGAACTGTTTTGCGAGAAACCGAGGCGACGATGCTCCGGCCGGTCGTTCCCGCTGCATTTCTAAGATCTTATTGTGCTCGGCTCCGCGATTTTCGTCTTATTTAACGCACGACGCAAGAGGGCACGGCAGACGATTATCTTTGCCGACGAGTAAAGAACCGACGATCAATTCCCAACAATGGTGTTATTCGAGTACGATTTCAGTCGGTGGTTAGCTTATCGCGAACTATTACCGCAAGGGTAAACAGTTTCTAATCTGATTCAAAGGATACCTATCTGGCAGATCATCTTATTTGCCAGCAATCGAGCCGCCTCGTCCTCCTCTCGCCACGATCCGACCAAGATTAGCTACATACACGGCAAGGTTATCAGTCAAATGTCGGCCAGCACGTGCTGCGATTCATTCTGCTGTCATTGCGTGAATAACGCGGCCCGAAATATTCCCGACACGTGCCGCGTACACGTGACTGGAACTGCTCCAAGCCAGAAGAGAAACTTCGGTCCTAGGTCGACAACATCGAACCTGCGGCAATTGGCTATTAATTTTTCGACTTGCGAATAGGTCAGCAACGAAGGGCTCCTTTCACGATTCGACCGAGACGAATTTCTCCGCTCCCTTTAATTTTGTCCTAGACGCTGGGCCCCCAATCCGTAGCTAACCAGTGCTCTCCAAACTTTTGCATATAAATGCGGACAATACGGATGAATTCTCGATTTAGTGTTTAAACTTTTGGTAGACAGCGAATGTTTACGTAAACAAACACGTATTTTAATGTAAAACAGATGAGATCTGGCCAGAAATATGTTTCATGATTTCAAGATTCTATAAACATTTCCTTCATTTTGCATTCAATTTTCAATTTATATATATAAGAAACGCCTATAGCTGTGTCAGATCAAATGATCTGGTTTCGATCATTTTTGTACGCAGTCCAATTGTATATAGAAAATATATTTTAGTTATCTTCGTTCGATTTTGTTCCATAGTGCGCGATCTTCCTTAATCGCAATTTCCAAAAGAGTCGAAAACGACCGCAAACAAATCGATTCCACTTTCCTCGGCGCGCGAAAGATTCGAATTAGTGGTCAGTGGTATAAGCGTATTACCTCGGAAAAGAACGAAATACCAATCGGGCGTATGCGCCGTGTGGTTCTCCCCGATTCGTCACGGGGTGTTCTTTTCCCTGTGAATTTTTGTTCGGGTACAATATACTACACGTCCACCGCAGGACAGAGTCGTCGGCTCGCTCGTTGAAATTCCAGCCGGTTAAAAGGTGCTCGCGGATACATCGATAATCTCCCAGGAGGACAGGGAGACTAATGTGTCGTTGGGTCGGGATAGAAGCCTCTGTGGTCTGTGAAGTTTATAATCTAATACGCGTACCCTCCGCGGCCGCAAAACACTGAATGCTCTCGCCGCGAACGCGACCACTTTTGCGACCGCATATCGCCGCTCTCATAATCCGATTATATCGAATTACTCGTGTACCATCGGCACCGCTCCACTCACCACGTACGAATCGATACACCTCCCGACACGAAACGCGTCCATAGGACTCTTTGATCGAGGACACGCGAACGATCCAGGGAGCGATCCCGCTGCGCTTCGTTTTTTGCCGAACTCATGGGAACCTGGACCGCGCTAAATTCTTCAGGTACAAAGCTCGACGTTTATTTTCTTCCCGAGCTTAATCGCGACACTAAGCGGCATTCTTGCGTTGTCGGCCGAAAGCAACTTCCGACGCTTCTTGTCTCGTGCAAATCGCATTAGGACAGTAAATATCCACAACATGTTGTATATAGCTTTCGGGAAATTCTTACTTTCATGTTTAATTTTATGATAACTATAACATCGTTCGTACTAAAAGAATTCCTGTGGTATAAATATAATAAAAATATTATTAATTAGTGTTAGTGTGTGTACATATTTTGTTATATTATAATCGTCATAGACTACATAATATGCATAGTTCTTCTCATGAAATGATTTACATCGTTTACACAGATTTATTCATTAATGAGCAACTTGAACAATTCGATTTGTTTATAAGAAATCTGCTATATTCTATATTTATGTTCATAGCAGTGGTTTATAGTAACGCTTTAGAAGTAGCTCTCATCAACATTATCTATCACTTAATTTTGCTTTTGTTGTTCTGCAACAATAAGACTGCGGGCCTATATGCAAAATATAAATTATCATCGACATTTGCATCGGCCAGAAACCGGATAGAAAATGTTTCCTTTCTTGAATAATTTCAGTCAGTTCACAAAATAATGTTTTGTATTACTTATAATGTTTTATTTATATTGTTCTCTACTGCCTTATATATTGCGCCTACTCATTTTAGTAATAAATCTATAAAAACCATCGTGATAACATATTTGTGAAGGAATGTAAACCAGGAAGAGACTGTACTATAAAAAAGATTGCAATGGTATTATCACACATGTAGGTGTCTAATATAAACAGCAGATTCATGTAAAAGAGTGTTAGCCTTTCTAAAAGATACAGAACTTCACCATTTGATATAATCACAGACTTAACAATTTTATTCAATTACATGCCTCTTCCAACGTGGTCTCTAATAACGTAAAACAGTTGACGAGACCTTAAACGGTAAATTAAAAAAGAAATCTTACTCTAAAGAAAAGGTTCCACTTGCTTGCCAAGTGTTACACATACGTACTAGGTAGACGTACTCGAAATGAATTTCATCGCAAAGTCTTGAAAATCAATGAGCATTCTTGTGATTTACTGGAAAGGATCTAAGACGAGCCGGGATCGAAGAATCCCCAGGGCTTATTACGAATTTACGGACAACCTCTCGAGGGAAGCATTGCAATCTATCGGGGCTGTTTGTTGTCGCGTTACATCTGCGCGCTTTTGCCCCATGCGGAATCCAAAAGGCCGGCGTGTCCCACCCTATATTCGCGGACGGTAGGGGACACACACCGGGACCAGATTCACCCCAGAGTCCATTATTACCCGTGTATTGTATTGCTTAACATTGACTCAATTGCTTTCGAATAACGCGGATGCTCGGCTGCCGGCGCGCGTACGCTTTTGCCCTCTCGGGCATCAATCGAATTATTCGATTTACTGCTCTTTTCGGAGGGGGAGAAACGCTGACCTTCCTTCCGCCATAATTCAACCTCTGTCAAATCTGTCAAGGACCAGTGACTGTAATATCGCAGAAACTACAAGAATTTGCATTAGACAGCATAACGCGGTCAACGCGCGCCGAATTTATCGTCCACTCGGCCAGTTCTCTCCCTCATAATCGATTTTTCCGAATCGGATAGCATCTCCGAGCAGCGCCCATATTTCCAACCGAATCGATTCGTTTTTGTCGCGTTTTAATTACAGTTCGCCGCCTGTACGCGATCCAGCGGGGCATATTTCTTCGAAAGGGTATAAAATCGGGCACGGTAAACGACGTAAAATATTTCGGTATATAAGGTCGCCGGAATTAATCGACTCTACCTCTCTCGGGCTGCAATTCCAATTCTTACCTATTAAACGAACTCCCGAACGTGTCCTAAACTCTAATGAAATCGGCGCCGGCCGCGTTACACGAAAACCAGCACCCGGCGAGGTTAGCTACCAGAGAGCACGATTAACTCGGCCGATCGAATCGTAAAATTCAAGCAAGTTCATGGAAGCCAACGGGTACCGGTGTACCGTGTTTGAAACGGGGGGCTCGGAGGAGGGTGGTACAGGGGGTTTATAGCGGTCCAGGAACAAACCCTGCCGGTCGAATGGTCGGGACCGTCGGCCGGCTGGACAATCACAACTGGACAGGGAGGTTTAACGAGCCCTATGCTAGGTACTCCACCCATCTACCCTCGGATGGTCATTTAATTATTCGAGATACCCGAACGTTGGGCCATCTACCCCCACCCCGAAAACTCATCCGATCCCTCCCCGCCGCCGCCGCCGACCGTGCCACCCTTCTCTCGGTTGGAAACGTTGGTCAGTTTCGTCCTTCCCCGTCCAGCCACCCCCGCGACAGCCACTAAAAGGGTATAGCGGTGAGCATCCCGCCCTCTCTCCGGTCCGACATACCGTCACTCGCCCCACGTGCTTGTGTCTATATTAAACCGCTGGGATGGCTGAGAGATAATAAAGACATATAATGGAATCGAAATTGTTTCTCTATCTATCAATGCCATGCACACCGTCTACGCCGCGGACCGGCGTTCAACCCGTCCGACAGATTCAATTTAGCTTCATCCGGCCACGTTTAATTTGTGTCTTGATTCGTGGGTAACGCGCGGCCATAGACGACCACGTATGCTCCACCGGCGTAGATAGCACACAGAGATCGCGCGGGGAGATGCTCCCGGTATCCGCGCTCGGTTTCGTTGCATCCGCCGCCGTGTCGACGATTATTCTCTGACGCGATATTTCGCGAACCCGAGTGTTCGGTTTGATTAGGCGATGTGGCCCCAGGCATAAGTGGCCGCGCGTTCGCACGTTCGCCTATTCGCCTATTCGCCGGTAACCAAAGACCGCACCGCACAGTGATAAATCATGTGATTGCAGACGACAACCGAGACCTGAACGATCACCCCGAGGACGACTTGAAAAGACAAAGGAGCACCTACAATGGCGACCAGCTTTACTCAAACGTGAGTATTTAATCGCGTCGACGATAGTTTCGATGTTCAAACGTTCACGATCATAAATCTGTGCACATACTATTAACGTTTCCTGGTCCTATGTCGACGTTAACTTGTGCACCAATTGTACGCCAACATTTTCCCAATTGGCATTACATTTGTCGCCAGGATTACATTGTTTCGTACTTATAAAATATATTCATTATAATATAATTTAATTTCATGATACTTGAGAAACTACGGAAACGAAAGTATTTTAGCACATTTTGTAGAGGTTGATCAATTTTATACCGAAAATCATGGAATTTAGAGAATAGATATTTTTACATGATTATTATATTTTTGCATGATGACAGTACGTTTCATATTTCATCTCCAAAATTAATTACAGCAAAATGCCATTTCCAAAGAAAAATAGTCAATACTGTCAGAACGATACTATCGTCTGGCGCGTCTGTTCATGACCTACCAGTTCTACTTGCATATATTAGGGTCCTCGAACCTAACCATTTGCATATACCAGGGTCCTCGAACCTGACCACTCATTCTGCCGCGTTCTGTAGATACGAAGCAAGCGCTGTCTATAACGAACGATGATAATTATTCTTCTCCATAAAACTGTTACACAGCATTGCATTTTGACATTTGTATGTACTATATATCCCATTCGTTCGAGCCGAAGATATGCCCTTTCTGTTGGTACGATATGTTAGAGTGCACCTTGAGACAAGACCTATTTAAGTGGCACAACGGTAGGATCTTGCATAATTCTCGAGCACTCTGAAAAGGGATAGTCAAAGAAAAATTGGAAAAGCAAGGGAGCTCGACATCTAAGTCAATCGAAGCTGCTCCTGGTGAACAAGTAGCCTGTTCTCCGGGCACTCGAACTTTGCCTGAAGCATCCACCTTCTGTTACAGCTGTGGTCGAGTAAATGGAGCATCAAGGACGAACACAAACTCTTGAGCGAGCTCGGCGGCGGAGGCGGCGGTGCAACCGGCGGTACGAACGGCGCTGGAACCGGTGGAGGTGGCGGCGGCGGAGGTGGAGGCGGTGGCGGCGGAGGTGGTGGCGGAGGTGGCGGCGGTGGTGGAGGTTACTACGAACACGGAGGATTCCCCGGGAACGCGATTGCCACCTCCGCCGAGCTCTACGACTCCCTGGGCACCATCAGCACGATGACGCAGGCGCAAACGCCCCATCTCTACACCCCGCCCATAGGGGGCACCATAGGTGAGCGGCTGGTCTCTCTCTCTCTCTTTTCAACCCTCCGGCACCCTCCTTTCTGTCAACCCCTCCTTCGCACAGAACCCCCGGACAGTGTGTGCACACCACAGCCTCTTGTATATAATGCCCCGTGTACCAAGCTCCTTTCGCGTCGTCCTACCAAACCACCATCGTCTCCCTACCTCTCGACCATCCTCCCCTTTCTCGCCATTCTCTAATTCCGTCTCTCTTCCGCCGTTTTCTCCACCTCTTCTCTCGCCCGACCCTCTTCCCTGTACGCTTATTATTGCGGCTTACGTCTGGCTTTGCATACCCATATCGGCTAAATACATGGCTTTAATAATGCATGAGCTGTGCTGAGCAGCGGCAACGGCGCCAGAAGAGGTGGCGGAACACACCATTCGGTGGCGGTCTCTCGGACTTTTCAGCTACGGGGACGTACGTCTCTTACCTCACCGTCTATCCCCACTGTACAGCCCGTCTTTCGGCTCACTCGGACCACTTTCGCTTACGATACCCGCAATCCTTGCGTAGTCTGGTGGTTAGGGTATCCTCTTGTTACCTTGTTCTTTTTTTTCACTTTAATCTCTCTCTAGCCTTTTTCTCTTTCCTCTACCAATATCTAGGATTTCCGTCTATTCTCGCTATCTCACTCTTTCTCTCTCTGTCTCTCTGTCTCTCTTTCTCTCTTTTTCTCTTTTTCTGCCTCTCTGTCTCTCTTTCACTTTCTCTCTCTCTCTCTCTCTCTCTCTCTCTCTCTATCCCTTTCTTTCTCTGTTTCTCTGTTCGTTCTATCGTCTACCCTTGAGTCGTTTAATGGCGAACGATCAACGGCGGAACGTGGAGAAAAGACACCGGAAAATAGGCATCGATGAGCACACGCGCGCAACCGTGCACACACACACACACGTAGAAAACTTTCTCCGGCGGGCACGTGTTGCGAGCAACTCGGTCACGCCGCGCCGTTCCGCGAATTCTTTTCGTTCGGTGCTTCTCGGAATGGACGAAGCGAGGCGTGTAACGGCCGCTTCATCTCATGAAATTCAATCGGGGGATCTTCGGGCGAGATCGAAGAATTTTTGAAGGACGGCGCGGCCCGGGCCAAGTCGATTCCACGGCTTGCTGGCTCCCCGTTAATACGTACGAGCTTGCCGTTTCGATGCCGAGATTCTTGATCGAGTTCGCGAGAAGTCTCTAAACTGTTCGCCCCGTGCGGCAGCCTCTAAAGGGCCCAGCAACGACGACGACCTGTATTCCCTCTATTGGCGATCTACTCGACGATAGAGCGTTTCCAGGCCGGAGAAACTCGTTCGAATAAAATAGACAAACAGAGCCCGACATAATATAGTCCCGCGAGTATCAATTGGTCAACGTTCCGCCTTGACCGCCAGCCAACGATACCAGAATCGCAATAACGGAAAAATGGGGATCCCTTAATAGCAGGTGGTACTTTGACGCCGCTCGCTCCACTGACGATGCAAGAACTAAAATTGAGCCAAACATTGGACGGGGCTAACATGTCTCCTTACCACACCAGCGGTGAGTTCGCCACCTCTTTAGTTTTCTTACGGCAGCATCCGGTCACATCTGCGCGCTGCCAGCAACGCGACTCGATACCTCGGATATAACGTGTGTCCAAACTCGTTAAATCATTTTTGATCGGTGTACACCATTGATCCGAACGTGCCTCCGACTAATAAAGTGTTTGGTATCTTCCCATCCGTGTCCGTATCCCATGAAATACTTCTAGAGTAAGTACACAAACTGACGAACCATCAAACTCCTGGTCTGGCCCTGCGAGTCCAACAAAAGTCAACGTCGAACGATATCATAGCTTGATCCATTGCCCTGATAGTATGAAAATTTCAAAATACAACGCGGCGAATTACCACTGGTACATCTCTGAACAGTGTTCCGCAGAGTGTTACTAATCCCCGAACAAAAGGAAAAGCCTCGTGTCCTCTTGCAACGGTTCGAGAAAGTCAAGATTCGTAATGTACAGTATAATTGCACCCATTATCCTTGTTCGAGGAATCGCATGTAGGTAATTACGGTCGGGTGAAGCAACTCTCCAAAGAAAAAGTCCGCGTCGCGTGTCGTTGAGTTTCACCAACAAACAAATTCCATAGGATCATCGTCTCTCCTGTCCTCGTCCCGCCTAATCCCGACGAGAATTTAATTAAGCTTTAGACGTAAGGCGCTGATCGTTAGCTAGTGCTTGACTCGAATGTCGTGTTGTGTTGTGCATGGCCATAGCTGAGAGCAGTACCGTCGCAGTGTCGTATGTGGGGGTGGGGGCCGGTGGGGGCGAGCAAAGTCCCCCGATTTCGTTGCAGAACGAGACAAACGCCACCCCCGCGGCCCCAAACACCCCCGGAGGCGATCCCGGACTGACGGTCTTGCAGCCGCCAGTTTCGCAGCCCCAGGTAGCATCTGCGATACCGCCGTACTCCACGATGCTTCCCAGTTTCGGACATTACGCCACCGGTGAGTAATATATGGAAACACTGCCGCAGGCTCGGGATATACGGTATATCTCTGATCTGCGAGCAAAGACATCCCTTCGCCAGGGGTAACGGTAGCTTGTGACCTTCTGCGAGAGCAGTGTTCTCACGCAAAGGGTAAGTCAGAGTCCTACGCAACGGCAACTGACTTACCAGCTTCGCAGCTAGCCGAGAGCCGTGTATTGATAAACGCAAGCTGTTGCTTGCCCCGACCAGACAATCCCTTTTTTTCTCTCGAGTTTCTGTCACCAGGGAACCTCCGGTGGTGACTGTTACACGCCGATTTTTATACAAATTCGCATCGTTCGTCGGACCAACCTAAGAATTTGGATGTCTTTTATCTGAGCCGGTTCTTCCACGTAAATGTTTGTAAATCGCCAACGGCAAAACTTATCAACAAATAGTTGAAATGAAAGTTATAACGTATTTCTGGGCCTATATAAGTCTGTGTGAAAATTGTTTCAAAGCCGAACGATACGGGAAAAGTTCTGAAACAAATCTTATAAATATATATATCTTCCCTCTGGCTAGTGCAAAATGCACGTGTAAATAGTGTTTTCGAAACGTCCAAATTGCTATAAAAATTTGGTCGTTTGTGATTATTAAGCATTTACGTTTCTACGGAAACCGATTCGGATAAAGGGGTTTATTTCTCTTTGGAAGGAAAAATGGCCACCATCGAAGTACAGCTAAATTCTTAGGTAGGTCTAACGAACACTTGTGGCGAAGTGACCCTTGTTGTTTCAGGAAAATTGTTTGTAATATAGAGGGCCCTACACGAGCCGTTCTCAAAGTAAAGAAGAAAATGCGAATGAACATTTACTCGTAAAGCGTTAACTTATGTTTTTAGGGATACATCCTAGGTAAAAAGTATTTGAAAATGTTTCACAATTTGAGGAAGTTGTACAAGTTGCTATTCTCGTAGAAAACCTCTACATTACAAACCACTTCTTCGTACAATACGGTATCATTTTATTTTACTGTCGATAATAGCACAGTCAGAAGTCCACGTACAAGCTAAATAAGTTACATTCGATGTCCATAAACAAAACGTCTGCAAACATTATAACCTTCGACACCCTACGAAAGGATCAACATCGTTGCAAGTCAATTTGAAAAGTAGACAATAATTGAATGAATATCATGGTAGAGAAGTACGATAGAATCAAACCACACTTTCTAATTTCGCGACTAGTCCCATATATCCTATTCTAACGTGTCCATTGTCGATATTTGTTTAGGTGGTGGTGACTACGCGTACAGCGCAGCATACTCTCAATACTCGAGCGCGCCATACAGTGGCTACGGTTATGGAGCAGCGACAAGCGGGTTGCTCAGTAAGTAAACAGTGAGTATGAGTGCCGATTAGATTAGGGTCAAGCGAAATGTCAAGTGTTAACTCATTGATACGCCGCGGATCGGGTCTAACCCGCGAAACCTGCCCGCGCCGATTATATTCTCGGAATGATCACGGCCGCGGCGCTGGTCAGATAACCAAGACTGCCGATAAAATCGAACTGAACTTTCTAAAACTGAAGAAACCCGCCGGTATTTCATTAGGTTTCGAGACGAGCAGGATAAGATCGATGCTGTAAAAAAAAATCGCGGAATCGCGCGGACAGGCCGGTTTACATGCGGTCCCACAATATGTATCTCGTCTTTCATAACGGAGGATTGCGGGTACTCCCATAGATCGCGATACCTCCGGGTGAAATGTATTCGACGCATAAGAATGAACGGAATAATAAACAATTTTTTTATCGGACACGCGATACGTTACCTGCTCGTTCCTAGTGCGTGACGTAACGGCGCTCGTTGCACTCGACACCGGTGGAACCGAAGTTTCGCAGCCGCGCGAGTTCAACTTTTCCCCTTTCTACTGCGGGATTTCGCAACTCCGCGAATACGTTGCCGCGTCCACTCCAAAATAGTTTCAAAAATAGTTAGTAAACGTTGAAAGTAGTAATTAAAGACAGAACTGCAAATCGCAACCAAGCGCGGAACGAGGGAAAGATGCGGTCTGTATTATTGGCATTTTTTTCTAGCAGGATCATGCTCTGTGACGAAAAGATTGCACACTGTTAGTTTGCTGACTTTGGCAAATGTAGTTGAACAAAGACAGCGCTACTGTATTATATTATTTTCGTGTCGGTAATCAATTGGAACCGGAGATAAATGCTTCTTTTTCGTAAAGTAAAGCTGAAAGTATAGAGACATTGCTTACTGTGCTGCGTCAAAATAGCGGAACATCTTCAAACTTTTCCGTTTCAAGTTAGGGCCGAGTCGACGGACCGTTCACACGAGTAAATATTTATTTACCATACGTATTCACGATTCTGTGCAAAAGATTGAGCGATTGTGCAATAGCAACACTTCGCAATGTAGGTAAAGTTATTTACAATTCCTTCAGAAATGTTGGAGGGTATGGAACGGAAAAGAGTGCAGATCGTCCTTCAAGACTGACAATCGTGTGCAAACAGTATGCAAATTTAAGAGTTGCATCAAAGTCTGCTGTTAGGGTAAGAAAACATGCAAGAGGAACAGTACAAAATCCATAAAAATCTGATCTAATTAAAAAGAAGAAATGATAGCCATTACGCATAGCAATGAATCCTTAGAAACAGAACATGTGTAATCTTTTTGCACTTTTCCGAACTCAATATATAAATGGTCCCATTGGTTGCTGGCGTGTTCTGTCGTACATCTGAACTTGAAAACAGTTGTAACATCTATTTCGAACCTTGACTGCAAATAACCGTTATAAAGAACCAAACTGTCCAATTTGTGCACATTTTTTACAATGTCGCTGCAGGAGAAAAACAAGAAACCTTTGTTCAACTTATTAATTTCTAAAAAAAATCGTTCATGTAGATGAAGCAGCATATTCGAGTACGCTGTAAAGTTACTTTAATAAACTTAAATGTCTAAATTAAAAAGCTAAATGTATTAAAATTCGTCAAATATTTTCATGTAATTTTTTTGTACAATCTAAACGAGCAGCGCGAGATTTGAATTATTTGAATACAGGCATAACCTTGACATATAACCTTTTTTGTGCAACTATTTTGTAGAATCACTTCGCAACGGACATAGAACTGAGAAATAACGATTATAGAGTCGACATGAAAACTAAAATGTACACTGTAACCAAAACAGATACTAGAGTTGGGAATTTCGGTTCTTCTTGAGAGTTATTCAAAGTAAAGGTTCTTCGTAACTGTTTTAAACGGAACCCTTATGCAGGATATTTTCGAACCGGCAGTACAAACCGAAATTCTACATAGAATAAATAAGTCGGAGATATAGACCACAATTTGTTCATTTAGCCTTCTCTGTCTCGAAAAAAGATGAGTTCGAAAAGGCTAGCACGCGTTCTATCCATTGGCGCGTCTGTCTATAACCTACCGATTCTACTTCTAAAATAAATGCCAGCCCACGTGAACCGGGCCGAACTTCAAACTCCTGCTTCTCGTATACAAAAAGCCTCGGATGAAGAAGTTTTATTTGATATTTTCGACTTAACCCTTAGCGGACGAGAGGCGACTCTCGGTCGCCACGGCGTTTAACGCGGCAGGACGAATGGCGAGCGAGAGGCGACAGTCGGTGTTTATGTTAGATTTCGTTATCTCCAACATTATCCGACCTACTGTTTTATGTGAAAGTCCCTGAAGTGGTGGCGCAAATTATTTTTCCGGGGACTGGAAATTTGTTTAATCGATTCGTACATTCTCTATAAACGTGTAAAAAGACAAAGAAACGAACAGCCAGTTACACATTTGAACTTTCGCGAAATTTTGATCAACAAATTGAGAGGAGATTTTCGTCATCCACGTGATAGATCTTCAAGTTCGACGTCCAACTCTGACGAAATTCGTCTAAACGGGAAGCCGCATGTAATTGTTACTGGCACAAAGAAAGATTGCAAAGCTTGTTCCGGTCGAAACAAACCAGGGGGAAGACATGAGACGACCTGTTTCTGTGATACACGTCCAGACAAACCAAGAATGCATCTTGGTCAATGTTTTATAAACTATCGCACCGAACGAAACTACAAATCGTAATTTTTGTAAAATTATATTCATAAAAGTGCGAATATAGATAAACTAACGAAACATAACGTTTTTGTAAGATAATTTATATGTAAGATCACTTTATTGTATCATATAAGACACTCGACATATTTGCAAAAATCGCCTCGTCCTGCCACCTGACTCGACCGAAAAAGTCGTCGTCCGCTAAGGGTTAATATTCCATGCAGAATCCCTCTCCACCGACCGTCGAACCACCACAGTTCGGCGAACACAGCCGAACGCACAGTATACATATAAGCGTTTAAAACTGTTCTTTTCTCGAAACCGTTTCAACCCATACCGGGACAAAACGAACCCCGCGAAGGATATTATCCGCGTTTAACACGTTCCGTGCCACGTGTACCATCGATGGTACACGCTTGCATGTTTACTTAGTGAACTGAACAAATTGTTTACAAGAAATTTAGAACCGAAGAATCAATTTCCACCGCAAGAATGGGCGTTGATAAGTTTTTGTTACGTTGTTATGTGTACGAGAATTAATAATTGCACGTAACACATCAAGTTTTAGTAAAATATCAAAGTGTGAAGATTCGAGTAAAAAAAGCTCGGCACGGAACGTGTTAATGCTCCGAGTCGATTAGAGACAATGTTAGAACACTTCTAGTTAAAAACGCGAACCGGCATGCGGTGCTGTAACAGGAGATTAAGAGTGTCGCACCGTGTTATTGCAGACTCCACGTACTATTACTGTAACGGGGACACGCTGGCGTCTTCCCACAACAATCCGCAGCAGGGCGGCGGATGTAACAACGGTGGGCCTGACAACAGCACGGACGTGGCTAGTCGCTCGCCTTTGGCAGCAACCAGGGCGAGCAGCGGCGCGAGCGCAGCTTCGCCGACCGGAAGTGCATGCACCAAACCGGATCACACTTCCACGCCGACGGATCTCTATCTGGCCTGATTGATCGATGGAGACCAGCTCCGGGCAGAATGTTTTCCAGGAGTGGAAACAGCAAGCAGCGACGATGGACGCCATATTGCGAGGAACCACGCTGACGACAAGCAATGATCTCTTTATTTTGAACGGCTCGGGAACGGATTCTAACCGCCCATCGATATTGGGGAAATACGATCGGGACAGCGGGCTCGGTGAAACGAACCGCTGTAGACTCGAATGGAAACCATGGGGACTGAGTTGAGTCGGCCGATGGCCAGACACGTACCGGTGTGACACTCTTTACACGATCGATTCTCGGCGGACTACACACGATCGCCGGATCGATACATTCAATTTTGTCGAACATGACAATCCCGAGAGAGATAGAGACTTAGACGCTTCACTTGACAATGGGTATTAGACGATTCAACGATTGTGGTACGCAGCTAAGTAAATAACACTCGGTGGGCGACGACGACAAAGTCGAGGACAATGATTACGAGAATGAGGATGGCGATGATAACGATGATAACGATCGTGTATAGAAGATTATTGGAACAAAAGCATCGAGGACGTGCACACATTGTCGAGAGTAAATCGGTAATCGTCGGAACTGCCTGTGGCGTCTGATTCACGAGACTCGCACAACACCGTCTCAACGTCGATGACTAACGGAGAGAATTCGAAGACGAACGGCAACAAATCGACAAGTGTCTGGCCCCCCCAGTCAGCTCGAAGGAGGACAAGGGTGTCGAGCCGCGCGGACGAGACCGCCGTCTTCCCCCGCGGCCTACGCCAACAGTGTCGGTACTCTGTAGAGTGCGTGTAACCGTAGGTAGATTAATTTAACGATCTTCAGTTAGAATAATTCTAAGAGTCGGTCACCCCTCCAAATATGCCCGTGCATTCGGACGGTTTTACCTTGATAGACGGAACACCGGTGATTGTGGCAAGCAGATGCAGCTGGGCACATTTGTCGTCGACGGTATTTAGAATGTGTACATATATATATATAAAATTGAAAAAAACATATATATATATATATATATATATAAATAATAATACATATACTCGCGTAAACACAGACAGAGTCAACTGCCGAAGACGATGGCACGTTCTTTCTCCTAAATAAGCACGACCCTACCAACCCCTAAAACCCCGAATCCCCTCCAAAAACGACATAGAGTATATGGTAGACCTAATCGGTAAGTTTATTGAGATTTTTAAATCAAGAATCGACGGAACGATCATTAACTGTTAAGGATATTATATATATTTTTTGTAGAAACCAAAGACCACAGACACTGATTGCCGATATGATGGTTGCGTGCGTTGCGTAGCTTAGACGGATGCACAGTTTTTAACGGCGGTTTCGAGCGACAAGTTTACAAATGTACAGGTCGGAGATATACAGTGCAGCATTTTAAACGCCGTGTGCGAAACGTTCTACGTGCTTTCCTTTCGATCCCATGACATTTCTCCCGACGAGCATCCCGGTACGCGACAGTCGAATCGTCTCATTGACCGCGCGTTCGATCGTTCTGCAAATTGAAGAGAACAAAAGATGCGACCGAAATTTCCGTTAATGACCTGCTACTGATTACACGTTGCGTGTGTTGACCACACGTTCCGCTCGCGTAATTAAAATAACCTTGACATAAGCATTACGTACCTTAACCCCTTGCCGTATTTTGGCGAGTCCGACTCGTCATGAAAATTTCTGATAATAATTAATTGAGTATAGATGTGTTATTCTGTCCTTTGAAATTGGAATAAAATTCTGATCTCTTGTCATCAATATTTGAGCATCCGAGTAAATTTAGGCACACGATAAGCATCAATTTTCTGTCCCTTCTAAGAAATGATCGCAATCGAAAAATTTGTAATTACAGTAACTGCGAAGAAGACGGTATGTCAAGGGGTTAAAAACGACACGCGAATCTATGGATCAGTTCACGCGCACGTAATCCGGGAAACGCAACGCGCGACGCGCGGCGCGCAAAATGCTCCTGTGTATTCAAAACCAAATATAAACGCTCCGCGAGCGACGCGCTGGATCGACGAGTCGAGAACAATCAGCGAATCTGAATTTGCAATCGGAAAAGCGTGAAAGGTGAAACGGGATAACTTCCGAGCCCATCGGTTTGCGCAGAGATTAATGGCGCGAGGAGGACGTAAAAAGATGGCTTCCACCGGCCGACACCGGCGTGCGTTCGATCGCGAATCATCCGTGAGCATTCGTCGGGCACGCGACGAGATTTTGATTACCGATTCGACGTCTAACAGAGAATTAAGCAACGACTTAATCGCGCCGCTTCTCGCGTTTCGTCCGACACCTCGGCGCGAACACTCCGGAAGCCGCATTGCTTCCGGCTTAATGTTATGCGGAACGCTCGAAAACGGCAAAAAAAGAACTGGCCGCGAGACCGTAATTAACGTCCGGCAACGGCTCGCTTTAATGAGAAGTTACGTGCTCGCAATTTCTCGATGATTAACGGGCAGAAATGTTAATTTGTAACCTTAATGAGGAAATTTATGCGCAGGCGACCGGACCGTTCGAATTCTCGCGGATGAACGCGCGTACGGGGACGCAACAGCGACGCTCTTTTTGCAATCTGAAAATATTGTTTTTCTTTTCTTTTTTTTTTAAACATGTATTTATTTATTACATAACACTCGGGTTAATTTATTCTTCGCTTGTCAGCGGGTTCGGCCGATTTTTAAGTTCTTAACGCAAGTAGTGCAATGAGTTTGTCGAACGACGGCGATTTTAATTAACGATCTTCATAATCAGCGCAATCAACTAGATGTAACCGTTGTCCTGCGTCGAGGAGATTATCAGTCGATCGTGTTTCGCTTGAGAAATTCACCATAAAATGGGTTTCCGAGCTCGCATCACAGTTATCTCATAATTAGCGAATTATATTCGAACGCACCGCGCGTGAACGATAACAGGCCACTCGACATTCCCTGTTGTTATACTTATCCTAATCATGGTTTTTAATCTATTTTTATTCGCGTATTATTTATTCGAACATTCGCTGATCATTCGCTGTGAAATCTTCATCCTTTCAACTCCGCCGTTCGCTTCATTTCGAAAGGAACAACCATCGAACAGCGTCGATCCGAAGCGTCCTCGCAACGACTTCGCAGATCGTTCTTCGATCCGCGCGTCGAATCAACGCGAAATCATTGTCTCGCGGCCGATTTCTCGGAATCATCACAACGATCATGGATAATAATTTCGCTCTTTATTCTCACAGTTGCGATCTTCAGGTGTTCATTACGCTTCTGTCGCGAGGACGAAAGATCGATAGCCGCGATCACTTGCTACCGATTAATTGCTAATCGCGAAACACGTTGTCGTATTTGAGCGTTGTGTATCGCGAAGAAACGTAAGCGGGAAGACGATGGCACGTACAGCGAAGAGTGGAGGAGAGAACGAGCGTGATAGAGAATGGATGGAAAATTGCGATCCTGTTAGATCTTCGAGCCCTCGAGATCCGATATATCGTTAATCGCAGCACATTTTCTTGCAACGAGAAAAAACAGTAATTTCGTCGCTCCTCGTTCGTAAGGTGTTACCCACAGAATCAGAACAAGATCTGACGTTCTCAATGCGATTTACGATTGTCGGGATTGTAATTTTGACTAATGCGTACTTCACTTTTTGTTATTCTATTACCTATTATCATAACGATGATTATTATTATTCTATTTGCTATTATCGCTATTTTCATTATTATCACACGATTATTATTCTAATTATTATATTATTATTATTATTATTATTATTATTATCATCATTATTATTATTATATTATTATTTAATTGCCTTTATTATTTATTAATTGTAACGACGACCTATGTGTAATAAGTTTTGCCAAAGAAATCCATTGAGAGAGCAATATCGCAGTAAAACGTTTCCAAGCCTCCATAGGATGGAGGCGGTATTTTTTCTTTTCTTTTTTTTTTTTTTTTAACAAAGCGTAATGAGGAACAGCACGACGATGCAATGTCAATTCGTTCGTAAATGGAAATCGATGCATCGCTACAAATGGAACTGAAACACTTTTCGCGCAGCATTCAAACGAAGGGAATATTTATCACTCCCACACTCGCCTTCCCTTTAGAACCCCCCCCCCCCCTCTCCACACACACGCGCACACACATAGATACATACAGAAACTCATGCGCACACAGCCTGCAAACGGGTGCAAAAACACATATGAAATTGAGATTTCGGCTTGGATGCTGCGCCCCGCGAAGTTTCTAATCGAAATAACAAACATGTTTCTGCCTATTATTTCTCTTTCACTTCATACACGTGTGATATTCTTGTTCCGTGCGCCGCTCTTGCCGAGTCTCGCTGTTGATACTTGCAAACAAAACTCTGTACATCCTTTTTAAATAAATATGAGGTTTATATGAAACTCGCTGCTGTCGATTATTTATCCTGGGTCAAGTGAGAAGTCTCATTTTTACAGATATTCTGAATGCCTTTACACTAGTTATTAAATAAAACGTCACTATCTAAATATATGAAATACCGAAATTGATGTATTTGATATTGTAACTGATGTACGATCATTCATAATAAGTATTTTATGAAAGCAGAATTAAATATGATATTATACCAGTAAATATATTGTTTAATAAATGCACAACTCAGTTAAACTTGTTAATAATAAAACCACGAATACGTAAAGAAAACAAATATACATAAGGAAAAAAATTAATTGGATAAGAAAAGATTTTCATTTGTGCATAGGTAAGTAGAAAGAACTCGTAAAATATTATCGACCGACGCTTCGTTTTCGAATAAATTGAATTTGAGAATTTGCCAGATTCGCGTACAGTAGAATTTACAAGAAATAGATCCAGTAAAAAACTATGATCAGACGTGTCCGTTCATTGCTTTTCAACAGCAGAGGGGATTAATTGCAGGGATCTGACACGTTTGTGTTTCGGTCTGAATTACCGACTCCGTAGAAAATGCTGTGGTACGATGGCAGACTCTACCTACGTAGATCGGTCGGTAAACTAGCGAACTACATTTGACTGCAACAGAGAAAAGTGAGTATCTGAGGAGGCTAAATTTGCACCATTGCAAGCTTTTGAAAATACATTCACAGACTTAGGATCCGTATAGACATTGCATCCTATGTGCTCTCCTGTCTCAGATTTGGAGGACTTTAGAGACCCCTTACCATTTCGTGTCGCGATCAACGTTACCGATAGTTCACAGAATTAGGCACGTTAGCAAGCAGCGAATATCCTGCATATTTCATTTCTACTATGACTGCTGAATATTATTTGGAGGCAATAAGCGTGTACGGCGCTAATATTTCAATGATGGAAACAGTATTTATGAAACATTTTATGATACAATCATTTCTACTAATTATATAATTAGTGATATATATATATATATAAAGCTTATGAATTTATTAACGTTGTAAATATACCCATCTCTCTCTCTCTCTCTATATATATATATATATATATATATATATATATATATATATATATATTGCAATAGTTTCAGACATATTTTCTTGCAGAGAGAGAAAGAGAGAGAGAGAGAGAGAGAGAGAGAGGGAGAGAGAGAGAGAGAGAGAGAGAGAGAGAGATGGGTATATTTACAACGTTAATAAATTCATAAGCTTTACAGTGCTAGCATTTTTTTAGTCCTTGGCGAATAACAGAGCACAACATTTTAAATTTAATATTTATTTTTATGTATCTTTCATTTTGTAATAACATCGTTCAATACTGATAGAGACACTGTTATATTGTACACCAAGGCTCGGAACAAGACAGCACGCAGCATCGATGCCACGAGAGCTAAGCTTTCTCACTCTCGTCGCAGCATCTCGCTCCCCTTCGCCTCAGCGGACCACAGATGCGTACCATAATAACTACGCATTTACACACGTGTAGAGGACGCTGAAATCAGTTTTGAATTTCTACGTCGGTATGGCAGTCACGATGTACCTCGTCTGCGGTATAGCATTTTCTGCAGTGTCGGTAATGCAGACTATGTATCTTATGAGCTTTTCTGTGTCAAGTTTGGAGGATTCTAACGCAGACGATAAGATATTGGTTGCTAGATCCACTCCTATGATATTACCAATAATTCAGTCGAGCTATGATCGGTACTTTCAGTTTCTGTTAAAAGTAAGCGACCGTCTGAAGAAAATACTGTTTCCTTGTTTATTGCCAAGTAATAAGCAATCAATAGGCTAAAGTAGCTACAAATTTTTATTCAATGGTTAATATATAATAACATTGTACATAAAATCTAATCTTATAAAAAATTGAATATGTGCATCATGTCATAGGATATTTTCCATATTGTCTACGAAGAGATTGTTCTTCGTAAATGTGTTCCTAGATGATCTGTTTATAATTACTTTAATAATAAATTCTATAGCACAGGTAACGCGGTCCACTTAGCAATAACTTATTTTGTCATTTGATATTATTTGCTGTTTACTTTTTATAAACATAGCTTTCTGCACCTCCTCGTCCGAATCCTGAAATGAGAACAAACGGTTTGTTATTATTGTGTTACTACCTATACAATTTTTAGATTTAATATCAGTTGCACAGTAGTATTAATAGTTTTAATCGAAATAAATAAATACGCCAGAATTATTTCTAATCTCATGAATAGCTTTTATATGCGTAAGAATATTGTAGTAATGAAAAACATTCGCTTCATCGCTAAAATAATTACTAACATAATTTAAAAATTAAGAATTTGTGTCCTTTTTCTAAGTTCCAGGTACGAATAGATCTTTAACCCTTAGCGGACGAGATGCGACTCCCGGTCGCCACGGGAGATTTCGGAGATTCTTTATGTTAGATTTCATTATCTCCAACATTGTTCAACGTACTGTTTTATGAGAAAGACCCTGAAGTGGTGGCGCAAATTATTTTTCCGTGGACTGGAAATTTGTTTAATCGATTCGTACATTCTCTACAAACATGTAAAAAGACAGAAACGAACAGCCAGTTACACATTTGAACTTTCGCAAAATTTTGATCAACAAATTGAGAGGAGATTATCGTCAACCACGAGATAGATCTTCAAGTTGGACGGCCAACTCTGACGAAAGTCGTCTAAACGGGAAACTGCATGTAATTGTTACTGTCACAAAGAAAGAGTGCAAAGTTTGTTCCAGTCGAAATAAACCAGGGGGAAGACATGAGACGACCTGTTTCTGTGATACATGTCCAGACAAACCAAGAATGCATCTTGGTCAATGTTTTATAAACTATCACACCGAACGAAACTACAAATCATAATTTTTGTAAAATTATATTCATAAAAGTGCGAATATAGATAAACTAACGAAACATAACGTTTTTGTAAGATAATTTATATGTAAGATCATTTTATTGTACCATATAAGACACTCGACATATTTGCAAAAATCGTCTTGTCCTGCTACCTGATTCGACCGAAAAAGTCGTCGTCCGCTAAGGGTTAATATCTTTCCACAGTTTTTAAAATTTATTTCTTATTTACCTCCTGGTCCAAACAGAGCGGAATAACACGGATGATTGCAGTAAGGTTTTCCTTCGTGTTCAGAATGGCTACCTGGAGTCAAGGTTTTGTTACACTTCTCGCAGCGTAAACAGGAACCGTGCCAGTCCTTCCCCAACGAAGTTTTTCTTTCAGCTGTAATAAACGAACAGATTTCCAGATAATCGATAAATCTAGCGCAAAAGACGTAATGATGTGAAAATCATCCGTCACGAACTTCAAAAACTGAAAGCACGTAATTGAAAAACATTAAGCAAATGCGAATAAAAGACGAAAAACTATTTCTATCGCGACGATATTCATAAGTTACCCGATAAACGGCTGCGATGAAGTCAGTAATTTTTTCAATAAATTTTATTATCATAATTATAAGACGACTTTCAAATCTTTGGTAATGTTTCATATCTCTAATAAGATGAAGCGACCTATCGTGTAAACTGGAGTGCTCGCGTTCAGTAAGATCTGTTCGTGCGACCTGAATTCACCCTCAACAAAGCCTTACGTAGTCGCGCTCTCGATAAAGAAGCCCAAAAGAATTTTCATTAGGCTGCCGCTATATAAACATATAAATCGTGTCTACTTGTTGATAGTGGTATAAGAACTTACAGCATCGAAGGGTAATTTCTTAAAAATCATCAAGAAAAATGTTACTGCCACCTAAACAATATTTCTATGCTAAAAATATACTATTTTGTGCATTAGACTGCAAATTTTGTGCATTTACGAAGTTAGGAATGTCGTTAGATATTTTTTGCTTTGAAAATGAATGGAGAACACTTTATATCTGGTGGAATAAGAGTATATACTTGTTATTTCCTTAGTATCTTCTTACTAATATCTATTCCCCATATCTATTGTTGCGTCCAGAGACAAAGACCCATAAAAAGGTCCCACCATTGGGGAAAAACCCTCTCAGGCCCCAACAAGGGTCAAGGCAGAGACCCCCCTCCAAGGGGTGATTCGTGCCTTGACCAAGAACAAACAATGTACCTCCATCCACGGGTGCTCTTCCACGAATTTCCAGCGTTGGAAGAGCATTCTTCCACCAGCGCTCGCAGAGAGAGTACAACCTAAAAAATAAAGTTCTCTAATACTACTAGAGACCCTTCCACGTCATTAATTTGCCGTAGGAAGCGCGAATCGAGCGTACATTAGTTCGGTCGCGCATGTACGTTAGGCGACTAACCAAACGTACGGACAAAACATCTATCTATTGCACTGTAAGAATATTTGTCATTGCTACCCTCCAAATAATTTCCGTCGCGAGTAGTATATCTGTGAAAATAGGGTAGTTCCTATCTACTTCTAGTCTTATTAAGTATGGACTAACAGTCAACCAGTCGACGCCGCGCATCATTAGAGAATTTTTTTTATATTATTTTATATTACATTACATTCTTCAAACGTCTCGGGAACTAAACTAAACGGTGGCGGCAATAAGTAAAGGAAAAAGTTGTCCACAACGGCGCACAGTGCGGCCGTTAATGGACAAAAATCAAAAAAGTCACTGCTTCATATCTATTCAAATCTATGTGTATGATGTGTTGAAGTATCTAAATGATCATATTTAGCAACAGAATGTTCAAAAAATTAAGCAGGTCGTTAATTTCAAGTAAGTTCGCCGAGTGAATCTTAGGAGGATCAAATAACACGTTAGTTCACACCGCAGCTTGTTTACATTACCTTACGAACAGAAGGTCATTTTACGTTGTAATCTTTATAGAAAATGACGGCCAGGAGTTATATATATATGATTGTAATTAATATATAGCAATTTAAAATATTTAAAACGAAATAATTAAGTCCGATTTATTTTCGTACGCTTTAAATAAGGTTTAGAAGAAAAAAAACGGTTCAAAATATCCTGGGATTCTTATTCCAACATATTCGTCAGATAGTACAGATTGATATAATAAAAACAATTTTAGCGAAAAGTTACGGTCTTCAAAGTTATTTAACAAAATATGTAACCATAACCAGTCAACGGCTTGTTTACATTATCTTACGAACAGAAGGTTATTTTACGTTGTAATCTTTACAGAAAATGACGGCCAGGAGTTAGATATATATATATAATTGTAATTAATATATAGCAATTTAAAATATTTAAAACAAAATAATTAAGTTCGATTTATTTTCGTACGCTTTAAATAAGGTTTAGGAAAAAAAACGGTTCAAAATATCCTGGGATTCTTATTCCATTCCAATTATTCAATAAAATAAATCATCTAATTTTTTTATGCAGATCGATGCATCCTTGTATCTTCTTTGACAAGTTATTAAGGCATTCTGATCGAAAATTGGTTAGCTTAGAAGTGATGATTTTTGTCTCGGATGCTCATATAAGTGCCGCACAGTGCGGCAACTTGACGACGTATTTCAAGGTCACCAAAAAATAACAAGATGGCCACAGCCCCGAGTAATTACCGTAGGGTCCGCTAAACTGCTGCGTTTAACGACGAATTAACACGGCTAATGCCCCTTGTCAGATATGAAAGGGTTCAGGATGACGACATCATCGACGAGACCAAATCGATCGCGACAGACAATGCAGCACGCTCGGTGGTTCCGTTTAAAAATTCTCTCAGCACTGATCAAAATGCAGAAACATCCCTCATCCGGGACTCGCTCGACGCAGCGTCGTCGCAGACGTCTCCCTCGTTGTTTCCTCCATTAGCAATTTCGTAATTATGGAATTCAATGGGTTATCCTCGGAGGATCCGATCGGTGATTTCATTCAGCCAAGGCGCGAACACGGAACACCCTCCGGACTGTTCGCCAGCGAGTCGAAGCGACGCGGCACGAAAAAACGACTGTCGCCGCTTTACAAAATTCCGTATTCCGACGCAACCGCATTGTCCCCGACGCCCCGACGAATTCCCACGTGCGGCTGAATCGCGCCGAAGGATTCTCGAGGAACGGAAAAAGTATCGCCCGCGAATAATCGCGGCAAGGGACGGAAACGTGGCGCGCGATCCAGACAAGAAACTCGCGCGCGCTTTTGTTCGAGGTCGCGAGTGAAACGCAGGTTTGCTTGATTAACCGAAAGCATTTCGATCTCTGTTAGCAGAGGAGGAACACCCTACAGGCGCGACGATTCAACGAGAATTTTCGCGGCTGAGTAATTAACTATCTAATGATACGGTCCAAAGTGTTTCCTCCGTTTTATTTCAGAATTTGCTATAACGTTGTTTAATTTGTTTATTGGAACAGTTGAGAGATATTAGAAGTGCTTCTACTTGTCATGCAAGCGTAGGATTATGCACGAATACGATTTAACACGTTGACTGCCATGCGTATTTACAACAAAATCTCCTACAGGCCACCCGTGCCGCTATAGGAAGCGTGCGCCGTTAATTCATGTCTGTTTCTGTTCCTGCATGAACAGTTGGAATCTTTGCCGAGTACCGAATGGTATAACTTAAAATCTCTGCCCTTATTTTTTTTCAATAATGAAAAGAGATCGGATTGCCCGGAAGGAGAAGCATAAATAAAATTACATCGTCAGATTCTGATTTGGATACTGATAAATATAA